>NC_053434.1:114386587-114986587 GCF_007990345.1 Gossypium hirsutum
ATGATGTAAAAAAAAATTTAATTGAATAATCATGATAAAGTTGAGATATTATGAGCAGTATATGTATATATTGGGCTGATAATAGGATGTGAGTTATGAAATCTGTTCTATCGAAATAATTTCTGTTAGAAGAAAATCCGACATCCCCACCCTTAAGAAATTGTGCAGTGCGGTGCTTCTCTACTGTTAAATACAATAAAAATGCATTTCTCCATCCCCGGTCTTTTCCTTCTCAATAAACCCCAGCTCTAAGGAAAACTTTGGTCTTACCTATCTGCCATGCAAGTTGTGTTAAACAAAGAGTAGTAAACAAATTACAAACCCACTGATAATGAACACTGATTGTTGTGTATGAATGATCACGCAAATCTTTAATCATGAAGCATAAAAAATATGTTCTAATAACATACTGGCAAAGGTTGTCCAATGCAGGACTTTCATTTGATTTTACGATAAAGCTGAGAGTAGATGATGTTCTAATATCTGATCTATGATTTGAATGTTGTTTCATTCTTTCAGCTATTCGAGCAAGTATGTTCTCAATTTGATGGCTTACTATCTTTAAATGCTTCTGACAGTATCATCACTGATTAATCAATTTCGCAAGATAACAATTGTATTTTTTCTGATTTCTTACCTGAAAACTTCAGTAGACCTTTCTCTCTAGGCTTGGATATTTTTGTTTTGTTTGGGTTAAGGGTGTAAACCATGATGGATGATATGACCTGTATATTTCCTGTGTATGTGGAGATTATGTCTCTCAGACTAATGCCAGATATGCATTTTTGTTAAACTATCTCTTGGGAAAAAATGATTTGTGGGTCCAATGCAGATAGAAGGGAATAATGCGAATGCCAATGATGCAATCATGCTCGACAAGGATGGTTATGTATCTGAAACAAATGCCACAAACATTGTAAGACTAGGATTTCCCCCTAATAGCTTAGATCTATATATGAATTAGGGGTTTGGGGAACATTAAGACTGAGTATTATTCTTGGATTTGTTCATACATTTTTGTCTCACAATTTATGCCAACAAGTATATACAACAAGTCTATTTAACAAGTCCTTCCAAACACATTTTGTAATGGTGGGATCTTGTGCACATCTTGTAATGGTCAACTCTTCATGGACTCAGTCTCACATCGAGAAGCTTTGGGGTATTCCTAACTGCATTAAGCGAGTTTATCCACCTTGTGATACTTCAGGACTTTAGGTTCTGTTTCTTGTTATTCATCACCAATCATAGTGCATTTTATATTTTTTAGTGTCATTCATCTGTGATTTCTTACCAGTTTACATCTGAAACAGGCACTTCCTTTGGAAAGGTCGGTGGAAACTCCAAAAATCATATCTGTTGCACAATTTCGTCCCGAGAAGGTGCACATACTTACATAGACCTTCAAGCTAAATTTTTAATGGTTCCGGTGTTTCAGTTTTGGAACCTTGATTAGTTCTAGAAACTCTTTACAGTTTGATTTTTTTAACTCAGGAGCTGCAGGAGTACATGGCTGCAGGAGTACATGGCTGTGATTTCTTACCAGTTTACAGTTTGCATTAGTGTTGTAGAGTACATGGCTGCAGGAGCCATACCTATAGGTGAGCTAGCATGGCAACTGATATTATAATTTCTGATTCGAGCTACTTTTGTTTTCCATTTTAAAAATGTTTTTAAAATGATATTCATTTTGCTCGACTCCCCTCAGCTCATAATTCTGCTGGCCCAAAAATGGACATTGTTTTAGATGAAGATGGACGCAAACAGGATTTCTTGCTCAAAATGTAGAAGAATATGCAGATGCAGTCCTGAAAATCGTGAAGATGCCCGAGTCTGAAAGACTCAAGATAGCTACAGCAGCAAGGAGAAGAGCTAGCAGATTTTCGGAGCAAAGATTTTACGATGATCTCAAAGCCGCAATCCGACCAATTATATGCGGTTCTTCCTAGTTATAGGATTGCATTAGAAGATCACAGTGACATAGAAAACAATAGTTATACTTGTTCTTGTTTATTGGGGTTCTTCACCCTTTCGATCTAGTCATTAGAAAAAGCTTAGTTTAGATTTGTCAACAAAATAGATATACTTAATACACTAAACCAAATCCTCATTCTTTATTTTATTTGTTTTAAACTTAGGTTACCTTAATTAAACTAATTTTATATGTAATAATTAAATTATATGTAATAATTATTATTTTAAATTATACAAATTCATAAAATATAATTTATTAGTTATAATTATTTTAAATTTTATTAAATCATATATTTTAATTAAAATATATTTAATATTAATTATTTCAAATTTTCTTTTATAGTATCATATATTATGATTTGAGTAAATTCATATAAGAATATTAATTATTAAGAATTTTATTAAATTATATATTTTAATTATAATATATTTAATAATTATTATTTTAATTTATATTTTACAGTATCATATATTATGATTTGAGTAAATTCATATAAGAATATTAATTATTAAGAATTTTATTAAATTATATATTTTAATTAAAATATATTTAATAATAATTATGTTTAAATATGATTAAATTATTTATTATTGATATTAATAATCTTATTAAAATTTAAATAAAATAATTTACCAAAACAAATTTCTGCTAATTATTAAGAATTTTATTAAATTATATATTTTAATTAAATATATTAAATAATAATTATGTTTAAATATGATTAAATTATTTATTTTTGATAATAAATAATCTTATTAAAATTTAAATAACAATAACAATAATCATTTACCAAAACAAATTTATGCTAAGGGTATTCTGGTCATTTTAGTTTTCTCCATTATGCTATTACACCTCTATTACATTCAACCAAACACAGTTTTACTATTACGCCTCTATTCCATTACATTCAACCAAACAGTTGATTTGCTATTACACATCTATTCCATTACACCTCTAATCCAATACACCTCTAATCCAATACAGCGAACCAAACGTGCCTTTAGTTTCTTTGTAACTTCTTATCAAAGTTAGTAGGATTTCTATAGGATTTGTTGTTGATGTAATAGCTGATAAGCCATCTTCCTTTTGTGTGTAATTCAAGTTTAGTAGTCATGTATTAGTGGGACCAGTTATGACATTAGGTAACTGTTCAATACTATGTAACTGTTGAAGTTGGCTTCCATGCTACACATGCAGACAAGGAGCAGCACATGCACACTCGAGACCAACATGCAGCAGTCGAAGCTCAATGTTGCTGTCCATTTCTTCTTCTTTTTTTGTTACTTTAAATGATATTTTGTAACTTAGTTGAATTAGAACTAAGTTGTTAATGTACTTGATGTATTTTGTTGACATTTGAGTTAATAAATCAGCTTTACTAAGTGTGCAAGTTTTGTCTTTCAAGTTTCTATGTAATTAGTGGAGTTAGGTAATGTTTAGGTAATGTAAGCCTTACTTTGATCAGCAAAGTGTCTGATATTTGTATTGGTATTATGCCATTATTCATGGTTGAATGAAATTCATCAGATTTTCCTTCCAAATACTCTCCATTTTATCTTTTCTTTTGTTCTTAATTTTAGTCTTGAATCCTGTTTGTTTCTTCTCCAAGTCACGAGCCTTGCTGATCAAGCCTCTGTTCAAAGGCTCTTCCTTGTTCATAACACCAACAATTGGTATCTAAAGCTGTAATCTTAGTGGACCTGTTCTAGTTGAGCTTCAAAATCAAATGGCTTCATCAGGCTTCTCACCAACTGCACCACCAGTCTTTAATGGAAAGGGTTATCACATATGGTGGTTAAAATGAAGACCAACCTACAGGCATTCGACCTATAGGAGGTGGTCAACTCAGATGTTGAACCAGCACCACTTAGGGCCAATCTAACAGTGGCTTAGATTAGGCAGCATGCTGATGAAAGGACCAAGAGGCACAAAGCAATGTCCTGCATCCAGAACTGTGTATCAGATGTGATATTCACAAGGATCATGGCTTGTGAGACACCAAAGCAGGCATGGGACAGATTAAAAGAGGAGTTTCAAGGGACAGAGAGGACAAGGAAACAACAGCTTCTAAACCTGAGAAGGGACTTCGAGAATTTGAAAATGAAAGAGGAAGAAATTGTTAAGCAATATTCAGACAGGATTATGGCTGTGGTAAACAGCATAAGGCTTCTTAGAGAGCAGTTTAGTGAAGCGAGGATAATGGAGAAGGTGATCTCAACCTTACCTCAGAGGTATGAGGCAAAAATTTCTTCCCTCGAAGACTCAAGGGACCTCACCAGCATCTTACTGACAGAGCTAATCAATGCTCTCTATGCACAAGAGTAAAGAAGAGCTAGTAGACTAGAGGAGCACCAAGAAGGTTCCTTCCAAGCCAAAACCAAGCCAGCTTCGAGCACCACTGCCTACAAAGGTAAAAAGACTTAGAGGGACAAGTCTAAGTCAGAAACCACAAGAAGAAGGGACCAACCCTGCAGGCATTGTAAGAGACCTGGTCATCCAGAGGCCAACTACTGGTTTAGGCCAGATGTGCAGTGTCAATACTGCAAAAAGATAGGGCATGTTGAAAAGGTTTGCAAAAACAAAGGCAAACCAAAACAGAATCAACCCCAATAGCAAAAGGCAGAGGCTCGAGTAGCAAGTTTTTGTTGTGTCATGCTCAGCTACTCAGGAGAAACTCTCAAATGGATGGCTCTTGGACAGTGGTTGCACTAACCATATGACAGCAGATGCTGCTATCTTCAAGTCATTAGATAAATGCTACAAAACCAAGGTAAAAGTTGGCAATGGCCACTTTATCAAGGCGGAAGGTAAAGGAGATGTGTTGATATGCATTCCTACAGGTAACAAACGCATTTCAAATATGTTGTTAGTGCCTGAAATTAACAGAAATCTTCTCAGCATTGCTCAACTGCTAGAGAAAGGCTATTCTGTTGTGTTCAAGGGCAAGGAGTGCCAAATTACTGATCCAAGTGGATCCAGGTTTATGTCAGTCACTATAGCTGATAAAAGTTTTGTTGTTGACTAGACAAATGATTCAGACTCAGCCTACACAGCCTCTGTAGAAGATTCTAAGCTTCAGCATCAAAGACTTGGTCATACCAACCATAGATCAATGGATGAGCTAACCAAATAGGATCTGGTTGAAAACTTTATCAACTCAGTTAGAAGGAGGAGGTTTGTGAGGCATGTCAGCTAGGAAAGCAAACCAGGTTGCCATTTCCTTCAAACAATGCCTGGAGAGCCTCAGAAAAACTACAGCTTGTGCACACTGATGTCTATGGCCCTATGAAGACTCAGTCATTGAATGTCCAGGTTTTGCTGGATTTATTTCTTAAAGCACAAATCAGAGGTGGCTTCAGTGTTTTGGAAGTTCAAGGCTGCTGCAGAGACCGAGACAGGTTGCAAACTAAAGACTTTAAGGTCTGATAATGGAACTGAGTACACCTCAGCTCAGTTTCAGGCCTTTTTGTGATGAAGCAGGCATCAAACACCAGCTCACCAACATCTATACACCTCAACAAAATGGTGTTAGTGAAAGAAAAAAAATAGAAGTTTGATGGATATGACCAGGTGTCTATTATTTAAGAAGAATTTGCCCATTGTGGGCTGAGCCAGTTAACACTACTGTTTACATTCAAAACAGGCTCCCAACCAAGGCATTGAGTCACAAAACTCCATTTGAGGCCTGGTTTGGGTTCAAGCCATCACTGGCTCACCTGAAGGTCTTTGGCTGCATATGCTATGCACATGTCCCAACTGTGAAGAGGGACAAATTGTCCAAGAAGGCTCAACCTGGTATTTTGGTAGGCTACAGCACAGTCAAGAAAGGCTATAAGATCTTGGATCCTTCAACAAACAAGATGTTAGTCAGCAGAGATGTGGTGTTTGATCAGAAAGCCTATTGGAATTGAGAAAAGAGTGAGCCAAAAGTAGTTTCTGAAGAGCCTATGGCTAATCAAATTGAGTCTGATCAAAATGGTCTTGAGATGGATGTTGATGATGAACCAATCTGAGGGACTAGACCTTTGGTTGAAATCTATGAAAGAATACAATTAGCCATAGTAGAACCATGCTGTTTTGAAAAAGCTGAAGTTGAGGAAGGATGGAAACAGGCAATGGCTAAAGAAATCAGAATGATTGAGAAAAATCAGACTTGGGAATTAGTTGAAAGACCAGCTGATAGAAAGATCATTGGGGTGAAATGGGTCCATCGAGCCAAGCATAATGCTGATAGGAGTTTGAACAAACTTAAAGCTAAGCTAGTTGTAAAAGGGTTTAGCCAAAAGTATGGCTTGGATTACCTGGAGACTTTTGCACCAGTGGCAAGACTAGACACCATCAGACTGCTAGTTGCCTTAGCAGCACAGTTGCAATGGAACATTCACCAGCTTGATGTTAAATTTGCCTTCCTCAATGGTTTTCTTGAAGAAGAAATTTATGTTGACCAGCCTTAAGGCTTTGAAGTGGCAGGTAAAAAGCATATGGTATATAGGTTAAAGAAAGCCTTGTATGGCTTGAAACAGGTACCAAGGGCCTGGTATAGCAGAATCGATAGCTACTTGGTTAGTTTAGGATTTGAAAGAAGCATTAGTGAGCCAACATTGTATGTTAAGAAGGAAAGAGCTGAAACTCAGATCATTGTGTCTCTATATGTAGATGACCTGTTGGTAACAGGAGGAGACCAAGCAATGTTGGTAGATTTCAAAGCAAAATTAGAGTAGATGTTTGAGATGTCTGACTTGGGACAAATGTCCTACTTTCTAGGCATGAAAGTGAAACAATCTCAACAGGGTATCTTTCTAAGTCAGAAGGCATTTGCTATGAAGATTTTAAACAAGTTCTCAATGCAGAATTGTAAAGCTACAAGTACACCAGTTGTTGTTGGAGAAAAACTATCGAGCCAAGGCAATTTTGAACAAGTTAGTGAATCTGTCTATAGGAGTCTAGTTGGTTGTTTGCTATACTTGACTGCCACGAGGCTAGACATAATGTTTTTTGTAAGTTTACTCTCAAGATTTATGTATTGTTGCAATGCAAGTCACTTCAAAGATGCCAAAAGAGTCCTCAAGTACATCAAAGGCACTCTCAGCTATGGAATGTTGTTTAGCAAGGCTGAAGGCTTGAAATTGGTTGGCTATACTGATAATGACTAGGCTGGCTCAATGGATGACATGAAAAGCACCTCAGGGTATATTTTTACCCTTGGTTCAACCATATTTTGCTGGAGTTCGAAGAAGCAAAGTGTTGTTGCTCAGTCAACTGTTGAAGCAGAATATGTGGCAACTGCTGGAGCTATCAACCAAGCCATTTGGCTGAGAAAAATCTTGGTTGATTTGAATCTGCACCAAAGAGAAACAATAGGGATCATGTGTGATAATCAATCCGCTGTTTCAATTGCAAAGAATCCTATCTTCCATGGGAAAACAGAACACTTTAAAATTAAGTTTCATTTTGTTAGGGTTTAGGGTTTAGGGTTTAGGGTTTAGAAGTGGAGCAAGCTAGAGAGGTGGAGCTGATTCATTGCAATTCTGAAGATCAAGTTGCTGACATCTTGACAAAGCCCCTTAGTGTGTCAAGGTTCATCAAATTAAAAAGTCAAATGGGAGTTTGCAGCATGGAAACCAAGGAGGAGTATTGAAGTTGGCTTCCATGCTACACATGCAGACAAGGAGCAGCACATGCACACTCGATACCAACATGCAGCAATTGAAGCTCAATGTTGCTGTCCATTTCATTTTTTTGTTACTTTAAATGATATTTTGTAACTTAGTTGAATTAGAACTAAGTTGTTAATGTACTTGATGTATTTTGTTTACATTTGAGCTGATAAATCAGCTTTACTAAGTGTGCAAATTTTGTCTTTCAAGTTTCTATATAATTAGTGGAGTTAGGTAATGTTTAGATAATGTAAGCCTTACTTTGATCAGCAAAGTGTCTGATATTTGTATTGGTACTATGCCATTATTCATGGTTGAAAGAAATTCATTAGATTTTCCTTCCATATACTTTCCATTTTATCTTTGCTTTTGTTCTTAATTTTAGTCTTGAATTCTGTTTGTTTCTTCTCCAAGTTACGAGCCTTGCTACTCAAGCCTCTGTTCAAAGGTTTTTCCTTATTCATAACACCAACAGTAACTCATATATATTCAAGTTTTAATGAAAAATTTGTTTTGAATTTTTCGGTTATCTTCTTGTTCAAACACTTTACTTTCGTTTTTGCTTCTGTTTTCATTTTGTTCTTGCTTTTGTTTTGCTTTGTTTTTACTGCCAAAACCCTAACAAATGGTAATCAAAGCCTGTCCTCTTTAAGGGCCTCTGTCGTTGGTTGTTTTATTATGAGAACAAAATTTTAACAAGAAGGAAACAAGAAGCTGTCGAGTTTGTTGCTGTAAAATGAGTTTTACACCACCTCCACCACCTGTGATCACTAGTGAGAATTACCACATTTGGGTAGTAGAGATGAAGACATATCTCCAAGCACACGTTTTGTGGAATGTGGTAAAGAATGATGCTAAACCACCTCCATTGAGGGCCAATCCCATTATTGCTCAAATTAGGCAGCATAGTGAAGAGTGTACCAAGAAGCATACAGCAATGTCTTACTTACAGAATGAGATATCTGATTTAATTTTCACTAGGATAATGACCTGTAACTCACCTAACCAAGCATGGGAGAAGCTGAAGGAGGAGTTAATGGGGTCAGATAAAACAAGGCAGCAACAATTGATCAATCCCAAGAGAGACTTTGAGAGTCGGAAGATGAGAGAGTCATAGACTATCAAGCAGTACTCAGACAAGATAATGGCTACTATCAACAACATTAGGCTCCTTGGAGAAGATTTCAGTGAGAGCAGAGTTGTTGAAAAGGTCATCACCACTCTTCCTGAGAAATTCGAGTCAAAGATCTCCTCATTGGAGGACTCGAGGGACTTATCAACCATCTCTTTGTTTGAGTTGGTAAATTCCCTATATGGACTCAAGCAAATGAGGGCCAACAGGCTGGAGGAGAATCTAGAAAGAGTTTTACAAGAAGAGCCAAAGAAGGCTCAGGTTTAAGCCATAAAGGGAAGAAGCCTTGGCTCGATAAAAGGGAGAAACCAAGAAGGGATGCAGGCAAGAAGAGGTTTCCACCATGCATTCACTGTAAGAAAACTACACACTTGGAGAAGTACTGCTAGTATAGACAAGACATCCAGTGCAGAAGTTGCAAACAGTTTGGCCATATTAAGAAGCTGTGCAAGAGCAAAGAGAAGGCACATGCTCAATACCAAATACAAGCTCAGGCTGCTGAGGATCTTCAAGCTTAAGAGGAGCATGTCTTCACTGCCTCATATCTTGCAACCTCAAACAAGGTCAGATGTAATTGGCTAGTGGATAGTGGCTGCACACACCATATGGCAGCTGATGAAAAGCTATTCAATGACCTCAATAGAAGCTTTACCTCAAATATCAAGATTGGAAATGGGAACCTGATTGAAGCCAGAGGCAAGAGAAATATGGTGAACAACACTTGTTTAGGTAACAAAGTGATCTCTAATGTACTGTTTGTTCTTGATGTAGATCAGAATTTACTTAGTGTTGGGCAGCTAATAGGAAAAGGGCACTCATTTACTTTTAAGAATTATTCCTGTGTTATTGAAGACTTTCATGGCCAAGAATTAGTCACAGTAGCAATGGCAGATAGATGTTTTATGCTTGATGTAAATCAACTTGGGAAGAAGGCTTATACTAGCATTGCTAATAATGCTGGCCTATGGCATAGGAAACTAGACCATGTTAATTTTAGATCACTTGATCTGTTGCATAAGCTGAATTTAGTAGAAGACATGTTTAAAGTTGAGGCTAGAAACACTGTTTGTAAAGTCTGCCAGCCTGGTAAGCAGGCTAGATTGCCTTTTCCAGTTAACAAAGCATGGAGGGCTCGAGACAGGCTTCTTCATTGAATGACAGAAAGTATTTTTTGCTGTTTATAGATGATCTGACTAGATTATGTTTGGTCTATTTTTTTGAAGCACAAGTCTAAACTGTTTCAAGTATTTTGCAAATTCAAAGCTTTAACAGAAAACCAGTCTGGTTGCAAGATCAAGAACTTGAGATCTGATAGTGGCACTGAGTACCTATCTGTAAGGTTTCAGAAGCTGTGTGAACAAGCTGGGATTCACCATCAGCTAACAACGGTTTACACTCCTTAGCAAAATGGAGTATGTGAGAGAAAGAATAGAATTGTGCTTGATATGGCCAGGTGTTTGTTATTTGAAAGCAAGCTGCCAAGCAAATTTTGGGTTGAGTCTATGAACACCTTAGTATATCTACTCAACGAGCTTCCAGCTCATGCTGTGAAGGAAAAGACTCCTTTTGAAGCCTGGCATGGATTCAAGCCAACTGTTTCACATCTGAAGGTATTTGGCTGTGTTTGCTATGCCCTCATTCCAACTGAAAAGAGAACTAAACTTGAAATAAGAGTTGTTTCAGGGATTTTTCTTGATTATAGCAACACCAAGAAGGGCTATAGAGTGTTTGATCCCTCAACAAATAAGATTTTGGTGAGTAGGGATGTGAGTTTGATGAAGAAAAAGTTTGGAGTTGGAATGGTGCAGATGCCAGCTTAATTGAAGAAGATCAGCTTGATAGCAATCTGGAATCAATTGAAAATGAGCCTAATAATAAAGATTTTGATTATGCTCCTGTGAGAGTCACAAGGACTATTGTTGATATCTACTAAAGATGTGATGTTGCAATAGTTGAGCCTTCAGACTTTGAAGAAACTACCAACCGCAACAGCTGGAAGAAGGTTATAGAAGCTGAATTAGATATGATCCACAAGAATGACACCTAGGAATTGGTTAGTAGACCAGAACAGAAGAAAGTCATAGGTGTCAAGTAGGTGTTTAGAGCCAAGTACAATGCTGATGGCTTATTGAACAAGCACAAGGTAAGGCTTATAGTGAAAGGCTATAGTCAGCAATATGGCATTGATTTCATGGAGACATTTGCTCCAGTAGCGAGGCTAGACATAATTAAGCTTCTGTTTACCCTAGCTGTATAGAAGAAATGGAGGATTCTCTAGCTCAATGTCAAGTCAGTATTCTTAAATGGCTTCCTCAAGGAGGAGATTTATATTGAGCAACCAGATGGATTTAAGGTCCTAGTAGAAGAGGACAAAGTCTATAAGATGAAAAAGGCCCTGTATGGCCTGAAGTAGGCACCAAGGGCCTGGTATGCCAGGGTTAATGCATACTTGTCTAGGCTCGGGTTCGAGAAAAGTGTGAGTGAACCTACACTCTATGTGAAGAAATCTGAAGATGAAACCTTGCTTATTGTTTCACTCTATGTAGATGACTTGTTGGTGACTGGATGCAAAGAAAAGACGATTGATGAATTCAAAATGCAAATGCAAATTTTTTTTGAAATGACAGATTTGGGAGTTATGACATACTTTCTTGGCGTGGAAATAAACCAATCTGATCAAGGCATTTTCATAAGCCAACATGCCTTTGCCTTGAAGATTTTCAACAGATTATGCATGTCAAATTAATAAACAATCAGCACATCAGTGGCTCAAGGGGAGAAGCTGACTAGTAGTGGAAGTCAAGAGAGGGTTGATGAGAATGAATATCGAAGCCTAGTAGGTTGCTTACTTTACTTAACAGCAGCCAGACCTAATATCATGTATGCTATTATCTTACTATCTAGGTTTTTGCACTGTTGTGATAATAGTCATTTTAAAGTAGCAAAAAGAATTCTTAGATATGTCAAGGAGACTTTGAGCTATGGAGTGAAGTTTGAGAAGGAAATGAACTTAAACTGATTGGATATTTTGATAGTGATTGGGCTGGCTCTATCAATGAAATGAAGAGCACCTCTGGCTACTTCTTTCCACTTGGCTCAAGTGTTTTTTGTTTGAGCTCAAAGAAGCAACAGACAGTTGCTTAGTCCACAGCTGAAACAGAGTACATTGCACGTGCAGCAGCTATAAATCAAGCAATCTGGCTTAGGAAGCTGCTAAGTGACTTGAATGAAGAACAGGTTGAAGCTACTGAAATCAGGGTCGACAACCAATCAGCAGTTGCCATAGCCAAAAATCCAGTTTTTCATGGTAAAACTAAACATTTCAAAATCAAATTCCATTTTGTTCAAGAAGTTGAACAATTAAAAGATGTCAGCCTTGTTCATTGTAGTTCAGAAAATCAATTGGCTGATATTTTGACTAAGTCACTCGGTACTACAAGATTTGAAGCTTTGAGGAGTAAAATTGGTGTTTGTTGCATACAGTCCAAGGAGGAGTGTTGAGCATTGGCCTGGAATGCAACAGGAGACCAGCAGCTGATCAACTAAAGACCAACATTGGTGCTGAACCGAGTGCATCAGCTTCCTTAACATTTTGTTCATTTTGTCACTATGTAACTTAAGTTAGTTTCTTTGTAACTTGTTATCAAAGTTAGTAGGATTTTATAGGATTTTTTGTTGATGTAATAGCTAATAAGCCAACTTCTTTTTGTGTGTAATTCAAGTTTAGTAGTCATGTATTAGTGGGAGCAGTTATGACATAAGGTAATTGTCCAATACTATGTAACTCATATATATTCAAGTTTTAATGAAAAATTTGTTTTTAATTTTTCAGTTATCTTCTTGTTCAAACAGTTTGCTTTCGTTTTTGCTTCTGTTTTCATTTTGTTCTTGCTTTTGTTTTGCTTTGTTTTTGCTGCCAAAACCCCAACACCTTGTTTTGCAAGATTGAAAAAAGGTGTTAGTAACTTTGGCTCCAGCGAATGCCACAACAATCTTTACTCTTTTCATCGATAATATTAACTTGCTGTTCAAGATAGCCTTGCCCCATAAACACAATTCGGCTGAAGCGGCCCAAGAAACATAATTACTACTGTCTTGGATTTATGACACAATTAGAGCATCAACTGAAGATGCGATGCAATTTCTTTGTCATTTTACTGGTGATTAAGTCTACTAGATATGATTACAAATAATAATAATTAAAATACAATTTAAAGTATGTGACATAATTATATATATTTTTTGCCCAGAGAGTCTGATTCTATTATAATTAAAATATAAACATAATAAAAAAATTTTATTTCTGAATGTACTTATCGCAGCGAACTCAATAATTAATTTTTCGCATTTTATAGACCTATTAAAAGGGTAGATGCTGATCACGAATTTTAAAATTGTTCTATAGCCAAGGCGATGATCAAACTCTCAACCACTAGTTAATATAAGAGAGGCCCGCAGTTGACATAATAATAAAATTAATCTCAAATGTTTATTTATTTTGTTACTTTGGTTTTTTTTTCTTTTTATCACTTTAAATCTTACACTTCAAAATTTTGTCAAATTATTTTTGTTTTGCATAAAAGTTTATTAGAAAGTTATAAACTACAAAAATAATCACCAAAGTATGTTTTTTTTGTTATATTTTGATCACTCAACTATTTTTTTATTTAGCAATTTAACTTTTTTAAATTAAATATTTTAGTCAATCTACTGTTATTTGTCATTAGATATTAAATATCTTAGTCCCTCTCTTGTTAGTTTCCATTAGATGAGTGCCTGAAAACTGACGTAGCTTTTTTTATTAGTCTAATAACAAATTTAGCCTTCCAATGTTTATCACGTTCTATCAATTTGATCCTAAATATAAAAAATAAAAAAAAAAACAAATTTAGTTTTCAATATTAGTTCAAATTCTAAAAAAATTAATAAATTTAGCCCTCAGCATTTACAAAACTTGTCAATTTAGTTGTAATTCTAAGAATTTCAAAAAAAGAACGAATCAGACCAAAAATATTTTCAAAAACAATTAGAAATTGAAATTTCAGAATCTAAAATTATAAACTCCATAATCATTTGACTTACTTGAAGCCATTCGAACTCAAAATTTACTAAGTATTTTGACAGTTCAAAAACAATAATTTAAAGAATAGATATAAATAAAACTTAGAAACTCGTTTCATCAAATTTGTTTACCAAAAGCTTTATTTTCAAAAGCCAAAACATAAAAATTTATCAAACTACCTAGATATTTGGGGTTAACAGTTTCAAGTAGCCTACTTGGGGGTTTCATATTTTTAACACAGAAGTCATATAACCAAGATGACAATACTAAATGATATTAAAAACTTCATACTATGAAAAACATCTCAATTTCGAAACAAATGAACATCAATGAATAGAATTCTAGTGTGTCAAAATTGGTTACTTGAAACTGTCAAAACCTATAAGATAGGAACTATAAAAATTATTCTCCTAAGTTACCCGATCAAAATAGACGCCATACCAAAAATGTCACTAGAACCTCACCGAAAAGTCATCGGAATTCAATAACTATTAAACTAGCCCAAAAAAAACATGGATTTTATAAGAAAAATTGTTTAAAACACAATATTAAAAAAATCTAAACCAAAACTCACATTAGTTGCTAAAATTCATGATCAATTTGTCCATCCTCTACCTTTTTTCCTCCTAGTTAGTTTCTCCGAAATCGTTAAATCCTCCGTCCAAAAAAAAAACCCAAAGTGAATCTCTCTTTTTCTATTCTTTTATAAAAACTATATAATAAACATTAAAATTGGGCTTGGAAAAAAAATATGGGTTATAAGATCACATAATTAATTGGACTTTTAAATAAAATATCCATTTAAAAGTTGTGAGTATTATCATAAGTGTCTATTATGGGTATGCATCCGATAAGGATATAGTTCGATTTTTTTCAAATTTTTCAATATATTTGGAGGATTTTTGGAGGTCATACTGTCGTATTTATGTATCGAACATATTTGTTGGACACCGATAGTTGAAGAGAAATGAAGAATCTGAGCAACATAGGAATAAACAAAAAGAAATTGTATATATTCCTTTCAAGACCATATGAAGAAGGTAAAAGCAATAGAAGCTGAGACAGGAATGCTTTCAAAATTTCTCTATTGCAAGCTTAACCTTAAATAGCATGGGATTCAGTCATGGAATATGTATATAACAGAAAATTCAAGTTTGTGCAGCTAACATGGAAAATGTGAGAGAAATGCAAAGAAAGTTGTTGTGTCATGATTATTGTCGAAACCATTTTTTAAAGGGATGTTTGAAAAATGGGGATCGACTTTTTGAAAAACAAAAACGGGAGTCGCCACCAACCTTTAGGTGTGATTGGATCACCTTATAAAACGTTTTGGTCTACGAAAATTAAGAAAACAGGTTTGGGAGTCGGTTATGTACGAGGAAGGATTAGCACCCTCGCAACGCCCAAAATTGGTACCAAATTGAATAGTTTTCTGTCTTAATGTCAAAAATTTGAAAGGATTTAAAAATAGGATCCCTTTTTTAAAACTGGAATTGTTTAAGTTAAAAAATCGAGATTCCTTAGTTCCGAAAGAATACAAACATCACATCCAGCATGATAGGACACGATATTCTTAAACTCTCGTAACTGAAATCATCTCGTGATTTACAAAATCTATTTAGAAGGATACTTTAGGCATTTAGACAAACGGGAAGTCGCAACCCAGCATGTTAGGGCACTATTTCCCGAATTCCTAAATACGAAAAACATTGCCTCATTTTAGAAAACTTTTGGATAAAATATGACAATTAAATGAAATATATTTTTTTTAAAAATAATGATTTGAATAAAATTTAAAAAAAATAATTTACTAAGAGTAATACTAAAAAAATTATTAAAAAATGAAAGAGTTTGATATGATACTAAAATTATTTTTAAAAAAATTAAAATATATAAAAAAATCAGGGAAACATGGATTAAATCAAACTAAAAAGGGTTGAAAAACGAAGATGAACAAAGAATAAAATAAGAACAAACCGTAGAAAATAAGAACGTAAGAGGGAGAGAAATTTGAGTGAAAGCTCTCAAAAATTTTTATTGTTTCCCAAAACTCCAGTGTCTTTACAATGAAGGGAGAGGCCTCTATTTATAGTTGAACCTCCTCAAATCCAACGGTACAGATCAATTACATCAACGGTTAAGATTAAAAGGTATCTACAAATTAAATCTCTAAGATTACAAAATCATATCTTCTAAGATTGCATATCATATCTAAGATTGCAATCATATCTAAGATTATATCATATCTAAGATTGCATATCATTGAAGATTATATTTCCATATGAGTCAAGCTTGTAAATGGACCTTAAATCTTTTCAAGTAATGGGTCATTCTGATTGGGTCAAATTATATTTGTAGTTCTGGACTGAACTTGGACTTCGTTTTTTTTTTGGGGTTATTATTTTTGTTTTTGGACTTATTTCTGGGCCCGGGCAAAATTGAGTGTCTACAGCTGCCCCTCTTTGCTCATTGCTGTGTACCAGGAATAGAGCAAAGACTATAAAAGGACCAATTTTGCCCGGGCTCGCCGAGTCTTGAGTTCTTGATCCTTGATCTTCTTTAAATGGCCTCTTGACGGCTTCAATCTGTTTCATTGCAAATCAGGAAGGTGATATCTGCTATCTTTGATCTGCTCCCCGTCTAATACAGAGACGCCAAATCTGTTATCTTCGATCTGCTCCCCGTCTAATACAGAGATGTCAAATCTGTTATCTCCGATTTGCTCCCCGTCTAATACAGAAATACCAAATCTGTCATCTTGGATCTGCTTCGGTGTAAACACATGAAGGTCAGATCTGCTATGTCTTCGACCTGCTCCCCGTCTAATACAGAGATGCCAAATCATCTTGGATCTGCTTCAATGAAGGTCCAATCTGTTATGTCTTCGATCTGCTCCCCGTCTAATACAGAGATGCCGAATCATCTTGGATCTGCTTCAATGAAGGTCCAATCTGTTATGTCTTCGATCTGCTCCCCGTCTAATACAGAGATGCCAAATCATCTTGGATCTTCTTCAATGAAGGTCAGATCTGCTATATTTTTTATCTGCTCTCTGTCAAATATGGAGATGCCAAATCTGTTTCTTCGATTTGTTCTCTGACAGTACAGAGATGCCAAATCATCTTAGATCTGCTTCAGCATAAACACGTGAAATCCAAATCTGCTATGTCTTTGATCTGCTCCTTGTCAACGCAAGGATGCCAAATCATCTTGGATCTACTTCGATGTGAAGACATCCGAAGGTTAGATCTGCTATGTCTTCGATCTACTCTCCGTCGAATATGGAGATGCCAAATATGTTTCTTCGATTTGTTCTCTGACAATACAGAGATGTTAAATCATCTTGGATCCGCTTCAGCATAAACACCTGAAGGTTAAATCTGCTATGCTTTAGCCTGTTACCCTACTGCTTAGGGGGTTAAGGCACATCAATCTTCATTGTCCCTTGAAGGACATAACCTGTATAATGTGTATGAGTTCATGCCTAATGATTAGGATGCTATGATCGAAGTGAGTCAAATGCTCCTAATTAAACCTGTTATAATGCAAAATGTTTATGAATATGACCCCTATTCTAGACGTCACCACTCATTCTTTCGTCGAAGTTTATCCTTATTTCTCTCGAAATATCATTCCTACTCAGCTTGTAGGTTTGTACCATTCTTCAAATGCTATGACCCACCAAAAATGTCTATAAGATGATCTTCTCTTAGGATCGAATCGTTTGATTTGTCCAATTATCATTTTGGACTAAAGAAAGAATTTTCTCGAGTTCTTTCAAACCTCACTTACGTGAATTATTCGAACAATTGTTATGTTTTAGTTTCTTGTATTATCTAGAAATTTCCAAAGTAATGAGCGAAACTTCATTTGTGAAAATTATTTAGTTCATCTATTATTATTTTAATGCAACATACCTTAAGAATAATGGAAGATGAATTTAACTTTGAGAATAATTAGATCAAAAATACAAAGGAAATTAATCTGAAAGCCTATCTTTGAGAAGAAAAAGAATCTAAAGATAGCAAACAGGACAAAAGTTAGATGCCCTAGATATCGCCACTTGAGCGTTTGTATGCCAGCTCCATGAAGACTTTCTTGAATTCAACATGTGCTTAAAAGATCCAAAGTACTTTGTTGATGCCCCGATATGCAATGCGCTTCACTCTTCGTTGAATCAGATATAGCAAGATTACCGTGTGCTCTTCAAAATTTGAGCTGCCCTTTCGGGTTTTCAACTCAAAACCCCTTTGGTCACAAAGCGCCCTTTGCGGGTTTTCACCTTGGCCTCTCTATTTTTTTTTTTGAAAACTCAAGGCGCTCTTTGTGGGTTTTCACCCTGAATTCTTCTCTCCTTTAGACAAAGTACTTTTTGACTGAGTCTGAATTCACTGGACTGGGCAAACTCTTCCCATCCATTTCCTTTAAGATCAATGCACCCCCAGAGAAGGCCTTCTTCATGACATACGGCCCTTCCCAATTTGGCATCCATTTTCCTTTAAAGTCCTTCTGAATAGGAAGGATCTTTTTCAGCACAAGATCCCCCTCGTGGAATTCTTTTGGTCGCACTTTCTTGTCGTAAGCTTGCATCATTCGCTTCTGATACATCTGACCATGACGAATGGCCTTTAGCCTCTTTTCCTGAATCAAGTTCAACTGATCATATCACGATTGTATCCATTCAGCTTCATTCAACTTTATCTCTGACAAGACTCGAAGAGACGGTATTTTCACTTCAATGGGTAACACTGCTTCCATCCCATAAACCAACGAGAAAAGAGTTGCCCTAGTAGAGGTTCTGACAGACGTTCGGTAAGCTAAGAGTGCAAATGGTGACTTCTCATGCCAGTCTCTGTAGGTTTCGGTCATTTCCCCCACTATCTTCTTGATGTTTTTGTTAGCAGCTTCCACTGCCCCATTCATCTTTGGACGATACGGCGAAGAGTTATGATGCTTAATCCTGAACTGACTACAAACTTCTGCTATCGTTTTGTTGTTCAAGTTCAGTGCATTATCTGATATGATCCTTTTAGGCATCCAATACCGACAAATAATCTCTTTCTTCAAGAAACGACTTACAGCTGACTTAGTAACATTCGCATAAGAAGCAGCCTCTACCCACTTCGTGAAGTAATCAATGACCACAAAAATAAAGCGATGCCCATTTGAAGCTTTTGGTGATATTGGCCCAATGACATCCATGCCCCACATAGAAAAAGGCCATAGAGAAGTCATAACGTGTAGAGGTGAAGGTGGTACATGAATCTTATCTCCATAAATCTGACATTTATGGCATTTTTTGGCATAGTTGATACAATCCCCTTCCAAAGTAGACCAATAATATACAAACCTCATGATTTTTCTAGCCCATCGTGAAACCATTAGCGTGCGTCCTACAAACACCCTCATGAACTTTTTCCAAGATTAACTTAGCTTCCACGGCGTCAACACATCTCAGCAGTACTTGGTCCTTTCTTCTTTTGTACAAGATGTCCCCATCCAAAACGTAGTCGCAGGCTAATCTCCTTAAAGTTCGCTTATCATTTTCAGTTGCCTGTTCTCGGTATTTACGATCTCTCACATATCGCAATATATCCTGATTCCAAGGGTTATCATCCTTTTCTTCTTTCTCAATGTTACAACAGTGAGCTGGAGCCTCGAAGATACTCATTTGAATGGGTCTCATCTCTTCCTCTTTATTCACTTTAATCATTAAAGCCAAGGTTGCTAGAGCATCTGCCATCTGGTTTTCGTCTCGTGGGATATAATTGAAAGTGATGTCATCAAACTCCTCAAGTACCCCCAAAACTACCTTTCGATAATTGATCAATTTAGGATCCCTTGTCTCCCATTCACCTTTAAGCTGGTAAATTACCAACGCGGAGTCTCCATAAACTTCCAAGGTTCTTATTTTTCGCTCTATAGCCGCTCGGAGTCCCATGATGCACGCTTCATACTCGGCCATATTGTTTGTGCAATCAAAATCCAACTTGCACGTGAATGGATAATAATCACCATTTGGGAATACCAAGAATGCCCCAATTCTATTTCCCACTGCATTGGATGCCCCATCAAAGCTCAACTTCTAAGGATAATCCCCTGTAGCTGCTACACACATCAACTCCTCATTTGGGAAATCAAAATTCAACAACTCATAGTCTTCTAGAGCTCTACTAGCCAGAAATTCCGCTATCTCACTTCCTTTTATAGCCTTCTAGTTCACATAAACTATGTCAAACTCTGAAAGCAGAATTTGCCACCTCGTCATTCTTCCATTCAAAGCTGTTGACTCCATCATATACTTCAGAGGATCAAGTTTTGAAAAAAGCCAAGTAGTATGATACAACATATATTGCCTCAACCTTCGAGTCGTCCAGATTAAAGCACAGCACAATTTCTCAATTGGCGAATATCTCATCTCACACTCTGTGAATTTCTTACTGAAGTGGTATATCGCCTTCTCCTTTCTTCCCGACTCGTCATGTTGGCCAAACACACATCCCATAGAATTACTAAACATTGATAAGTACAAAACTAATGGTCTACCTAGATTAGGTGGAGATAACACAGGAGCATTTAACAAGTATTGCTTAACCTTATCGAAAACACTCTGGCATTCCTCATCCCAAGTACCTTGGTTGTATTTTCTAAGGAGGCGAAATATAGGGTCACATTTATCAGTTAATTGTGAAATAAATTGTAACAACTCGATTTTGGGCCTAGTCGGAATAGTAGTTTCGGGACCACTATTCCGAGGCCAGAGAAAATTATTTTAGTATTATTTTGTGTTATAATATAATTTTATAAGTACATGTAAATTTTGGTAAGTTAATTTTAGTGATTTCTAGTCCAATTTCAAAAAAGGACTAAATCGCGTAAAAGGTAAAAGTTGTGTGTTAATGTCTAAATGTGTAAATAAGGTAACATAAATTTTATTTTAAGTGATTTAATGATATTTATATGGTATGATATTTATTTGTCATGAAATATTATGTTTTGTGAATTATTATTTGGTGACATGCAAATTGTATGAACAACTTGAAAAGTATGAGATGTGAGCAAGTATCGATCTTTACATTCCGATGAAGGCAATCAAAATGTGTAATTGAGAAGAATCCCGTTTGAACCCTAGGAATAAATTAGGGTACAAGTGACATGTCACTAGGATAATTGGGCACCCGAGCTTGTTGAGTTGAGTCCGAGTTCACTTATGGATGCGAATGTTCGAACTCGTTGAGTTAAGTCCGAGTTCGTGAGATGTAACTAGGCATCCAAGCTCGTTGAGTTGAGTCCGAGTTCACTTATGGATGCGAATGTTCGAACTCGTTGAGTTAAGTTCGAGTTCGTGAGATGTAACTAGGCATCCAAGCTCGTTGAGTTGAGTCCGAGTTCACTTATGGGCGGGTTACATGGTAGCTTGGCTACATATGTGGCACTTATGTACAAACTTTCCATGAATCCGAATTATATTCCGATGTGTTCAACGGGTAAAATTCTACTCAAATGGAGGAATACTCGAGATGAAAGGGACGTATTGGTAAATGTTGTGAAATGGATACTTTGAACAGGTATGTACTTAACCCTCGGGTTGAAAACTCGACATAACAACAATATGGTAAGATGGTAAATGAAAATGTGATATGAATGTCTCGGTGATGATTATACAAACGATGTTGTATTAATTTTGTGAACAATGATCATGAATGAGTAATTTAGCCTTGACAGATTTGAGTTACTGCAGTAGTGTAACTTTGAAAATACACTAAAAATAGTGGAAAATGAGTTAGAGGCAGAATAAAATATAGGATTAAAGATTAATGAGTTTATTTTCACATGAAAGAAATAGAGGAAGAAAAAGAATTCTATATTGTGTGATATTTAAATTCACGTAAAACAGGGTCTGAATGAATTCGAGATCCCCTGTTCTGAATTTAGAAATTCACCATAAATTGTAAAAAAATTATTAAGAGCCATACCTTACATGCATGGATTCCTTATTGAGTATATTTTTAGGGGAAATAAACGGCATAGTCATTGGAATTCTGTAAAGGGAGAAATTTGGTTCGTAGTGCACAGGGGTCAGAGTGGTCCTACCCTGAAACAGGGGATACTTTAACTAATAAACTGTACTAATTGGCCCAACCAAAAATTCTAGAGAAAAATTAGTAAGTAGACATATGAGTCTAGTTTTAAGATAAATAGACGACAACATTATTCGAATCCTGTACTATGAGATAATTGAACTTTAGTACAGAAGAGTCGGAACTGTCAGACAGTGAATCAGGGGTAACTTTGAGGAATAAACTGTACTATTTGGCTTAACCAAAAATTCTGGAAATTTTATGGAAGAAAGGAAAATAAGTCTAGTTTCATGGAAATTTAACAGAACTTAATTTGGAGTTTCGTAGCTCCAGATATAAATAATTTAGTGACTATTGCTCAGAAAGACAGCTTGTAGTGAACTTGAGAATATGTTGTAAACATTGATAAAACAAGTTAATGAGTTGCTTATTGTTTTCATATGAACTTACTAAGCGAAAGCTTACCCCCCTTCTTTCCCATGTTTCCTAGGGTTTCCAGGTTAGCTTGGGTTGGAGTTCGTCGGAGATATTATCACACTGTCAAGCTAATGCTATCGGTGTAGTGATTTCAACTACTTTGAGCTTATGGCATGTATAGGAGTTTAAATATTAGAGTATGTGATATGGCTTTAACCATATGTGTTGGCCTATTTTGATTATGGGGTTGTAAATCTATTTTAATTATGCATGCATGTGCTATGGTATTATGTGATGAGTTTATAATGATTATAGTATGAATGTGGTAAAGATGTGAGTAAAATCTATGATATCTATTGCATGTGAAATTGCCATAATCATGACATGTTAGGAATGTTTAAGTACCTAATTTTGCCATGTTGTATGTTATTGTATAAGTATGCGTGTATCTATTGTGAGTGTGACAAAATGGCTTGGAAAATAGCCTTGTATTTGTCCAGGTTTTTAGACACGGGTTTGGGACACGGGCGTGTCCCTAGCACACGGGCATGTGCTCTATACCCACACGAGCGTATGAAGTCTTGATGCAAGAGATTTTCTAAGTTTTTCATGAGTTCTCGTTGGGTCCCAAACTACTCCGGATGTATGTTTTGGGCCTCGTAAGCCCGTATATGGGACAGATTGTATGTGAAAATAAAAGTTTTTAATTATTGGAGATTTCATGGCCCTGTTTAGTATAGAAGCGTTAGTAAAAGTCAGGTACCACCTCGAACCCCGTCCCGGCGTCGGATGCGGGCGAGGGGTGTTACATAAATCGAGCAATATAATTTAACCTTCCAAGAAAACCCCGAACTTCTTTCTGATTACGCGGTGAAGGCAAATCTTGTATGGCTATAACTTTGTCTGAATCAACTTCTATTCCTTTTTCACTGACCACAAAACCTAGTAACTTCCCCGACCTGGCTCCGAAAGTGAATTTTGCCGGATTAAGTTTTAACTGAAACTTCCATAATCTCAAGAATATTTTCTTTAAAACCTCAATATGTTCCTCCTCTGTTCGAGATTTGGCAATCATATCATCAACATACACCTCAATTTCCTTGTGCATCATATCGTGAAATAAGGTCACCATAGCCCTTTGGTATGTTGCCCCTGCATTCTTTAGCCCAAAGGGCATTACCTTGTAACAGAAAGTCCCCCACAAGGTTTTGAAGGTGGTTTTGTCCATGTCTTCAGGATGCATCTTTATCTGATTGTACCCTGAAAAACCATCCATGAAGGAGAACAACGAATATCCCACTGTGTTGTCTACCAAAGTGTCTATGTGAGGCAGAGGGAAATTATCTTTTGGGCTAGCTTTGTTCAGATCCTTGCAATCAACACACATTCGTACCTTCCCATCCTTCTTAGGAACTGGTACAATGTTAGCTACCCATTCAGAATACTTCACCTCTTGTAAGAATCCTGCATCGAACCATTTCTTGACTTCATCCTTTATTTTTAATACGATATCTGGTCTCATTCTTCGCAACTTCTGTTGAACTGGTTTACAATCCTGTCTTATTGGAAGACGATGCACCACAATATCAATATTTAACCCTGGCATATCTTGATAGGACCATGCGAAGATATCCTTGAACTCACGTAACAACTCAATCAGTCCTTGCCTTATATCATCAGTAATATGCGTGCCAATTTTCACCTTTTTCCCTTCCTCTAGGGCTACATTCTCTACTACCTCTTTCTCATGTGGCATGATTTGTTTCTCCTCCTGTTTCTCCATCCTCAAAAGATATAGAGACACATCACAATCCTGGACATCTTCAAAATCCTGTGATTCCTCTAAACACATGTCTTGCTCACGAGAGAAATCAGGATTTATAATATCAATGCTCATGTCATTGATATCTAGGGATCTGTGAAGTATAAAGAATATACAAAGAATGAATGAATTTAAGAATGATTATTTATGTGCTATGAATGAAAGAATAAGAATTGCCAAAATTTAACGAAATATTGGTTGATAAAAATGAAACAATACTCGTTCAAATTGATAAAAGTTATGCTTTATTAAAAAATAATAGATGATTGTAAGCCCATTTCACAAATGAAATCCTATTACTTCTAGGCTCTAGAGTAACAAGAATGTTTCGAGAATTACTCTGAAAAATTCCTAAAGACTACAGGAAGTTCCTCCACAATCCAATTGTTCAGAAAGCTTCCCGGTTCGTAAGGGCGAATGCCCTCAAGGTTTCCTTGCTCTAATCCTTTGTCGTGTATTGCTCTCTTTCTCCCTATTAATTTTAACTAATTAGGGTCTTTATATAAACTTGAATGCATATGATACAATGAGATGCTATGAAATGCAAATGCATGAATGCAAAAAGATGTCGATTCTGATTCAATTTCATTTTAGAAAACGTTATTTAAGGAACAAAAATCTTTTCATAAAACGGATTACAAATACACTTTCGCCCGTAGGCCTAGAGTCTTAACCCTATCTAATAATAATGTTAACCCTCGTCCTCTGTCTGACGATAACTCATACATTATACTCAATGTTCTAGCTTGTACTGCCAAATCCTGCAAGTGTTCAGCAACCTCTCGAATCTGAACTAAGGCTTCTCCCATGAGATAATCCCTATTTCCAACTTGATCCTGAAGATGGTGAAGTTCTCCCTTCCACTGTTCTTCTCTTGCCTCGAGCTGCTCAATCCGTAGCTCACAATCCTGTAGTGCTGCTTCCAACCTTTCGATATCGTGTTTCATTTCCTCGATCTTATTCAAGCTTGCCTTTAACTCGATTGCAAGGTTACGACTTCGGTGATGATGAAGAGATCGTCCAAGTTTAGCCACCTTAGTTTTTAATCCTTGATTTTCCTTCTCTAGGGCCTGATTACGCGACTGCATCTCTTGAAACTTCTTCTCCCAATACTCGGCTTTGGCTCTTTCTTCCTGAATCTCTTGCTACCACTGCTTTGGAGATCTCCCTAATCCGACCCTTTTCAACGTTATCTGGGCCTTTTTGTAGTGCGTCTTTAAATCATCTCGATCTTCCTCGATCTTTCTCTTTTCCTTTTTTACCTTCTCGACTTCCATCTTTTGAACATCGACGTCGAGACTTAAGCACATTTTTTCCTCTTCGAGCTTCTCAATCCTCTTTTCAATCTCCGAATTCTTTCTCTCGAACTCTTGCCTCATAACCTCCAACTCTGATGGAATCACTCGTAAGCTCTCCTCTAATGATCGAGCCACTCTCAAAATTGGCCTAGGGACATTATCGTTGACTCTCCTACCACTCTTTATACTCAAGGATTGACGCCGAGCCTTCGGTCAAGATCTTCATAAAGAAAGGCTTCTTCCAAGCCTCAGAAATCTCTCGCATCTTCTTCTTATAGTGATCTCCTTTATAAGAGAAATAACTTTGAGCTAGACCCTGTGTAACCGGTATGAACTGCCTCGCTCTATATTGCCTTAGAACAAGCAATGGTGCATATCCAACAACTCCCCAAATTCCTAGCAAATGGACCCAATCAAAACTGCCACAGCGGTAAAGGACTTCACTAGAAACCAACCAATGAGCCTTCCACATAACATCTTCCTCTCGAAGATTCTGAAGAATGTCTATTCACCTCTCCTCTGAAATGTTATCTCTCCTCGGCATGTCTACTGCTTCTTTTAAGGGAGAATAACCCTCAAAGAATACTCGGCAACGAACCTTATCAAGCTTCCAAAAATGACTTTGGAACCAAACCAACAGCAACTGTGCACATTCAATGAATCTACCTTCGCCGGCTCTCCGACATGCACTCAAAGATCTAAATATCTCAGCTAGGATTGCTGGTACCGGTGTATTCTGCTTACCAACGCGATCGAACAAATTCGCAACTGCCTCATCTATGTGCCCCAACGCCTTTGGGAAAATCACCATGCCGTAAATACTCAAAGCCAGGACGTCAACCCTTTTCTTTACGTCTGGATATGTCGATATCAAATCCCTCAAAACGGCCCATGGAACGCACTTACTATCACCCTTTTGCTGTATACGAGCTACAGCCCACTGCTCACTCATCCCAGCAATCATCACCAACTTCTTTGCAAAAGTTGGAAGACTAGCAGGCCTAATATAAGCCTTGTGACCCTGAATCCTCGGGCAACGCAGTAAAGTTGGTCTATGAAAATTAAGAAAACAGGTTCGGGAGTCGGTTACGTATGAGGAAGGATTAGCACCCTCGCAACACCCAAAATTGGTACCAAATTGAATAGTTTTTTGTCTTAATGTCAAAAATTTGAAAGGATTTAAAAATAGGATCCCTTTTTTTAAAACTGGAATTATTTAAGTTGAAAAATCGAGATTTCTTAGCTCCGAAAGAATACAAACATCACATCTAGCATGATAGGACACGATATTCTTAAACTCTCGTAACTGAAATCATCTCGTGATTTACAAAATCTATTTAGAAGGATATTTTAGGCATTTAGACAAACGGGAAATCACAACCCAGCATGTTAGGGCACTATTTCCCGAATTCCTAAATACGAAAAACATTGCCTCATTTTAGAAAAACTTTTGGATAAAATATGACAATTAAATGAAATATATTTTTTAAAAAAATAATGATTTGAATAAAATTTAAAAAAATAATTTACTAAGAGTAATACTAAAAAAATTATTAAAAAATAAAAGAGTTTGATATGATACTAAAATTATTTTAAAAAAATTAAAATATATAAAAAAAATCAGGGAAACATGGATTAAATCAAACTAAAAAGGGTTGAAAAACGAAGATGAACAAAGAATAAAATAAGAACAAACCGTAGAAAATAAGAACGTAAGAGGGAGAGAAATTTGAGTGAAAGCTCTCAAAAATTTTTATTGTTTCCCAAAACTACAGTGTCTTTACAATGAAGGGAGAGGCCTCTATATATAGTTGAACTTCTTCAAATCCAACGGTACAGATCAATTACATCAACGATTAAGATTAAAAGGTATCTACAAATTAAATCTTTAAAATTACAAAATCATATCTTCTAAGATTGCATATCATATCTAAGATTGCAATCATATCTAAGATTATATCATATCTAAGATTGCATATCATTGAAGATTATATTTCCATATGAGTCAAGCTTGTAGATGGACCTTAAATTTTTTCAAGTAATGGGCCATTTCAATCAGGCTAAATTATATTTGTAGTTCTGGACTGAACTTAAACTTCGTTTTTTTTTTGGGGTTTATTATTTTTGTTTTTGGACTTATTTATGAGCCCGGGTAAAATTGAGTATCTACAATTATTATATAGATTAGTAAAGTTTGAGGCCTTTGCTTGTGATGGAAGCAAACATGGTATATGTATATGAATATGCAAACCACATTCTAAAATCAATGAAAGCCCTTCTCAGAAACAGAAAGTAGAAAAGTATATAAATTATTGCCAAAATGAAGACTTTGAATCCAAGTCCCTGCAGCTTAAAGTAATTGTAGTTGTTTTGTTTCTAGCATGTAATGATTTAACTATCACTAGACTCAATTAAACACTATATGTATATATAGTACAATGTTGAAGATCAAATAATTGGTTAATTAAGATCAAAGTGCATCATTATTTGCTTTTTCTATCACATTTTTTTATGCTTCCTCTTAATTAGGGAAAAAGATTAATTCATTCCCTTTCAATTTCAAAATTGAGCAGTTGGTCTTCTTAAAAAATTTGGAATAATTTAGTCCTTGTCAATTTCAAAAGTGAGCAGCTAAGGACAATTAATCACGGGTTCCATCAATTGTATTTAATTTTTATTGGTCTAGTAACAAATTTAGCCTTTGATGTTTACATATTTTTCCATTGTGGCACTAATTCTAGAAAAATTCAACAAATTCAACCTCAACATTTACACATTTACACATTTACACATTTACACATTTACACAAATTGTGCAGGACAAATTTGATAAATTAAGACAATAGCTCAAATGTGTAAACTTTGAGGGCTAAATTTATTATTATACTATTTAAAATCATGTACAATTGATGGAGAATATTAACGTTGTGGCTAATTATCCTTAGGTGCTTACCTTCGAAATTGACAGGATTAAATTGCTTTGGTTTTTTAAGAGGGACCAATTTGCTCAATTTTGGAATTGAAAGGGACTGGAGAGGTCTTTTTATCAATTAATTATTGCTTGCTTCAATAAACGGCTACCACAATAATGATGATCATTGCTCGCATTTCTTCCTCTGGATTCATGTAAATGAACTGTCAAGGCCGGCCACAAGTAATCATTTCTTCACAAAAACAATAAGAAAACAAAATTAGAAACAGAGGAGACAAATTTAACTATATTTTTCATATTATATTTTCATTTCCTTACCCTATAATTGCCCTGGTTGGGAAATTCATCTTGCATTGCAGCTGAGATTTTAAACAGAAATGGCTTCCTTCGCAGCTCAAACTCTCTTCATATTGTTCTTCACCCTCTTCTCAGCATTCTTCATTAAAATCAATGGAGAGTTCTCGAGGCAATCCATTAATATGTCCACAAAACGCATGGAGAAAGTCACCCGTCTGCGTTTTTACTTCCATGATATTGTAGATGGAAAACACCCTACAGCCATGCAAATTATCAGGCTACCAAACAAGACAGCTACATCATTTGGTACCACTTTCATGGTGGATGATCCATTGACAGAGAAGCCTAAGCCTACTTCAAAACTTGTGGGAAGAGCTCAAGGGATTTATGCTTTCGCTTCTCAAAATGATTTTGGGTTGCTTATGGTCATGAATTTTGCTTTCTCAGAGGGAATCTACAATGGAAGTGCAATCAGCATTCTTGGCCGGAATGCAGTCCTTGATGCCGTGAGGGAAATGCCGATTGTCGGAGGTAGCGGAATTTTTCGGTTCGCTCGTGGTTATGCTTTGGCAAAGACAGTTTGGCTGACTGTTGTTCACTTGTGAACAATTGGTACATGCATGCATGTGATGTAATTCGATTATGTATGCATTGGTTTGTTTTCTTCTTGCTTTAGATTGTTTCTTCTATTGACTAAAAAAGACAATTGATGTTATTGTCATTTATACTTTTTGTGAGGATGAATATGAGAAACTTGGGATTGAAGGAGATATTAACCTCAACTTTTCATTCGAACACATGACTATGAACAGGGTTTGTTGTATGATGGGACATTGTATTCACATTCAAGAGATTTGGTTATCGTGGTTTCTGGTCTAGAACTAGGGTAATCTTAGCATGGTGGGCTCAACTTATGTTGATCCAAGGTTGGTTCGCCTGATAGGAACAAGACATAAGAGTAGTAAGTAGTTTAGAAATAGTAGCCATGTTGGATCTCTCAATCCAAACACAACATTGATTGGAGAAGGAACATTTTTTCACCGCATTTATCCTCCAAGGAAGATGGATATAACATCCGGGGTCCTTGATTATGATCTGGTTATATTCACCTAAATCAAATCCACTATAATCCACACGTTGAAGAATTGTTCCATGAAAAACAGCTCCATCACAACCAGGTTTCAAAAATTTCTAGCTTTGCACTCCATGTCTTCATCCCTCGAATCATCGTCATTGACAAAAATGCAGCATAAAGTAACTCCCATTCATTGACTATCATTATGAATATTGTGAGGAAGCTGTACCTTGATTGAAGAGTCAACTGATTGGTGACTAAAGCATTCCGGGATTCCACTTCCAGGTACCATAACATCAAACTTCAGTCTTGAATTTGTAAATACCTGCAAAAGAAAACTCGGGTTGTTTAGTAACTAACACCATAAATAATCTAGTATCGGGTTTTGTGATGGAGACAAGAGATACTAACCAACCTTAAGTGCATTGATGTTCTCAGCCAAGTTGTAGCAGTGAATACCACTGATACTTGCCCAATGCACTGCATTGCATACTTTTGATGGATATGCAACTGCTTCAAGTGAAGCACAACCTTAAGATATTTAAGCTCGGAAAGTCGAGTAATTGACAAAGGTAAGGTGATGAAATTGTTACCACTAAGACTAAGTTTTGTCACCGCCTAGGATATGCTGTTGCAACAAAATTTCATTTCAAACTTTATAGAATTCTCTTGTTACCTGAGTGTTTCTTTCTACCAACAGTTTCTTCGGTTAGTAGCTCTGCTCGACAAATCTTTAAAATTCTCCAAGGAAGAAATTGTAGCTTCATGTCTTCCAGGAAACGTAATCAAAATCTTTTCAACAATTTGTTGAATAGGATCCATTTCTTTGGTAGTTGCTGTTGTTAGTCTTTTGATTACTCAGGAAACAGAAAGAAGAACAAGAAAAAGGTTAAAAAGACTAACAACAGCAAAAACCAAAAAAATCGATCCTATCCGACAAGTGCAGCAGCTGAGCAATACCCGGAGGGGCAACTGTTTGTTGCAGCATGTTTTGCAAGCAGAAGCACCTTTGAGAGTTGGCTGGCGGATAGTGGTTGTACAAACCACATGACAAATGATCAAGACTTGGAAACCGTCAGTTTCTTCTAGTGAAAGGCAAAAGAATAGTAGCCATGGAAAACCAAAAGGGTATATGGTTTAAACCTCATTTTTTACGTTTTATTTGTGCCTGCGTATTGGACAATTGGTTGAGAAGGGGAAAATGCGTGAGTTGCCACAAGAAGAGAGCGATACAGTGCCCTGGCACAAACGGCTTGAGCATTTCCATCATAGTGATGTGCTCTATATGAAAAAGAACCAAATTGTTGTTGAACTTCCTCACTTAAAAGAAGAGCTTCCTGTGTATATAGTCTGCCGATATAGGAAGCAAACAAGACTCCCTTTTCCAACAGAATCAACTTGGAAGGCAGCAAAAAAGCTACTGTTGGTCTATGCAGATATTAGTGGACCTCCCAGACACCGTCCTAGAAAAGGCAAGTACTGATCATCAGCTCACTGCACTATACACTCCGTAGTTGACATCGAGTAAGCACAATTTTTGTTCATGATTAGGAACATTTTGTAAATACTTGAATTACTGGTGAGTTATGTGAGTGTTTTACAGTTCTCCAATAGAGGGGAACTGTTTGAAAGAGTGAGTTCATACCGAGAGAGGTGAGAGTAAAATTGGTCACTTTGTTGACCATTCTTTTATGTAATAATAAAAGAAGAGAAATCATTGTCTCAAACATCCATACCACCAAGTACTCAAATAATCTTGAAGCTTCTTCACATGTAACCAAATTAACCCTAAACTAAATGGAGAAAAATAATTCGATATCTAAAACACCACTTGTTTTAACTTTGAATTATAAAGAACGAAACTTCCATAAATTTCATAATCATCAAACAATACAGCATCCAATGAACTGAAAAACACAATAAATAAGAGTTGCATTTGTTTTTTATCAAACCAACATAAAGAAAACATAACACTATATAGATTCTAATCAAGTTGTAATCAAGTTGTGTTTCCTGCTTTGACACGAGGCACGGGTGACTTAGCAGAAAACCATAAGCAGATGCAATTTAGAAACCATGGATTTTGATGTTTTCCTTCTTCACAATGCCAGCCTGGTCGGAAAAACAAAGGCAACGAAGATTAGGATCTCAAACACTAAAATGGATTAGATGTTCATTAGAAAGCACTAACAATTACCTGAACAAGGAAGGTTGAGACATTCTTGCGCTGGTCACCTTGGAGTTGAATAACCTAGATATAAAGAGAAATATAACAATCTTAACCACCAGGCACCGATAATGGATATCAAAGAGGTTAACAATATCTAGAGGATTATAAACACACCTGCCCTAATTCAGGGTCCTGGACCACAGTACCATTGCAGCAAAACTCCTTCTTGAGGTCTTTGAGTATCTTGTTGTAGCTGAATTCTTTCTTCAACCCTTGGACAGTCGTCAAGCTTTTCCTACCGTTGCGTTGCTGAATACGAATGTGCACATACTCCTTTGCACCGGCACCTGAGTCCTCAGCATTTGCATCAGCAAAGGGATCTAGCACAATAATTACATAAAACAAGTTAAACCCAAAAATGATGACAGATAGATAAATAGCATAAGTGAGGAAGTTACGATCCAAGCATACCAAAGGCAGTAGGAATCTGGACGTCGAGATCAGACATGAAACTTAGTTGATCAAATAGGCTTAACAACCACAAGCTGAGACCTAAACATGTAACACGATACCCACACCAGATTTGGCTTCATATAATTATACCACCAAGCATAAGAATAGTTAATGGCAAATTCTATTAAGATTTAGGGCAACCAATACAAAGATTTTCAAAAAAACTTCATCAATAGATTGAAAAGAACAAACAAAAGCCTTAGAAACCCCTCAAAAGGAAAATTGAAACTACATGCATATAATCATTATAAAATCAAAACCATAGGCTAATTCGAAAACAAGCATTATTTGTTTGCAAAAAGCCAATAACCCAGACTCGACTTAAGGTGCACTACCACTCCAAATTAAGATTAAAGTCTAAGGTTCGAATTCCCTATCAATCTTCGACTTCCTCAAAGAAAAAAAAACAGTTAAATAAATAATACACTCCAAAAAGAAAGTAACTTTGAATCCTAATTTTTTTTCCTTTTATTCAAACAAAAGCAATTCCCAAACTGAAGTAATTATAAACAATTAGAACGGAAATTAAAAGAAAATTTGACGATACAGACAAAACCCAGAAACAAATGTTTTAGATCAACCGGATGACGATAAAAAGTTCAACTTTAACAAGAAAAAAAGGGGGAAAAGTTACCTGATCCGAGGTGTTTAGGGCTTTCTTGAGAGAATTCAAATAGATAAATAAGAAGAAAACCCTAAAGATCGGATAAAGCTTTTGGTTTGGGTGGAGATGGAATTAAAAGGAAAGGTTGAGAAATTATTTTATTAAAAAATATTTTGTTAGTTGGGGGGATTCACGCGAATTGAGGCAGAGCGATTACAGTATTGCAATTTGTACTCGCTAGAAAAAGCTTGTGATGATTTTACATGGACACGTGGCGATCGATGGGAAAGTGATTAAGTAGAGAGTGGTTGACAATTTGTCAACGGAGGTTGAAAAGTGTTTTTCGAAAGACAAGGTTAGTTTAGAAAACGACGGCGCTTTGAGGTTTAAAGAAAGAGCACGTGGGAGATTAAAACACGTTATAAGTAATTGCATTATTCACAAATTTAAAATTATTTTTATATTTTATTTTCATAATTTTTTTTACTTTTCCATTTATTGTTATTACATTTTGAAATAAAAGAATATTTAATTAATAATAATGTAACTAAAAATATAACATTATAGTAATAGTATATATAAACATAAAATAATTATTTTTTTTGAAATCAAATTGGGATATTATTATTGCAGTAAAACAAAACCAAAAGAAGGAAAAAGCTTAACAGAGTCAAAGACCACAGACCCAAAAACCAACACGGGAGCCCAAACATCAAAAAGGCCGAAAAAGAAAAATCTTGAAACATATTAAAATAACAAAATAAATGCCTAGAAAACCCAGTATGTCATTAATGATCTGTCCTCAACTTTCCTCTTTTCAATATTTCCTTTCGACTTGTCGGATCTAAAAGCCCGAGAGTATTGTGACCGAATCAAAGAAATGGGACCTCTCAAGTCCCAGTTCACCATTTCAAACTCTTATTTGATGAATTTGGTTCTATTGGTCGTTCAATCTCCATTTGCTGTTGAGCATATCTAAGAACACAACCCACCAGGTAATTCATTTCTCTCTTTTTTAGACTCATCTTGGCTAGGTTATGGTCTAACTAATTAGCTTACGTGGAAAGCAAAATGGAAAACTAATGACCGAAAACTTTCATTTTCCTTTTGAATGTTTCTAATGCAAGCGCTAATTTATGATTTATCCACTAATCTTGTTTTGCATTTGTTGATGATGGATCTGGAATCCCCTTCCACTATTACATCTATTAAACCCAACTCGATCCTTGTGAGCACGGCTTCGAAATAGGCAAGGGCTTCTGCATCAAAGGTCGTGCCAACCGCCGTGTGCAAACAAGACTTAGAGACCAGAACTTCTCCTTTCGCGTTTCGTACCACAATCCTTGAAACCGACTTAAAACCCTGGCAGTCGAACGAGGCATCAAAGTTGATTTTAATAATCTGTCCTCCAGGTGATTTCCAATTCTCCTTCTCACCAACAAAGGTCACGAATGTAGTTTTTGGTGAAATTAGCTACTCTTATTCCTGAATGGGTTTTCCCTTCATGCAGATTCCTATTTTTGTCTAACCAAATCGACCACAAGCCACAACCAAAAAGTGCTGTTGGGACTTCGTGCAACTTCCAAATACCTAGGTAAGCCATTCAAAACAATCCGTCTGTTGCCTTAGAATTATCCATTCAAAGTTTAAAATTTGCCATATTTCTACTGAAACAGGACATTGGCCAAAGACATGCCATAAAGTCTCAATTCCCACGTTACATCTAGGGTTGTTTTGAGTCAATATTTTGGCATATAAGTTAAACATTGTGGGGATGAAACACTCTCTATATCATTATCTTAATTTTATTGGGCAGTTGTAAATCCCACAATTGTTTGTAGAATTATTTTGTTGTAATCTGTAAATCATTAAAATTAGAGGTAATGCTCTGAGTCTATAATAGTTTATAGGTGCTTCTTGTCAAGAACATACCCGAGGGCTCACCGCACCATGCTCATCCCTCGCAAGTGGAATCTGCAGGATTCTGTCCGCATCATTCGTCTTAAAAGGTATTGCGAATAATCTCCTCCTTCCATACTCTATTAGCACTATCAATTAAACACAGAATAGTAGATAAGTTTGCATTGTTAATTTGATTATGTAATCTGTAATTTGTTGTCCCGAGTAGCTACGCATCCTTGTTGATTAATATGCTTTTTTACATATATGATCGTGTGCACCCTAGCTCTGCCTGTAAGAAACTGGTAGAAGGATAGTATTTGACTTTTAGAACTTGCGCTAATAATGAGTCAGGCCGATTAATAAGACACCGTAAGGCCACATTAAATTTCGTTAAATTCCTAAAACCCAACCCACCGTCCAATTTTAATTCGTACATTTTATCCCAGCTACACCAATGAATTCTTTTGCACGCATGCCTTTTCTATCACCAATACCTAGCAATTATAGCTTCCATTTCTCCATATAAAGTTTTTGGTAAAAGAAAGCACATCATAAAATAAGTAGGGATCACTTGCAAAACCGATTTAATAAAGACTTTCTTACCCCCTTGTGATAAGAACCACAAACTACATCTATCAATTTTCAGTCGAATTCGATCCTTTAAACTTTGAAAGGAGGCCTTCTTTTTCTTACTTACCAAATTAGGAAGATAAGATACTTCTCAACATCATTAGAGCTCCTCACCCCTAACAATCTCTTAAAAAAAAGTCTGTCAGCCTCCAAAGTATTAGTACTAAAAAATACTGTGGATTTTTCAAAGTTCACACACTATCCAGAACACAACTCATACGTATTCAAAATTCCCTTTATCTTCTGAGCTCCCAAGATAGTTGATAAACACACTAATTTACATAATTCTTGTGTTTAATTTGGTTTATTTCTAAATTAATCTCTGCTTAATTGGTGTTTTTTATGATTTAATTTTGTCAGGGATGCAATTAGTCAAAAACAAACAAAAAGTGACCAAATTGAAAGACAAATCGTTGAGTTGGGGCCAAATCATAAAGGTGGGAAGGCCAAGGATTTAACATCAATTTTAACTTTGTAAAAATCTAAAAATAGAAGATATTATTTTATTTAGTTTTATTATTTATTTATTTTTATTTTTATTTTATTAATTTAGAATAGGCTATTTTTAGTAACCCTATGTATATAAATAGGGGCTTTTAGTTTCCTAGAAAAATTATCATTTAATTTGTATTCCTTCTTCTACTTGAAATAGAATTACTCTCTCTCTTGTATTTCCTTTTTCAATTTGGAGTTGGAATATCATTTTTTTTCTCTTCAATTTGATGTTGCATTTTGTAGCTTTGTCTCCAATTTTTGTTTCTTTTCCACAATTGGGTCAATTGCTATCCAAGTTCTCTTTTCTTTCCAAAATTCCATCATCCTTCACACAAAGCCAAAACGCAATCCACAACCTTCAAGCATAATTAAATTCATGTCACACTAAACCCCTTTCAATTTTAAGCCGGTGTTAACCCCGTTAAAAAAATCCATGAGTTACAAACCCGAGCTGTTTAACTCCCAACTTTCGATATTTGTTATTTCTTTGGATTAAGAGTATGACTTCGTCAACTCACAAAGTCAAGACAACACTAAGTCAAAAAAGACGTCGTTTGAGTTAGTGTGGCTAGACGTACAATTGGAATTCCGAAAGGATCGATTGTCTAATTGGTCTTCCGTGAACACATTTGTGTGCCAAGTGGGGATTGTTGTTTGGTTCCGTCAAGGGAAGTAGTAACCGGATTTAAATGTCCCAAACGTTTGAGGGCATTGGTTCGAGCTAGGCTCTTCTAGAACGCAAAGCTATCGGAGTTCTAAATCACGAACGTTTCGTAGGTTGTTCGATCGGTAAGGGTTAGTTATAGGACGTTCCATAACTAATTTACACAAGGAAGAGTTGGTGTCCGAGGCGTCCTTGGTAGCTATAACTAGCTTATTGGAAAAGAGGAGTTCACCTAATTTCGAGGATCGGGTCAAAGACAGAAAAACCCGTGCTTAAGGCTGAGCTAAGTTTAATTGATTTTTCTTCGGATTACTTCGTTGTTTTTTTTATTTAATCTTTTACTTTTTACATTTTTTTGTGTTTATTTCAGGTTTCATATTTTATCCCCCCAAACATCGCGGGCACGACAACTGCCCAGACTTAAATCTGGTCGAGAGATAAACAATTTTCAGTAAACTAGTCTCTGTGGGATCGACCCTACTCCCTATACTGCTTTAATTTACAAATTAGGTGTAGGTTTATATTGGTGGAATCGACAGCCATCAGTTTTGGCGTTGTTGACGGGGACTGGCAACACTTACAATTGTTTAAATCGTCTTCATAACCAGATCTTCATCAGGAGATCTCGAATACAACCCAGAGATTGAGAAATCGACGCGAGCACGATGAAAAGAGACAGAAGCTCTTCAATGTGCAAGTAAATCAGGAATTGAGCTAGGACAAGGGATCCTGGAATTCGACGTTGAAAAGTTGAGCGAAATAATTCATGCAGAGGCAATTCGACGTGGGAAACGAGTCGAAGAGGTTGAACCTGAGACCGAACCACTCTTTGAAACAAAAGGCAACCTCAGTGAATTAGAAAGGATGGTAAACAGAACCATTCGTCAACTAGCCGCTGCTCCCAACAAGCAAACACCGTTATGCATCAACTATCCAACTAGAAGAACCCCTTTCGAATTGAAGTCGGGCTTGATTCACCTTTTGCCCACTTTTTTAGGCTTGAAGAACGAAAATCCACACACTCACTTGAGAGAATTCCACATGGTCTGCTCAAGCATGAAACCCCAGGGAGTACCCGAAGATGAAATCAAACTTCGGACCTTTCCTTTTTCTTTAGTTGATACAGCAAAAGAATGGTTATTTTACTTACCCCCCGGTTCTATCACAACGTGGGATGACTTATCTCGTGCATTTCTTGAAAAATTCTTCCCAGCGTCACGAGCAGCTGAGCTTAGGAGGGAAATAGTGGGAATTCGCCAAATGGAAAGTAAATCGCTCTATGACTATTGGGAGCGATACAAAAAACTGTGTGCAAGTTGTCCTCAACATGGGTTGACCGAACAATCACTTCTTCAATATTTCTACAAGGGTTTGCTCCCTATGGAAATGAAGATGATTGACTCTGCTAGTGGAAGGGCGCTTGTCAATATAACCCCTCAAGGGCAAGAGAACTAATATCCACCATGGCTGCAAATTCTCAACAGTATCGGCCGAATTCGAAACCGACAAGACGGGTTAATGGGGTAAACGTTTCATCTTTAGAAGATAAATTGGATAAGCTTACGAATGTTGTTCAATCTTTGCTTACAGAAAAGAAAAGTCTGACCCAACTATGTAGAATTTGTACTACGTCTGAACACCCGACGGATTTGTGCCCAATCCTTAACGACAATTCAACGGCACATGTTGATGTTGTCGGAGGTTTTTCGGGACCTCCACAAAGACGCTATGATCCTTTTTCCAACACCTACAATCCCGGGTGGAAGGATCATCCCAACCAGAATTACGGAGCTAATCCCCGATATGATCTATCATACCAACCGAGACATCTGCAACCACCACAACAACAACACAAGCCAAGCACATCTCTAGAAGCTGTTGTGGAAAGACTTGCCGCCGATGTTGTAAAATATCAACAGAGGACAGACGCATCAATACAAGAGTTAACTAATCAAGTTAGTAAACTCCCGATGGTAGTTAATCGCTTGGAGTCTCAAGGAAAATTACCTTCCTAGACAGAGCTGAACCCTCGGCAGAATGCCAGTGCAATAACTCTTCGTAACGAAAAGGTTCTAGAAACAGTTCCAGCCAAAAGTCATGGGCAAGACAATGAACAGGGAAAGCAGATCTCTGATCCAACAGCCAGGCCAGAATCAGAAATTCAGAGACCAGTTGTGATGCCACCTCCTTTTCCAGGGAGGCTCGCAATGGATAAGAAAGAGAAAGATAAAAAAAAATCCTTGAGACATTCAGGAAGGTGGAGGTAAATATTCATTTACTCGACGCTATCAAACAAATCCCTCATTATGTAAAATTCCTCAAAGAGTTGTGTACTAGCAAGAGGAGGTTAATAGGTAACGAAAGAGTAAATGTAGGAGAAAATGTCTCCGCAGTACTGCAAAAGAAAGTTCCACCCAAATACAATGACCAATGTATGTTTGCTATTTCCTGTGAGATAGGTAATGTAGGCATTAAGAAAGCCATGTGTGATTTAGGGGCTTCCATTAATGTTATGCCTTATTCTATTTATAAGCTGATTAACGCGGGTCCTTTAAAAGAGACAGGAGTAATAATCTAGTTGGCAGACAGGTCAGTCGTCTATCCCGAAGGGCTGCTTGAAGACGTCCTTATTAAAGTTAACGAATTAGTTTTCCTTGTAGATTTTTACATTATTAATATGGAAGATGATAATTCTACTAATTCGTTTGACATTTTGCTTGGAAGGCCGTTCCTAAGTACCGCAAGCGCAAAAATAGATGTTCGAAGCGGGACGCTGACCATGGAGTTTGATGGCAAAATCATGAAATTCAATGTCTACGAGGCCATGGGTCATTCTAACTCACTATTAAATATTTCTAGCATCGATATTTTAGATTGTTTAACTCAATCTTATTCCGAATATCATGACTTTGATGAGTTGGAAACTGTCCTTTATAGAAACATTGACATGAATGTTTTACATCATCTCGAGGAATTCACAGTCATTGAAGATCCGTTGCAAGAAATTGTCAATCACTTGGAAACGCAACCTTCGTTGACAAACCGAGGTAACCAATTTGAACTATTACATTCTCAAACTAAAATATTGCCCTCGATTTTGTAACCACTGACCTTGGAGCTTAAAGCATTACCGGACCACCTTAAGTACGTCTTTTTGGGAGATAAAGACACCTTACCGATGATAGTGTCAAACAAATTAACCAAAGACGAGGAAGAAAGTCTAGTTCGAGTTCTGAGAGAGTATAAGGAAGCTATTGGTTGGACGATAGCCGACATAAAAGGGCTAAGTCTATCCACTTGTATGCACAAAATTTCCATCGAAGACAACACGAAACCAAAGAGAGATGCTCAAAGGCGCCTCAATCCACCCATGATAGAGGTAGTGAAGAAGAAGGTCCAGAAACTGTTAGATGCTGAATGATATACCCGATTTCTGACAGTGATTAGGCTAGCCCGGTTCATGTCGTGCCCAAGAAAACTGGCGTGACAGTGGTGAGAAACCCGTTAGGTGAGCTGGTCTTTACACGAGTCCAAAATGGATGGAAGGTTTGCATCGATTACAGAAAGTTGAATGCAGCTACCCAAAAAGACCATTTTCCACTCCCCTTTATCGATCAAATGCTCGAGCGATTAGCCGGTAAGTCCCATTATTGCTGTCTCGATGGGTACTCAGGATTTTTTTCATATTCCAGTGGCTCCGGAGGATCAAGACAAAACGACTTTCACGTGTCCCTTCGGAACATTTGCGTATAGACGGATGACGTTTAGACTCTGCGATGTTCTGACCACCTTCCAAATATGCATGGTGAGTATATGCTCTGATTACGTCGAGAAAATCATCGAAGTTTTTATGGATGACTTCACGGCATACGGTAACTGTTTTAACGAATGTCTCAATAATCTTGCTAAGATATTACAAAGATGCCTAGAATTTAATCTTGTTTTAAATTATGAGAAATGTCATTTCATGGTTGACAAAGGATTAATTTTGGGTCATATAGTTTCCTCGAAAGGAATCGAGGTAGATAAAACAAAAACAGATATTATTAACTCGTTACCTTACCCCTCATTAGTGAGGGAAGTTCATTCGTTTCTTGGCCATGCAGGATTTTATAGATCCATGAAAAAATTTCTCAAAAATCGCGCGACCACTTTGCAGTGTGTTGCAAAAGGATAAGGAATTTGAATTTGACCAAACTTGCAAAGACGCATTTGATGTGCTGAAGCAGAAATTGTCTCCGCTCCCATAGTGCAGCCACCAAATTGGAACTTTCCCTTTGAAATCATGTGTGATGCGAGTGACCAAAGTGTGAGAGCTATTCTTAGCCAAAGAATAAGGAAAGAGCCTCATGTTATCTACTATGCTTCGAAGACTTTGGATGTTGCCCAAAGCAATTACACAACCACCAAGAAAGAATTATTAGCTGTTGTGTTTGCTTAAGATAAGTTTAGATCTTACCTATTGGGAATTAAGGTAATTATCTTTTCTGATCATGCAGCTTTGAAATATTTAATAGGGAAGAATGAGGCAAAACCCAGACTGGTCAGGTGGATTTTACTCCTACAAGAGTTTGATTTTGAAATATGGGATAAAAAGGGAAGTGAAAACCTAGTAACTGACCATCCGAGTCGATTACTGATTCTAGTAGACGACACACCATTAAAGGATAACTTCCCAGATGGAAACTTTTTTTCAGTAAATGCAGTTCATCCTTGGTATACAGACATAGTAAATTACCTCGTCACATGTACTGTTCCTTCAGATTTACAAAGGTCTAAAAAAGATAAGATAAAAAAGGATGCGCGATATTACATTTGGGACGATCCTTACCTTTGGAAGCATTACTCGGATCAGGTAATATGACAGTGTGTAGCAGAAACAGAGGTACAGTCTATCTTAACTTTTTGTCATTCTTATACATGCGGAGGGCACTTTGAACCTAAACGCACCGCACACAAAATTCTCGAATGTGGATTATTTTGGCCAAACATATTTCGTAATGCCTTTTTATTCTGTAAAACTTGTGAAAAATGCCAAAGAGTTGGCAACCTTAGTCGTCGAAATGAGATGCCTCTTACTATTATTTATATTTGTGAAATTTTTTATGTGTGGGGCATCAACTTTATGGGTCCCTTCATTTCTTCTTTCGGTAATTTTTATATACTCTTAATTGTTGATTATGTCTCTAAATGGATAGAGGCGAAGGCCACTCGCAATGATAATGCTAAGACCATAGTTGACTTTTTTAAAAGTTCTATTTTTTCCAGGTATGGCACTCCACGAGCATTAATTAGTGACAGAGGAACTCATTTTTACAATAAGCTCGTAAGTGCACTTATGGAGAAATATGGAGTAACTCAATGAATTGCCACTGCTTACCATCCACAAACAAATGGGCAAGCCGAATTGTCAAATCGAGAGATCAAGTCTATTCTGGAAAAGACGGTTAAACCTAACAGGAAGGATTGGAGTTTGAGGGCTTATAGGACAGCTTACAAGGGACCAATAGGCATGTCACCTTACCGACTCGTTTTCGGTAAATCGTGCCATCTTTCGGTCGAGTTAGAGCACAAGGCTTTTTGGGCAGTTGAACAGTGTAATATGGAAATTGAGTCCGCGGGAAAATCTCAAAAATTAGACATCCAGGAACTCGAGGAAATCAGGAACGATGCATATGAAAATACTCGAGTTTATAAAGAAAAGACGAAGGCATTTCATGACAAGTTCATCACTAGGAAGCAGTTCTCAATAGGACAAAAAGTTCTCCTACATGACTCCACTTTAAAATTCTTCGCTGGTAAGCTTCAATCCAAATGGATAGGACCGTTTATTATTACTAATTTATTTTCGAATGGTGCAGTGGAAATTCAAAGTGAAGAGACACGAAAGCGCTTTAAAGTGAATGGTCAACGATGAAAACCCTTTTTCGAGAATTTTCAAACACACACAGTTGAAGAGATTATTCTCGATGAGCCAAAAGTTTAAATAGCAGGTCGTCGAGCTAACGACGTTAAACAAAAGCACTTTTTGAGAGGCAACCCAAATTTATTTTCATTTATTCTCATTTATTTAATTTTTTTAGTTTAAGTAAATTAGGATGTAAATAAATTAATTAATTTCTATTTAACTCAGTCAATTTGATGTTTTCAGGAACACTATGGAGGTCATGTAAAAAAAAGAAAGACGAGTACTGATGGAAGCGTGGGCATGACTTGCTAATTTGGTGATAGTGAAAAATATATAAAAAAACCAACATCCACTAAAATTCCTACCCAAACCCATTTACCCACATACCAAAATACCCAAAAACCAAGTCCAATTACCCATTTCCCTTAAACCCAATTACCAAATCACCTACCAACACCCACATCCATCAACCTAACCCAATTAAATCATCAACCCAAACCAATCAAACTACCCAAACCCAATACCCAAGATTGGCTCAATAACCAACACCTAACCCAATTACCCCACCTAACCTAAAATAACCCAAATAAAAAATAAACAAAAATAAAATTTTAAACACCCAAAATCCCTAATCTCCCAACATCTTCTCCATCTTCTTCATCTTCTCCAAAAACAAAACCTACACCCAACACCAAGCCATGCCGCTGACCACCACCGTCACAACCCATCGCCGACGTCTCGATCTTTGCCAAGGTTACACCTTCACAAGGCCATCAACACCCCGCGCCACCATCGATGGCCCCAACTTTACCTTTTCTTTTTCTTTTTCCCATCCGTCACCGTCGAAACCATCTGAAATGCCTATTTTTAACGCTAAAACTGAGACCATAGTTCGAACTCAGAACCAAACGCCCGACAACTTTTCGGTTTCACTCAATCAGAGTCGGCACTGATTCTCCGCTCCTCTTATCATCGATATCGACGATGATGAACCTCCTCCATCGCCTCCTATATAAATAGCCCCACCAACGAGAGCACGACGCCAACAATGTTTGACTCCTGTCGAACCAGAACTTTCAGACAGCAGCTCCGATAGTCCCGAGAGGTCGACCCTTAACCCTCCATCTAATTTACCTTTATTGACATATCATGAAGGTAACTCGAACGAGGCTCAGACATCTCGCAACCACGTTAGAGCTTATTCGACCACAAATGAATGTGTCGGTCAACGCCAAACAAGATCGTCCACCACTCGAAGTCGTCGACAACAGATACGTGAACCAACGACACCGCAGGACCGCAATACTGACACTGCTGAAAATTCAAGTCCACCACCCTCGCCCAACGAATATGTTCGACCAACACGAAACAGTTAGCGTAATAGACGAGGTCGTGCCAACACCTTTCTCACTGAAAGAAGATTACGATGATTTTTAGATTTTTCGACCCCAGAACATCGCACATGATACAATGACATTCAACAACTCACACTCCCGGTCTGTAAGCAAATCGATTTCACCACTCTTAATATGCTAAATATTCATGATACTGTGACTACTTATTTTGATGCTATTGGTTGGAGCTCTTTTGCAAACATATCCTGTGATGCATATTATGAGCTGATATATGAGTTTTACACCACATTTAGCTTCAATGTTAGTGCATTACAGACTATTGAAACGCAAAGCATTATCTGTTTTCGTCTGCTTGGAAAGGACTTTCAAATGTCGATATCTAATTTTAATATTGCCATGGGTTTCGTTGACCCTGACAATATTTAATCCGATTCCTATCATACAGCTTTGTTAGATATTTCGAGCTACTTTAATGCTTAAGATGCCTACCGTGTGTTAACCAATTCTAATCAACTTTATAATCCGAAAACCACAAAAGACTTATTGGTGCATAAACCTGCCTTAAGATATATTCATCGATTTTTGGCATTTAGTTTTTCGAGACGAAACGATTCATCCGCTGTTTTAACGAGAACTGAATTATTTTTCTTGTGGTGTATGGATTCCGGTTATAAAGTTAATTTAGGATATTAGTTTGCAAAAAAATTTCATGTTGTTTTGCATTGTAATCGTCCTCTAATACTTGGGTCGTACATCACGAACTTAACCTCTATACTTTTTCCCTCTAAAATCGATTTCTCCTCCTTGACATGTGCATATCATATGACAGCCTAGATAAATATTGTTTGGATTCTATGGGTTTGCTTGCCGGCACCCCTACTGCTTGTTATTTTGTTCCTCCAGGTACACGGACTACACGTGGGAATATGGTTTTTCGCCAACGCCCACATTTCGCTACTCGAGAACAAGAGGAACAGACTCCAACTGTAGAGGCCCGTTTAAGCCGAATCGAGGCTCGACTTGAAACGATAGAAACCCAAGTCTCTACAATCCTCAACATCCTGCAGAATCGTTACCCCCAACACCAACCACGTCATTAACATATATGGGGAGTACTCTTAACTTTTTCTTTTGTTTGGGCTGTTAACTTTTATTTCATATAATCTATGCTTGAGGACAATCATTGATTAAGTAGAGGGGATGGATGATAAACATGCATGATTTTTGCTCTTTTGCATGTGTTAAATCTTACATTAAGTTCATTCGAAAATTTATTTAAACATTGAGCCTTTAATCTCATACTCAGTTAATTTGGACAATTGGGCAAAGTTTGAATTAAAATGTTCAAGTATATAGGTTAGTCAAGATTTGTGTCTTAAAATTGATATATGTAGCTAGATTTTTTTTTCATAAATTGATTGTTTGGAAAATTATATTTGTTTGTGCATTAATAAATAAGTGAGTAAATTAAGGTTCAAGTTATGAGTGAAGTTTCGAAAATGTGACCGGATTGAGTAACCGGGGTAAGGTGTTGGGTTGTCATCTTATCTCGCGTAAAAAGGTTCGAGTGACAAGTCGGTAACTTATAAACATTCCGCTAACTGAGCTTTCAAAAAAAATAATAATAAATAAATAAATTTAAGACGATTTGAACTGAGTAACCGGGATAGGGTGCTTGGGTTGTCATCCTAGTTCGCTAAAAGGGTTTGACCACGTCAATAATTTTATTTCTCTAATGCACAGTTAATTAAATAATGCCTTGCAATTTATTGGATTCAAACTCAATTTAGTGAAATTATTTAGCCTACATGTTTCAATGTTATGACACTTGATGTTCGAACGTTGTATCTTGAGCATTTATTTATTTTTGCCTAAGTTGTTTACATTGATTATGTATGCGGAAAAAAAAGGCTCGATTTTTAATGAATTATAGAATAAATTTAATGTTTGAAAGAACAATATGCTTGAGGGCAAGCATGAGCCAAGTAGGGGGAGTTGATAAACACACTAATTTACATAATTCTTGTATTTAATTTGGTTTATTTTTGAATTAATCCCTGCTTAATTGGTGTTTTTTATGATTTAATTTTGCCGGGGATGCAATTGGTCAAAAACGAGCAAAAAGGGACCAAATTGAAAGACAAATCGTTGAGTTGGGGCCAAATCATAAAGATGGGAAGGCCAAGGATTTAACATCAATTTTGACTTTGTAAAAAACTAAAAATAGAAGATATTATTTTATTTAGTTTTATTATTTATTTATTTTTATTTTTATTTTATTAATTTAGAATAGGCTATTTTTAGTAACCCTATGTATATAAATAGGGGCTTTTAGTTTCCTAGAAAAATCATCATTTAATTTGTATTTCTTCTTCTACTTGGAATAGAATTACGCTCTCTCTTGTATTTCCTTTTTCAATGTGGAGTTGGAATATCATTTTTTTCTCTTCAATTTGACGTTGCATTTTGTAGCTTTGTCTCCAATTTTTGTTTCTTTTCCACAATTGGGTTAATTGCTATCCAAGTCCCATTTCCTTTCCAAAATTCCATCATCTTCACACAAAGCCAAAACACAATCCATAACCTTCAAATATGATTAAATTCAGGCCACACTAAACCCCTTTCAGTTTTAAGCCGGTGTTAACCCCGTCAAAAAAACCCGTGAGTTACGAACCCGAGCTGTTTAACTCCCAACTTTCAATATTTATTATTTCTCTGAATTAAGAGTATGACTTCGTCAACTCACAAAGTCAAGACAACACTAAGTCAAAAAAGACGTCGTTTGAGTTAGTGTGGCTAGACGTACAGTTGGAATTCCGAAAGGATCGATTGTCTAATTGGTCTTCCGTGAACACATTGGTGTGCCAAGTGAGGATTGCTGTTTGGTTCCGTTAAGGGAAGTAGTAACCAGATTTAAATGTCCCAAACGTTTGAGGGCATTGGTTCGAGCTAGGCTCTTCTAGAACGCAAAAGCTACCGGAATTCTAAATAATGAACGTTTCGTAGGTTGTTCGATCGGTAAGGGTTAGTTATAGGACGTTCCATAACTAATTTACACAAGGAAAAGTTGGTGTCCGAGGCGTCCTTAGCAGCTATAACTAGCTTACCGGAAAAGAGGAGTTCACCTAATTTCGAGGATCAAGTCAAAGACGGAAAAACCCGTGCTTAAGGCTGAGCTAAGTTTAATTGATTTTTCTTCAGATTACTTCGTTGTTTTTTATTTCATCTTTTACTTTTTACGTTTTTTTTTGTGTTTATTTCAGGTTCCATATTTTATCCCCCCCCAAACATCGCGGGCACGACAACTGCCCAAACATAAATCTGGTCGAGAGATAAACAATTTTCAGTAAACCAATCTCTGTGGGATCGATCCTACTCCCTATACTGCTTTAATTTACAAATTAGGTGTAGGTTTATATTGGTGGAATCGACAGCTATCAACAGTTGTCTCACCAAATAAAATGCAATCATCTGCAAAGAAGAGATGAGAAATCTGTGGGCCTCTCTTGCTTGCTTTGTCCCCTTTAATCTTCCCCCTCATCAATGCCACTGCAAATCATAAAAAGGAAAGGGTTGAGCGGATTCCCTTGACGAAGTCCTATGGTTGGTTTAAAACGTTATCCTTTGCCCCCATTTAAGATGATCGAATAAAAGACGGAAGTAAGACACTTCATAATGAAATCCACCTAAGATTGCACAAAACTCAGTCACTCCATCATAAACCTTAAGAAATCCTACTCCATCCTATCATGTGCTTTGCTCATATCAAGCTTAAGTGCCATTTGTCTTTTTACTCCAATTCATTTATTCTTCAATGTATGCATTATTTCATAGGTTACGAGCACATTATCAGTGATTAAATGTCCTGGTACAAAGGCACTCTATGCACTGTCAATGAATGCATCCAAAACATGCTAAAATCTATTAGCCACCACCTTAGCTATCACCTTATAAAGAACATTGCATAGACTAATGGGTCTAAAATTTGTCATTTCCGTAGGATGCGAGGTTTTGGGTATCAACACAATGTCAGTGACATTTAAGAGCTCTAAATCTCTACCTTAATTTAAGATTTCCAAACAGAAAAAAGTTACCTTTGTACCTAAAATATGCCAACACTTCTAAAAGAAAACCATTGGAAAGTCGTCATCACTAGGAGCCTTTGTGGGGCCCATTCCTTTCAATGCTACCCAAATTTCTTCAGCAGTGCACTTCGTTGTAAGCTACAAATTTGCTTTCTCAGAAATGTAATGCTCAATTCCTTGCAAGACCGATTCCATATTGCTCACCCATCCGGTTGTAAACAACTCTTGAAAAAAAGCAATTGGTTATCTTCTCTATCTCTTCCACGTCATTGACTTCTTCCCCATCCTTGTTCCGCAAGCTTCTTATAGTATTAGATCTATTATGTTGAGTAGCACAATTATGGAAGAATGTCGTGTTTCTATCTTCCAATTTAAGCCAATTAGCATGCGCTCTTTGCTCTCAATAGGCCTCATCTTTATCAATTTCCAAATTGATATGTAACTTTGTGTCAATGATTTCAGCCAAATTCTCATCATTTCTATCCTCCTCTAACAAACTCTTCAATTTTATACTTAGGTCTTTTTTTAACCCCACCATTCCTTTACAAATTTTAATCACCCATTGAATTAATCCCTGTCTTAAGCTTTCTAGTTTACCCATTACCGTCCCCGAATATGATCCCTAAATATCCTTAACCATCCTCTCAAATATTTCTTCTAATTACCACCATGCCTTAAACCGAAAGGGAGCCTTCCTTCTCTCCCTATGCCCTTACTCTGTATAAATAAGCTAAGGATAATTATCCGAATGTTAGTAGGGTAAGTGTTGAATACAAGCACGTGGGAAAATCGAAAACCATTTTGTATTTGCGACCCCCTGTCAAGCCTTTCCCCTATGTTTGTTTCTGGTAAGTTTTCTCTTTCCCATATGAACCACAACCCAAAGAATCCTACATCCAAGAGTCGACACTTGTCAAGAACTGTTCGAAAAGCCTTCATTCTTTTCTCATCTCTTGGCACCCCTCCCTTCTTCTCAAATAAGTACACGATTTCATTAAAATCCCCACAAACTAGCCAATGATAAGTTTGAGTCCTTCCCAATTTTCGAAGTAAATTCCAAGTACTACACCTTTCAGTAACAATATGTACTCCATAAAACCCCGTGAAGCGCCATTCTTTGTCAACTTAATTTTTCTTAACTAGAGCATCAATATGATTTTTAGAATAGCTAGTAATTGTAACAAGAACATTTCATTTCCATGCCAATGAAAGGCCACCCCGCGAACCTTTTACCTCAGCATTAAACCCATTAATAAATCTACAACTTCTCCTAACCCTCTCCATACGTCTGTCATCAACTTTCATCTCTATGAAGAAGACCATTTAAGGATAATGTTGCTTCAACGTGAACCGAAGCCTTCTTATTGCCTGAGTACTCCCCAATCCACTGACATTCCAACTTATAATTTTCATTTAGTCCAATCGGCTTACTTATGGGCAGTCGTCGGTCCTATTTGAGAAAAAACAACCATTTGTTCCTGAAGGGTCTTCAGGAACTGATAATCAAGACCATCGTTATCAAATCTCCCCCTTTTATGATTATCTTCACTAATAGAAAGAGTTCTCAATTTCATCATTTGTAACTAAAAAACCCTTCCTCTTACTTGTCACACTTTCCATTTGGACATCATCAATCTGCACAGTCTTTTCCAATCTCTTTTAGTTCATTCTTTTGGGCTTTTCGATTTTTTCTATTGCTGCTACATCCAGTCTATTCATATTCTTATCTTTCTTACACTACTCAAACCCCAAATTTGAGACATGAAAAATAGATTTTTTAGGTTTAATTTTTGTAGAACAACATTAACTAGATGCCCTAATTTTCTCATAATTACGGAACAAACCCGCAAGTCGCAGATCTGTCAAAAATTCCACCTTCTGCAGAATCTCCTCTCTATGATAAATTGCTATCGGCATCTTACTACAAGTGGTAGCTTTTTGAAATTTGACCATCGATGTATCCAACCCCTCATTCTCCCCAATATATAAGCATTATATAAGCATTCTTTCATGGATTTTTTTACTGAGAAACCAAACATCTGGCACTCTTTACGTACTAAATTAGATTTAACTTTTAGCGCCAATGAGTAAGGGAGGTCGTCTTCCAACTTTTCTTCCCCCAGATTTGATATCTCAACATAATCTTTCACAGCATGACCCATACGACCACAGCTGAAATAAAAATTCGATAGGTTTTCATACTTAAAAAGGAAGCCAAACTTTCTCTTGATTGCCAGTTGTAATAAAAATTCCCCTCCATAACGATTTTTGGACATCCAGTTGGACTTTCAATTGGCAAACATCGCTTTTTTTTATCTCTGATCGCATTACTTCTCCAAAAGTGGAACCTATTGCGTGTATCAAATCTTTCTTCTTACACTCTAGCAGACAATGACCAATTTTAAGCCAGAATGGTGAGAAAACCAATTTAATATTTCTCTTTTCTGTCGCCTCCTTCAATCTATCAAATATAATCAATTGTCTTCTGAATAGCCACAGTCTCCCCTCCATTATCATCTCCAAGTCATCCTTATCCTCAAACGAGATCAGAAACAAGTTTTGCCCAACCACTTGGATATCAAATTTTCTCCTAGTCTTTCATATACTCTTCAATTGTGCAAAAAAACTATTCAGGTTATATTATTTTTTTTCTTCACACAGACCATAATAAACGACAAATTACAATTTGGCACAACCAAAGAATTCTTCACCGTTAACTGTACAAATTCTTCTGCTAAGAGGGAGATCTCATCCTCCGCCATACAGGGAAAAAGTCACCACCCTACTCCAACCCAACCACAGCAAGTACTGTTTCTCTAGGACATTAAGAGAGAGCACTCTTGACCTTTTAGATATACACAAAATACAATCATCTTCACATATACAAGACAAGACATATAATTAAGAGTGAGCGTTCAATCAAATTGAGTAAATTTTTTTTAGAATTAATCGAGTTAACAAGTCCTGTTTTATCATCCTAACTCAATTTAAAATTTTTTCGAATCAAATTGAGTAAAATAAAATTCGAATTAAGTCTAATCAAGTAAAATTGTTCGAGCTAAATTAAAAAATTAAACATATTAAATTAAAATCTTATCACAATATAACAAATTCCATATTAGAGTTGTGAAACCATATATATTTAAAAAAATTTTCGAAACGTAATAATAATAAAATCCTTAATATGATAAATTAGAATCATTAATTAAATTATTTAAGTTCCAAAGTTATTATTCTAAAAAAAATTTAATTTTTTTACTTTCTATATATATCTTTTTAAATTTTTTTAAAAATTTTGAATTTTAAATTTTTTATAAATATTTTAAATTTTAAAAATTATTTTAAATTATTTTGTAATTTTTATTAAGAAAGACCAATTTGCTCATTTTCAAACTTGACAGGAACCAAAATACCATTTACACCAATCTGTTATTTGAATTATTCTAATTATTTGAATTATAAAATTTAACTCGATTCGAATTCGAATTACTTATTTAGAGTTTACTCGAAGAAGTCGAATAACTCGATTTAATTAACTCGAAATCTAAAATTCTTTTTTGATTTTTTCAAATCAAATCGAGTTTTGTCCACCCTTAAACGTATCTATATCCAACCTTATTTCGGAGCCAGGATAGCATGTAATAGCAAAAACATGCTAGAAACAGAGGATAATAGTTCCATTGGCATTCAACATCACATGGGCCAACAGTAGAACAATACAACAATCAAATCAACATGGGGATACTTATAGCAAAATAAGTTCATCAGTAGGTAGGATTTTCAGCTATCAAACGTAGGGGCTAGATTCCCAGAAAACTCGGAACCTGCAACTTAAAAACCATGGATTTTGATGTTGTCCTTCTTCACAATACCAGCCTGCTCATAAAGAACATACAAAATTAAGAACTTGTACAACCTGACCGAGACCAGAGAGCGAGTGTCAACACATGTATGTTCAATAGAATCATATTCACACAGCATGGCTACATTTATTCGGACGCATATACCAGCTTTAAGTGTATATATAAGAAAACCAAATGATAATGACAATAACCTGAACAAGAAAAGTGGAGACGTTCCTCCTTTGATCACCTTGAAGTTGAATAACCTACACATAAACCAAGTACATAATAAACTTAAAAATGAAGAACAAAGACAGTGGTGGCGAAGGTAACTTTATTAGGAGGTTAGACGTGCACCTGCCCTAACTCAGGGTCCTGGACAACAGTGCCATTGCAACAGAACTCCTTCTTGAGGTCCTTGAGAATTTTGTTATAGCTGAATTCTTTCTTCAACCCTTGGACAGTAGTCAAGCTTTTCCTACCATTCCGTTGTTGGATACGAATGTGCACGTACTACTTGGTACCAGCACCAGAGTCCTCAGCATTTGCATCAGCAAACGGATCTAGCGTAAAACCGCAAAGCATATGAGTTCATTTTCCATGGGTGATCCAATTTAATCGATAAGAAAGCGGCAATGCTTACCAAAGGCAGTAGGAATTTGGATGTCAAGATCAGACATGAAACTTAGCTGACGGAAAGGTCAAACGAGTTCAACGCACTGAAAACCTACATTGCAAGGTCAAATCTTGATCAGATATTTCGTTTACGAGATCTTTTCAGTTCGGAACTTCCTATCTTTCAAGCAAAATCATTTTCTGCAAACACTAACCGGTCACCCTGGGGGTAACATAGCAAATAAATTTCATCAAAAACACAAATTTAGTATTCTTGGTAAGAAAAGAGAAGATGAGAAAGCACCAAAAAACCATACACAGATTTCAGCAGTTACAAGCATAAGCCTCGAACTCATATCGGAATTTTAGCAAAAGGGAAACTCGTTATATTGATCTGATCTAAAGAGGGGGCACATGTGATTTGGTCCTAAAAAGAATTCAAGCATAAGCCCTAAATTATATCAAAATAAAAACAATTGTTTTGGGAGAAAATCATAAAGAAGCGATTAATACGTACCTAATCTGAAGAATCTGATTATGAAATTTAGAAATCCTAAAGGCGATGATCGAAGTCTGAGCTGATTCTCTTTTTCTCTACCTGAGTTCTGACTTTAGAGTTTGAAGGGTGGGGGGGAGACAATATGATTTATCCGTCGGTTTTTCTGGATTAGGCCGGGTTCAGTAAGTGAGTCGGCAATGTGGAAGGTATCTTAACCGATGATCAGTTTGATCCACACGTGTACGATGATTAAGGCGAGTTTGATTGTTTTGTGTAGAGAACGAGTTAGTTTGGAAGGGTAGAATTGACCGTACAAAGATAGATAGATAGATTAGATTACAAAACATATACGACACCGTCTTAGTTTTTCTCTGAAATGGCACGTGCCCTTTTTAACTCTATGATGCCTTCTAAAATCTAAAATAGTTGGTTTTTCATTTACGTTATTTTGCTTTTCACCATTGATGTCTTGAATATTTAAATTCGATTTTTTTTATTATACGAAAGTTTTATTTATATTTATTTCAATTTAAATTTCATTATATATGATTCTTATTCAGAGTTTTTTTCGATCTAAATAAATCACTTTTCAAATAAATAATACAATAACGATTAAATTTATTTTTAATCTCTCTATTATTTAAATATAAGATTATGGCATGATATTTTAAATTTGATAATGTTTACATCATTTTAAATGATCATTAATTAATTTAAACAATTAATACTATTAATTATTTTTAATGACATAATTTTTTTTAAAAAAATATTCATTCTGTTGAAATTAATTTCTGAATTTAAAGATTTTTTTTAAAAAAATAATGTCAATCTTTTAAACTAAAATAATTAGTAATGTTAACTATTTAGTTTAAATAATATTAATATAAAATAAATAATAAAGTAAATGATGAACTTATTTCAAAATTAAAATATAGTAACTAAATCTTGAATCAAAACAAAAATATGTAGTAACTAAATCTCAATTTTAATTAAATATTAAAATCATAATTAAAATTATATTTTTTTTATTCCATGCTTAAAATTATTTATAATCCTTAAATAATAACATTACACTTTAACATGCTTAAACTTAACTCCTCTACCATTAAAAACAATACCAATTAATACTCAATAACCGCCATCAATTCAATGGTTTAACCATTTAGTAGAGAACCAACAAAAATCAATGAAAAATCAAAAAATTAAAATAAACAGTAAAAGAAAGGAGAAGATGTAAAATCTTAAACTGTCATATAACCATTCACTGAAAAAGATGTCAAAAAACACATTCATATCAAAACCTTTGAAGATAAAATCAATCATATAGCAAACATAACATTAACAAAAAAATATTAGATATTAAGATCATAATAAGTAAAAAATTAACTCTTTCAAGTAGCTCATAATTTTCTTTAACAACAACATGATGGGTCTGCAAACTACATCCAATAAAAAGTTCAAGTTGAAAATTTCGGTTCTAGAATTTCCAGGCATAAACGATTCAACCATGCAGCTGTATAAAACATTGCAAATATTACAATAAAAAAAAATTAGAAGATTATGGCTCAACAACAGTCACCTGTTGCCATTCCCCATCTACAGCTTCTTTCCACAACGTCACATTGTTGTTCCCATCAGCCACAGCCAATATGTTTCCAGTCAATGACCACGACACCCTCCACACAGGGGTACCAAAATCATGCAATACTTTACCTTCCCACTGATCCCCTTCCTTGGCCACTGTCCATATAATTACTTTCCCATCCTGGGAAGCGCTTGCAATGGTAGATTTCGGTAGCCCCAAATTGGGTGCCCAAGCAACATCCCGTACCCAATCAGTATGCATTTGGAGAGCTGGAAAGCAGTCCATCTTCCAGATTCCATTGTAGAGTTTCCACACCTTTACAGTGTTATCGCACCCACCAGAACAAAGTTTCTGAACAGGGTCCAGCAAACCCGAACCGACAAGAGCACCGGGTGCTGTTGATGGAGCCCATGAAACAGATGTTACCCCCACTGGGTGAGCCTGATCAATCCTTGATACATCCCAGCCCCCGTCTGCCCTTGCTGTGAAAACCGATATATTTCCATCAGAAGAACCACATGCCAAACAAAGTCCCAGTTCATGAGGAGCCCAAGCAATTGAATTAACAGATGACTTATGGTCATCAAATACATGAGCCTGAGCCCAATCATTCTGATTGCCTTCCTTCCAAATAATCACACGTCCATCATAACAACAAGAAGCAAGTAAAGAGCCAAACTTTGGATGAGCCCAAGCCACCTGCCATACTGGTCCCTGGTGACCTGTCAGAGTCGCTAAATGCTGATGTGTGTTGTTGCTCACCCCAACTATCTTAATTGTGCTGTCTGATGAGGCGGTAGCAATACGCTTACCATAAAAATCCATGGCCACATCATGGACCGTGTCCTGGTGGCCAGTTTCAATCTTCTGCGATGGCATTTCTCCTTTATCTGTGAGTTATTCAGTTTCAGTATAAAAAATAGGAGCTGGAATTTTGAATTAAAAGAAAAAAAACAAATGTTCCATAAAAGAAAAAGAGCTTTTTAAGTACTGGAAGACATATAAATCACACAAAAAATTAAGAACTAAATCATCTAAGGAAAAAAATCTAAGAAACCAAAACACGAAAAAAAGCAATGAAGCATAAAGAAGAACAAAATCAAAGGGACTACAACACCAAAGGCAAACATTAATAATCATATGACTTCAGTAAAGTCTATGTTTCATTAAGACTTATCTTTCCTATCGGCCTTGGTTTCATTTGATGCCTTAGGTTTGTGACTATGTCTTGACTAATAGGGATAAAAGGAGGCAGTGACGACTGATAAAGCTCCACCAGCATTGGGATCATATTCTCGGGCCATCAAGGCCAAAAATCTTCTATTCTCTCCAGTGTTCTTTCTCTTATTTCCAAAGGTTTGTGAAATTGAAATTTCTTGACATGCCAAGGTTTTAGGCCTGAATTTTCATTATATGCCCGATGTATTAAATATTAACCATCACCATTCTTTTCTATTCCCAGGCTATGAAATTCATCTCATCACTATAAAGGATCAGACCAACAGATCTAATAATTTGTAAACAAATTATGATGTAAATGAGGCATCTCAGCTTTCCTACTTTGGATCTCAATACACGATGGTTATTGACAGTTTCGAAGCAAATCTACAGGTACTCCATAATATAGGATATCTATGGAAAATGTGAGTACAAATAGCATGAAATCAGGCTGCGATCTTACCAGTAATCGGCAGAAGGAACAACAGCAGCGTCGATCGGATCGAAACTGGTTGAGGTTACAACAAAAAAGAATCATAATTAGATCTAATAGAACCGAAATATAGAAATAAAAAAAATAACAAAAGAAAAGAAAATAAATTAGAGAAAATAATTCACCTTGAAAGTAGGGATTTTCGCAGAGGGCTTTGATGGATCAATTAATCTGAAGATATCGATTTTGGGGATGGAAATAGTTAGGGCCTAGGGCTCGAATCGGTACGGTAACCTTGTTTTATAAGGTCAAGCAAGACGTTAAATGACGAGAAAGGGCTTAAAGAAAAAAGGTAAATTTTAATAAAAGGTCCTTATACTATGAACTTTTGGTGAATTTAATGTTCTTATTATAATTTGATATCTTTAGTTTTATTTTTTAAAAGGTCATGTTTTTTCAGTTAATTCACCAAATTATTTGATTTGATTTATTTTTTAAATATATGATAACATAATATTTACACCTTTATAAAAACATGACATCAATAAGATATTTTTTCAAGATCTGTAAAAAAGTGTCAATGTGTATATGACACATCACTGTATATTTTTAAGAAAAATCATGCCAAATTATTTTCAATATTATAAATATTGGATATTTGATCGAATGGGTCAAATCATCAATTTCAATTCAATCGATTTAACCATCAATTAAACAATAAGTAAATAAAAAATAAATCGATTCACCATTATTTTTTTCCTAATTTCAATTTTTTAATAATTCACAATAACTTGTTCTATGTTCGATCAGGGTGAAGCCAAAAAATCTTTTTGGAGCGTTGGAATTAAGTTTTATATTTTTACAATAGTAAAAATACAATTTCATCATTTTACTAGCCTATATCTTTATAATTTCTTAAAGGATCAAATCAAATTTTTATTATTTTTTTGGGGAAAGTGAAATTTTACCATTACCTTTAAAATTTTATAAATTATAAAGGATCTAAAAGGAAAAATTTTCATTTTAGAGGTTTGGGGCTCCTGCCACCCCTATATCCAATATTCATCAATTCTTGATTCAACTAACTCAACCAGTTGTTCCAATTTAGTTTAATATAATTGACTATTTGGAAAAATTAACAAAAAGAATCATGTTAATACCAAAAGTATACGCATCTCAAAAAATAAAAATATATTAAATTATAGTAGAAAGATTGTATCTGCCAAGAACATATAGTACAGGGACCATTAAAAAAAGAGTTAAATTTAAATTTAGTATTTGAACTTGTCTACTTCTTTCATATTGGTACTTAAGAGCTTTTTTTTTTGTCAACTAAGTTGATACTTTTTTTTAACACCGTTAAGCCTGGGGTAGGTGGCAGTACTAGACAATGACACGTGTTATGAGTGACATCATGATGATGCCATCATCTAAAAGTTAAATTAAAAATTATTAATAATTTTAAAAATATATGCAAAAATAATAAATATATATTGCCCTGTTTCTTTTCTTTCTCTAATATTTTTCTTTCCTTTTCCCCATTTCTCCTCATCTTCTTATTTTCTCCTTCTTCCTCCCCTCAACCTTAGCCAGCACCTAGCCTATGCCACCATGATTGGTCGCTTTTCTGGCCGAAAGTGGCACCTAATTGTTGCTCTCCATTCCCTCTTTTGAATGCTCTGATTATATTTATTGGAAAATTTTCCAAAAGTCACAAAAATGCTTTCTACTTTTAAACTTCTTTAACACTGATCTAAAGATCAAACCATTGAACCATCTTGTAATTTCGACCACGGCTTCTCCTTGGTATGGTAAACTTCTTCATCGCTCAGATCTTTCAAATGGATTGGTTGTTACAGTCATGGTAGTCGATATTTGGCCCTTTATCGAATCATTTTCTGCAGCCATGGGGTATAAGGGCCTTGTGTAACAATTCAATTTTTAGTGGTGTCAGAAACAGTAGTTTCAAGACCATAGTTCTGATGAGTGAGTTTGTAAATCTTACTAATTAATATTTACAGGTTAAATATGGTGTCATTGTGAATTGTGATTTGGCCTATTTTATTAATTGGTCAATTAGTCAAGTTACAAGTGGTTCGTACCAAAAGTTAATGCTTTTGGAAAATGAGGTATCGGGACCTCGTTTTTGAAAACCAAGCTTGTAAATATCTCCATTGAATATTTATGGAGCTATATTATAAGTGAATTGAAGTTTGGTATGAAAATTTTAGTGATTGGATAGTTAATTAAAGTATAAGGACTAAATCATAAAAAATTATAAAAGTTAATCGGTATTGGTTTTTATTTGTTAAAAGTCTAAATTAATAAATTTTTGAGGGTTTAAGTGAAAAATTGACCATTTTTATTTAAAGTGGACGACTGTGACTTGACAAATTTGTAATTTTTGTTAAAAATAATTAATTATAAAGTAAAAATTATAATTAAGTAAAACAAATAAGTGTTATCATCATCCATTTTCATTTCTTCTTTCTCAAATTGAAAATAAGGCACCAAGGAAGCCATTTTTGAAGGCTTACATTCGACCAAGCTTAAGGTGCTTGCATGATCGAAAATTGGAACAAATTGAAGAAAATCGAGAAAATGACAAAAAATGTTAAATAGTCCTTAGGGAGTTGTTTGTTTCCTGTCTTGACCAGGTAAGTTCATATGGTATATTTTTGTTAAATTGTTATATTTTTAAAATTATAAATGTAAATATGTTTAATTGAAATTTTGATTGTTTACGATTTGGTATAAAAAGGTGAGATATGGATTAAATCATAAAGAAATGACAAATTGACTGATAAATTGAATATAATGAATTGAAATTTCAGATTGATTAGTTGAATTGAATCAAATTGATATGATTATGTTTGATCTTTGAAATAAATGAGTAAATTGAATAGATTTGGAAATATTGTATATTGTTGTAATTGCAAAATTGTTTTTATGATAAGATGAATCATAATGTTTTGCACACAAATTGATAATTGGTTGATGAAATGACAACATTGAACTGAGAAATTGGCCTAGAATGGAAATTGAGAAATTGTTACCTTATTAATTGTTTGAACAGAGTCGGATATAGTTGGCATGCCATAGGATAGAAAGAGTTTAGGATTATTCGCCTACGTGTTGGGGAGTGTTGGGCACACCCACTTTTCGGTTATAACGACCAGTGCTGGGCACATCTATTTTTCGATTTTACCGACTAGCGTTGGACACAACTTATTATTTCAGATTTATTCGATTGGTACTAGGTGCCAAATTGATGTGATTGAATGAATCTGTATATTCGTCTGAGTCAAGTTAATAAGGACATATATAATGTAAATAGAATAAATGATATTCAGATTTATTTGATACGATGATTGAATGATGCATATAAATATTGAGAATCGGTTATACAAGCCCAGGGGACCAATATGGAAACATGACAAATCAATGAATGTGAATTGGAATTTGTATTATGAAACGAAGTAGTAATTGACATTAAATTGAAAATTGATATATATTTGGTATAAAGATGAATTAATTTGATTTGAGAATGAAGTTCATATGATTTCATATGAATTTGATTGAGAATTCAAATTATGAAATGAAAATAATTTTTGGCATTAATTTGAAATGGGATGTATGGTGGGTAAATAGATTGTATGATATGATTAAGATAGTGAATTGATTAAATGATTGTTTGTTTTGTGAATGATAATGAAATGTTATATGATTGAGTTACTATATGGTATAATAAATGTTGAACTCACTTTTTTTATATTTGATTTGCCATGATAGGCAAACTTTACCGTGCTAAGTAGCATGTAGTGTATTATTATAACTTGAGGTAAGTTACTTAGTTTTATACCTTTGAACTTACTAAGCATTGTATATGCTTATCTTGTTTGTTTTCCTTTTCCCTGCAGATTACCAACTTGCAGAACATATCAAGCAGATCGTTCGAAGCTTACACTATCCCGTTATTGATTCAATAGTCTTTCTATTGTTTAAAACTTGGTTTTGTGGCATGTATATAGGTGATTTATTTTTGGTCAATCTTGAATGTTAGTACTTTGATTCTTGATTGTGGTTTGTGTTTTGAATGGTATTATGTTATGTATATAGGTTGTGTTTTTAAATCGTGAGTTTTGAAGTTAAGTTTTGAAAGTTGCAAAGTTTGGACTTGTTATTATGTAATGTTGTTTCTAAAGACTATTTGGCATGTTTGATGGAATGAATGGTATAAACATGTGTAGTTGAGGTGTGCTTATCCTTGAAACATGGTAGATTGTGAATTGATAATGCTTGATGAATGGTTGATTATTAGATATATGATATAAGGTTAGTTGTTGGCTTGAGACTTATACGGTCAACATTGATAAGTGTATAGCATGTCTTATGTTTGTTTAAAAGGTAAGATTTGGTATATTTATCATGGCAAGAATGTACCATTTCATTTTGAGATACTTTGTTTGAATAAATCATGTTGGTATTATAATTGTTGAATGTTTTGGTAAAGATTTATGATTTGTTTGTGATGGTGCGAAAAAGGCATATTGGTTAGAACTTTAGGTTGTTTTGGTATCATGATTTAGATTGAATCCTTGAGGTGTTTTAGGTAAGATTTTGATGAAAATAAACATGTGTTTGGTAATGCTTAAGGGTTTGGATTATATGAGTTGCAAAAGTGGCCATTTTTTGCTTCACATGGTTTGCCACACGATCGTTTGTCACACACAGTTGGTTGACACAACCGTGTGCCACTGATAATTTAGATGCAGGATTATTGACATAGTTGCAGTTTCTCACACAGCCTAGCCACACAGTCATGTGAATGTTTGCAAAGTTTTACAATTAGGTCCAGACAACCACAGTTTGTTACACGGCCTGACGACATATCCGTATGACTCTGCATTACATGACATCAATTTCGCACATAGTTTGCAGGCATGATTGTGTGGTTCAATACCACAGGGCCTTTGGACCCCGTTTTACATTTTTACCTCACTTTTATTTAATGTTTTAATTAGTCCCTACTTAGTTCTGAATTATTTTTAGAGCTTTCAAAAGCTCGATTTAAGCCATTATTGCATGAATAACATGTCTTAATTGAATGATTGATAACTATTGATTGTTTTAAAGAAGTTTTGAATCGAAATAGCATGTTCTTATTCTATATTTATTATAACATCCCATAACCTTAATCTAGTGACAAAGATAGGTGAAGAGTGTTTCATTCAGTATTATGAATGATTGAAGGGTTGGTTGATAGGGGTTAGGAGTTAGTGGTTTAAGTACCTTAGATCCCATTGTTGTAGTTTCTTGTAAGCAAAAAAATTATTGCATAGTTGGGTTTTTTTTTTCACAATTTCAAATTTGAGTTTTTTTTTTGTTTCTTGATATTCTAATTGGTTTTGTTAAATATCCATTTCAAGTATTCATTTAATTATTTTATTTGTTTGCATGTGTGTCTATTATCTTGAATTGAGATATGAGTGGGTTATTGATGAATGTTGTTTAATTTACTTTAAATTTATTTGCAAAATCTCATAAATTCTTAGAACATGCTCAAAATCTAATAAATTCTTAAAACATGCTCTCCTTTAACGTGAAAAAGAAACTCTCGATGGAAATAAAATCAATAAAAACCCAAGTTGAACACAACCAACTCAAATAGAAAACAAATAATAAAAGCTTTTGTATGACAAAGAAATGAAGCAATAGATGAAAGACAACGCAAAGGGAAATGGAACAAATTTATGAAGATATTCAGGAAATTTGAGAAAGATTTCTTTTTAATTTATCATTTTTTATATATTTTTCGATATTATTTTAAAAAAATTAAATTATGATATTTAAATTTTTTATTGATTTTTAATATATTTTTTAAATTATAACATAATCATGATGTCATTAATGAAATGTGTTATTGTTTGGTATTGCCACCTGTCCTAGACTTAATGGTGTTAAAGAAAGTATGAAACTAGTTGATGGAAAAAAAATTCGGGTACTAATCTAGGACAAAAAAACCTTAAATACCAATTCGGGAGAAGTATACAAATTCAGGTACTAATTTTATATTTAATCTTTTAAAAAATTTAGAGATAAAACAACATTGGTCGAAGTGGGTGATGTCAAAATTGAAATTAATTTGAACTTCTCCTCTTCATGCTTTAAAATAATTAGTTTCTTACCATTTATTTAATTAAGTACTAAATTTATAAGGGTTTTTTATTTAAATATTAAATTTTAAAACAAGTTTTTTAAAGTCATTTTTCAGAATATATAACTTTTAGGGTTATTTTAAAACTTACAGATATCAATGTTCAATTAGTCAACATTGATGTAGTATTTATTATTTGTAGGCCTAACCAATCCATTTAATATAAAAGATTTAAACACTCATGGATATCGTGTCGAGGTCCCTTAATATTTTCGTTATTTATAAAAAAATCATAAAACTCTCCCGACTTGATAACAAATCCCTAAATTTCTACTTATCTTCTCAAAAAAGTGGTTGTTTAAAGGTTTCATGTAAAACACATAACTTATCATGTTACAAACATAATCAAATTATTGACTTGATTTTTTTAATTTTGTTCATATTAGATTTTGTTACAATTAATTTTTATCATTGTAAATTCTTTTTAGATTTTACTAAATTAAGTATTTATTTTGTGATATTTCGAATAGGAAAAATATTGATCTATTCATGTCCCACATAATTTATGGTTTATGGTATCAGATGAACATATCGCAAATGATATAATTTATGGTTTATGGTATTAGATGAACATATCACAAATGACTTAAAAAGGTTGGTTTACTTGTGGCATTTAGAACAATAACGTTTAAAATAGTGTTGGAGTTGTTTGGCACTTTAATGGAAAGACAAAGGTTGGAAACATATACATATAATTTTCCATGTGGAAAAGCGTTATACTGCTAAAAGATGTTTTAATAATTGGTCTTCCAATCGATAGACTTGTGATAATTGAAACGACTTGAAGATGCTATATTATTTGTTGTTGGGTGTGGTGTAGAATAAAGAGTGAAAGGAATAGATGAGAAATGAGTGAAATTCAAATGGTAGAAAATACTTGTCGAATTGGCCCCTCTGTATAATGCGATTGTGAAACAGCTACAACAATATGCCAAAGCTTGGATACTTTGGATGATAGGAGGTATGTTGTTTCCTAACAAGTCTAGAAATAAAGCTCATGGCATGCATTTAGGTATATTGTCAAATTTTGATTTGGTTGGTACATTTTAGTTGGGGGATAATGGCTTGAGTGTATCTGTATAGGGCACTTTGCAAGATGACTTGAAATTGACAAAATAAATGTTGTTGCCTTCTTTTGCAAACTTGGGCATGAATATGTATGCTATGGCTACTGTCCATCTCTTTCTAGCCATGGGAGTTCTCTTATGCAAAAGTAAAAAAATAATCATATTGAATATCTTAAAATGTATTAAATGATGAATAATCATAATGTCATTTGCATCTAATATTTAAACAGATTTAGAGGTCACTTGGATCATATCAGTCATACAAAAGACTTAACTTAGAATGATGGGAAATTGATCGATTAGCCAATTCGAAGGTAAGTTAAAGTAATTACTAGTGTTTATGAATGTAATTGTATTTATGCTACGTTTGGTAGGTGTATTACTTTTTACACATGTTTTAGTATATGTGACAGCAACAAACTAATTCAATAGTAATATTTAATCACTCTCGTGATTTATTTTTCGCAAAAGAACGAAATTTTTTTGCTTATTTTGAAGAGGTCTTAATTTTTACAAAAATTATTACTTATCTATCTAATTTTAAGTTTAAATTTGTACTAACTATTTTTTATTTAATGTCTAACTATTGAAATACATATGTAATAAATAAACGCATTATTCATACTATTACAATATTAACTAAATGATACATTATTCTAAATGTTTGCAGTTTGTGTGGAGGTCGTACATAAAGAATGCAATTATTAACTTTTTTTTATCAATGATAGTGTACTAGCACTTTGTGGTGTGTGGAGGTCATGCATGTTGATTTGTTTCCAGATTATTGAGTAGTGACATATTGACCAAATGAAACAACAATTTGGGTTGGTGCAAGATGTTCCAAATGATCCAATAAAGCTCAATCGACTTCATATGATGGATTTGAGTTAAGGGCAAAGCTAAAAAATTATTTTAAGGGGGTCGAAATTAAATTGTAATTTTTACGATAGTAAAAATACAATTTCACCATGTTAATAGCCTATATCTTTGTAATATTTAAAGGAATAAATCAAAATTTTATTATTTTTAGGGGGCCAAAGTATAATTTTACTTTTACTAATTTAAAATTTTAAAAGACCAAAATGGAAAATTTTCTATTTTAGGGGTCAGGGCCCTTGCCAGCCTCCCTAGTTATACCCATGATTTGACTAGGCATAATTAGTATTGTCCCATAGAGAATATATTTTTTGGGACTAACGCTGTGAGCATTCCATCAATGGAAATATTGTAATTTTCATCCTTTTCATGTATATATTCAATGGTTTAGGCAGATAGGTCAACTACATTTATATGTGAAAGAGGAATATCTACATATGAAGAAAGGACATGTACCAAAGAGCCGGAGTCTGAGCCACTTATGCAACATTTTGACTTAGAGCCACATGTCAAAGTTTCCACACAAGTCATATTGGCATTCTTTGCCCTTGTGACACACTATCTAGCTGCATCCACGTTCCATGTTAGTTAAAAATTCAATTAAGCAAACGCCATTCCTTCACCATTTAGGATGCTAATGAAAACTTTAACTAGACTTTTTGAGATCTTTAGACTATCTTTTTGTGTGTTTCTTGTACCAAATCGTTTTTAAATGCTTTGACTTTGTGTTCTGTAACCTAAGATATGACCATTTTTATAACTTATTCAACTTGCAAACTCAGATAAAGATACATAGATATATTAAATTATTAGTGATTTATTGTTCTTAACTAGTTGAGTTGATTATGGAATGTATAAAATTTTTAAATTTGAGTAAATTACACCAACAGTCACTCAATTTTATGGTAACTAACAAAACAGTCACCTAGGTTTCATTTCAGTCACTCAACTTTTAAAAAATAACAAAACAGTCAGTAACATTATAAAAAAGTGACAAAACAGTCATTGATTAATAGTTTTCATTAATGTCTTAACGGGACCGCTGATGTGGCAAGTTAACTAGCTGATGTGGCCAGTTAACTTGCGACGTTGGATGTCCACAATGGAAACCCACCCAATTTAAGAAAAAATTGAAAAAAAAACCCTTAATAACAAAGAAGAAGAAGAAGAAGAAGAAGAAGAAGAAGAAGAAGAAGAAGAAGAAGAAGAAGAAGAAGAAACCTAATTTTTTCTGTTGCGTTTTTCTTCTGGAGAAAGAAAATTTAAGAAAATAGATTTTTTTTACTGCTTAACCTAATTATTTATCTTTAAAAAGAAAGCATCGAATGATTTTCTAGGGTTTGAAAGAACTTTAAATTTGTTGCAAAATTCTGGAAAATTTCATGCTGATTTTGGTTGTAATTTGATGTGTTGAAGGGATTTAAAGATAGGAAAGAGGAACTCAAAAGCAAAGCCTGCTCCTAAGAAGCGAATGGATAAGCTTGATACCGTTTTTAGTTGTCCCTTCTATAACCATGGCAATGATAAAGTAATGACGTTAACTTTTTAATGTTTAATTTGAGTTTTAGAATTGCGTTAACTTTTTAATGTTTAATTTGAGTTTTAGAATTGATTTAATGAAAATACATAATTAGCTAATAATATTAACAATTAACTTTTATCAAATTAACTCTAAAATTAGAATTAAATAACATCATTGGATTGTATTTGATAAATTAAACGTAAAATTAAACAAATTCTTGATTAGCACTAAATTTATTCTATTAACAAAATCAAGAAAAATTAAAATCTAATAATATTAACAATTAACTTTAATCAAATCTACCCTAAAACTTGAATTAAACACTAAAAAATTAAAACCGTTACTTTTGAATACTAAAATATATAACTATTGTTAAATACAAGTACCAAATTAAAAAAAAAGCATATGTACTATATTAAAAAAAGTATCAAACTTAAATATCAAATGATATATTAAGACTATATAAATTATCATATTTATATTAAATAATAAATTAATTACTTAAGTAATAAAATGTACTTTCTGAATGAAAAAATATATTTGTTTCTAGAACATTTTGCAATTTTCTTTTATGAAATTTATTTTCTCAATTTTATTTATTAAAAAGAATTATTAAGTCTTTATCAATTTGGAAAGTGAATAATTAAGAAAAACTAACAACAGGTAAATGTTTTGTGTCCATTCATCCTTTGTGACAAAATAAGAAAAAGTAAATAAATACATGTTGAGTTTTTATTGACCCATGCCATTTAAGTTTTATCCCTTGGGTTTGACCCTAAGCCTATTATTCAACACATTATTTTTATTTTATTTTATTGACAATAAAAACCGAGATGCATTAGTTAAAGCATTTAAACATTAAGAGGGACAGATCTACTCCAAGTCAATAGGCTTATCTCATATATTACATCTTAACGCTTTCATCCTCGTGATGCATTAAGGAAGTTGAATCAAAAGTTATTAAAGAAAGAATACTATTGGAAGAATATCTTATTCAATGTGTTTTGCATGTAATAAAATTATTCTAACGAGAATATAAGTTAACTTGTCGGCATCCTGACTAGTTCAATGAAAGGACAACGATTTGATGAAAGTTTACACATATTTATCATTTTTTTTCTTTTGTTACTTATAATACAATGGTGAAAAATATTTATTTATTTAAATTTTCTTTTGCCAAGTTTGATATATTGTTGGAATATATTGACATCATTATTAATTATATAGAATTATATTGCTATGTATTTTAAAAGGGATTAATTTACTTAAATGTAAAAATTAAGAGGACTGAAAAAGTTTTTTTACCAATAAAAAAGAAAATGAAAGTAATTGATAAGCTAATAAACAAGCAAAAGGGTAAAACATAAATGGAGGAGGGTAAAAGAGACGATTAATCAATCAATCATTTAGAAAGAGGAATTCCAGAAGCCAGAGAGAAACCCTTTCAACTAAAATTATAATAAAATTCAACTTCTTATCTCTTTCTCTCTCTAAAATCCTTCATATTGCTTCACTCTTTTTCCTTTCTTTCTTCGGATTGTTTCCTAAGTTTCGATCCAAAAACCCTAAAATCTACTCCCTTTTAATCTCAATCGTTTTTTTATTTTAATTTATTTTAATTTCCCAAATTTATTCCTTCAAAATTTTGATTACTTCCCGAACCCGAAAAAAATTGTTTCTTTATTTTCTGTGTAATATTTTTTGATTTTTTCGTTTAATTCCAATCAAGAGCTTTAAGAAAAGTTTAGTTTACTATTTTTTAATAATAAAATAAAATTTTGGGTTTTTCTTCTTTGTTCTGTTTGGATTGGAAGTTTGTTTCTTTCTAGTTTTCCTGTATTATTATTTTTTGTGAAAAATATTCTCTATGTTTTATTTCCAATAGAGACACTTGTAACCCGAAAATTTCTTCAGTTAAGAGGCTGTTTCTTTCTGGGTTTTCATCAATTCCTCTTAATTTCTCGCTTTGAAAAGAAAAAACCCAGATATTGGTTTAAATTTTTTAAGGAACAACATTTAGTGTTATGTTAAAAGGAGATATTGGGGGAATTATCGGAGAGAAATTTGAATTTTCTGGATTGTTTCAATTTTGGGTTTCTTAATTGGGTGTTTGGGATTATGAGGAACAGTGGAGATGGACAAGGGCAATCTAAAACGCAAGGTGGTGGTGTCGTTTCCAAGTCAGCTCGGAGTTCATTACGTGCAATTTCCAGTTACTTCAGGATTGTTTCTTCCGGGGCTTCCACTGTGGCACGGTCGGCGGTTTCCGTAGCATCATCGATTGTGGACAGGGAAGACGATTCTGGGTATGATCAGGTAATAAGTAAGAAAATAGGAGTTTTCTTTTAATTTTTTTTAATGCATTTTTTCTTTTTCTTTTTAATTTCCATGCGGAATTTGTTATAGAGTTGGAAAGATTATTGGAGTTCAATTTAATGTGTCCTAAAAAGGAAAATGTTTCAGTATTCTTAGTATGCACACGTTGAGGTTTGTTATATGGTATTGGAATGTCTTAATGGGTTGAAATGTTCATAAGAGGAAGGCATTTTTTTCTTTAATTGGAGAACTTTAATATGCCTATATTGAGTTTCTTTTCTTAAAATGAAAGAGAAACATAGGCATTGTTTTGGTTATAGGGTGTATGATTTTAGGTTTAGTTTGGTGAATTTATTAGTTTGAGCTTTAAATTTGCTATTACTCATTTTGAAGATTTTGAGTTTTACCATTTGTCCTAGAACTTAATGCTTTTAGGTGCCTTTTTTATTCAAGCTTTGAAAAAAAATGTTAGCGCATTTGCATGTTCCTTTTATTTCTGTTTTGGGAAGGGGAGATTGTGACATGTGGAGTGATTTTTGGTTGTGAGTTTAACTTACTTTGACCGGTTAATAATTGATGCATGTAGGAGGTATACTTTTAGGTTAGTCTTTTCTAAATATGCTTTAAGGTTAAGAGCATAGAGCAAATATGACTAATATCATAGTCCTCTTTCGCTTTTGTTGATGTAAAGGTTAATTGGGCTGGCTTTGACAAGTTAGAAGATGAGAAAGGTGTCACTCGACAAGTTCTCCTGCTTGGTTATTGGTCGGGTTTTCAGGTTTGGGATGTTGAAGATGCTGATAATGTCTGTGACTTGGTTTCAAGACGTGATGGTCCCGTTTCATTTATGCAAATGCTACCAAAACCAGTAGCAGCAAAGAGATCAGGAGACAAGTTTGCAAACAGCCGTCCCCTTTTGGTGGTTTGTTCTGATGGGTCCCTCTCTGTGGGTACTCGTATTCAGGATCATTCTTGCAATGGAAGCATACCACACAACAATTATTCAGGGAATGGTAGCATTGTTTCTGCCATTGTCCAGTTTTATTCCTTGAGATCTCAATCTTATGTACACAAGCTAAACTTTAGATCAGTTGTTTATTCTGTAAGGTGCAGTTCTCGAATTGTTGCTATAGCTCTAGCAACTCAGGTATGTTACCTTGTGCATATATTTTTTTGGGCATCCTTACGTCTAATCAGATATTCACTTAAGTTCTATATTTTGCAGATACATTGTTTTGATGCCACCACATTAGAAAGGGAATATACCATTCTTACAAATCCTATAATTACATCCTCCGCTGGTTCTGGAGGTGTAGGTTATGGACCTTTGGCAGTTGGTCCTAGATGGCTGGCTTACAGTGGTAGTCCAGTTGTAGGTTCTAATTGTGGACGTGTCAGTCCACAACATCTTATGCCTTCTGCAAGTTTCCCTGGTTTTTCTTCAAATGGGAGCCTGGTTGCACACTATGCAAAAGAATCAAGCAAGCAACTTGCTGCTGGGATTATGACCCTAGGAGACATTGGATATAAGAAACTGTCAAGATACTTGCCGGACTCATACAATTCTGTGCAATCGGGAAGTCCTGGCTGGAAAGGAAATGGAAATGCTAATGGTCATTTTCTCGATACTGATAACATTGGAATGGTACATATTTTCTCCCCAAGCTGATTACACCTGCAACTTAGATTTGTATTTTCCAGGGCCTCCTTTTTCATTCTCTTTTACACATTTGGCCTCTTGTATAGTCTTTAATTTAACATCTGCAAATTGCTATGTTTGTAGTTAGACCTGTATGAAAAATTCTGTTAAATATGTTATGTATTTAGTAGATGTCTTTTAATCTGAGACTTGCATCCTTCTTTTATTGGAAAAAAAATGCAAGCAAACCTTTTTTACATATGACTTATTACCTTTTCCATTGGCTTATCAGGTTATTGTTAGAGATATTGTCAGTAAGGTTGTTATTGCTCAGTTTAGGGCACACAAGAGCCCTATTTCAGCATTATGCTTTGATCCCAGCGGGACACTTCTTGTGACAGCTTCAGTTCAGGGTCATAATATCAACGTGTTCAAGATTTTGCCTGGACTTCAAGGAAGCACTTCTGCTTGTGATGTACCAGCATCACATTCACATCTCTACCGACTGCAGCGCGGTTTTACAAATGCTGTGAGTCTAGCATTAATGTTCAGTATCATTGTTAGCTGTTCATAGTGTCTTGCTTTTTTTCTTAATCTGTTTCCTTTTCATTTGAGGTTTCAGGTAATACAGGATATTAGTTTCAGTGATGATAGCAACTGGATTATGATTAGTTCTTCAAGAGGGACAAGCCATCTATTTGCTATCAATTCAATGGGTGGATCTGTAAGTTTTCAGTCTGCTGATGCTGGTTTTGCTCCTAGAAGTAGCAGTTTGGGTGTTATGACTAAGCCACAAGTTCATTGGCCACCTAATATAGGAGCGCAAACACCTACTCAATCAAGTTTTTGTGCTTCTGGCCCTCCGGTGACACTTTCTGTTGTTAGCAGAATAAGGAATGGAAATAATGGTTGGAGAGGCACTGTAAGTGGTGCTGCAGCAGCTGCAACAGGCAGGATGGGTTCTCTTTCAGGGGCCATTGCTTCTTCTTTCCATAACTGCAAAGGCAATAATCTTTTGTTTACCGAGAGCAACTATTTGAAGACAAAATATCACCTTCTGGTTTTCTCTCCTTCTGGATGTATGATACAGTATGCTTTGCGACTGTCCCCTGACCGAGATCCTACACCAGTTGTTTCTGGATTAAATGCAGCATATGAATCAACTACAGAATCTGATGGAAGGTTAGTAGTCGAGGCAATGCAGAAGTGGAATATTTGTCAGAAACAAACCCGAAGAGAGAGAGAAGATAATGCAGACATATATGGCGAGAATGGAACATCAGACACTGGTAAAGTATATCCTGAAGAAATCAAAGAGGGAACTACATTCACTAATCCATCCACTGTTGACAAAGCAAATACCAACCCTCAGGAAAAACATAATTTGTATATTTCGGAAGCTGAACTGCAGATGCATCAAGCTCAGACACCATTGTGGGCAAAACCAGAGGTATTAATCTGTTGTTAGGTTTGTCAGGTGTTTGGTTGTGGAGATAGTCCTGGGTATTCTGTGTCTGTGCACACATGGGTGTTGGAGGAGGTTGTTGAGAAAGAAGGGTTGGCCCGGGGGGTGGGGGGGTCATCCCCTGTTCTTTTAGTTTAAATATTTTCTTTTTTTGAGGAGACCTATCATTCTTATTGTATTTATTTGCAGATATACTTTCAATCAATGGTGATGGATGACATCAACATGGCTGATGAAAATGCTTTTGTTGGGGAAGTTGAAATTGAAATGTTGCTAACTCGCATGATTGGAACACGGAAAAAAAGCTTAGTTCCAGTTTTTGATTACCTTCAAAGCTTTAAATTCCAGCAAGCAAGGTGTGTGAAAGCTATTTATGTTAATCTGTTTTTCAGATTCTAAGGGTGCATGTCAATTTTTTTAGTACTTGCATACAAGTCCTGATACTTGGAGGTCTTTGGTTCATTGAATCATCCTTGGCTTTTCTTCGTTTTATTATCAATTGGCATTTCTTTCAACTGTTTGGTTTGCTTATGAACATCCATGGATATGTTATTAACTCTTATCATCTGGTTTACAGGGTTCCAACTGTAGATAGCAATAACAATGGATGCCTGCTGCATCAGAGGTCAGGTCTGTCTGAAAATGGCCGGCTTTCATGTAGAAGTATTTCTGGCTCTCTTAATTGCATGACCGAAAATGGTGATGCAGTTGATGAACTTCAAAATGGCATAGAAGAAACTAGATTGAATGGTCGTCAGATGCCTTTAGGAACTAAGGGCTTTGTAAATAGAAGTGACAGCCCTAAAACCAACACTCGGCTTGAGATTGTAAATAATAGTGAGAACTCAAGAATGGAAGCTCAACTCAAGTTTGTAAATAATGACAGTGAAGACCTCAATATGGGGAATCTTTTTGGAGATGAAGGTGATGAGTATGATTAGAGTTAATCTTATTATTTCTAGTTAAAATTATTTTGTTTAATGTTAACATTACATGTGTCCAAACTAATCATCTTTGCCTGCACAAGCTTGCATAAAACTGAAAAGTGATAGTTAATATAAAGATCACAAGTTTCACCTGCACCTAGATGTTCGTTATTCCTTGTAATGTATGATGATATGATGCCATCTTCCTCAGTTGGCGGATTTTGTTGTCACTTGTCATTGTAATGTGTCATTACTTTCCTTATAGTTTTATTTAATGGCTTGATAAAGCTCCGCACATGGGACACGGTGGACATTCTGCTGTGACAAATAGTTTCCATATGAACTAACAAAGATTTTTAGATTATGAACTTGAATGCTTGAACAGGGTGTTGTACCTATTGTTATGTTATTTGAGACGAAGCCGTTTTTTGGGATTCCATCTGCTAAATATCAATTACTTTACGCATATCTTGATCCTTCTTTTTCCTTGTTATGCTTCTAGCTAAATTTGATTAGAAGACAAGCTTATTGTATTCTGATTATGATCATGAACTGAAGTTTGGCCTTAATCTCCTATTGCAGGTGTGGAATTTTATTCTTTTGATTCTCCAGAGAGTCTGATTAACCGTGTTTAATACTTATGGGGGTGGCAATGTAAACAAGAGACAGACAATGGATGCTTCGGCTGTGAAGTGAATTGTTTAGCACTATGTTGTTGGGTTTTTCATATGTTAACTTTGTAAATTATAGACAATGAATTTCCCAATATTTAGTTGTGATATGTAAATAATAGAATTACCTTATTAACTCCAACTCTTCTATTCTATTAATTTAAAAAGTTTATTTGTTACCATTCAACTTGAGTTTCTAATTTTCCCTAATTGGAGTTTATATTGTTTTGATCAAGTTGCAATTATCCAAGTAAACAATTTGCTAGCTTCTCTTTTTCCCTAATTGGAGTTTATATTGTTTAGATTTGGATGAGTGATCAAGTTGCAATTATCCTAGTAAAGAATTGCAAGTTTCCCTTTTTCCCTAGTTGTAGTTTATATTATTTAGATTTTGGTGATTGGGGGATTTTTTTGAATCTTCTATGTTTATTTTATTGTCTATGTTTAGGGTTGTTTTTAATAATGTTAACCTCAAATTTGAACCTGTTTTTTCTCCTTGGGCGTGTGGGATGTTTGTATATATTAAGGGTCTGTTTGATTGGCAGTAAAATGTTTTCTGTAAAATGATTTCTGGAAAATTTTTTACTTTTCTGTAAAATGATTTACTGGAAAATATTTTTTAGTGTTTGATTGAATCTGTGTAAAATATTTTCTGCTGTTTGACAGATTTCCTGAAAATATTTTCCGGAAAAGTTGTTTTTACATATATTAATAAATTTATATATATATATTAATAAATTTTTATATTTTAAATTATTTTTACACATATTGCAATGATTTATTTATAAATAAATTTTTTATTAATAAAAGTTTTATCTAATTAAATTCCAAATGTTCATCTATTTGTAGATTATACCGATTTGATTTTACTTCTTCATTATTAAAACATTTATTTGTATTTAAATTTTATATTAATTTGATTCTACTTTTATCCAATCTGATTCTTGTGATACATATATTTAACATGGGATTTAAATTAAAATAAAAAATACTGTAATTATTAGAAAATTTCATTTTAAAAAAAAAAACTAGTATATTGTATTAACTCGTACTAAATGATATGTCAAACTTAAATTGCTACATTAATATATATTGGGTAACTAATGCAAGTGTAATATGCAATTAAAAGCTAGAGTTTAAATGTTACCAACACAAAAAATAAAGACGAGATAATAAAAATTATTGAAAAAGAAAAGCAAAACAGTAATCCATAGCACAACAAGAAACTAGTTATATTGTTGTTCTCTTTTTTCTATCCAAACCCAAAACAAAACATCAAAACCGCATTTAGTACTGCCAAAGTCTTTTATGGTTCCATCTAAGATTTGCAATAAATGAATTTGAAACTACTTAGGACCAATGTCTTTGAGAGCACAGGTCTGCTCTTCCCCCATTGCAGACATAATAGACACAACCAGGTCTTTCCCCTCAGCAAAACCATCCTTGATCTGCAATCACACCAAAACACATGAATGTAAAATTATATAACTACCATCTTCATGATATGTAAATTGGAACCAACATTTTCATGTTTGGATATATGGACATCACATCAGGCACCAGTCGCAAGAGATATTAGTAAAATGCAACTCATATTTTCATGTTTAGAATGTGTTTGCCATGTATATATAGACATTTGCATCAGGTACAAGTTGTGTGAGTTAAGATAATGTATAACAACCCGGTAAAATTATAGCAGCACATATATAAAAGAACAATACAGTTCAGCTAGTACAACATGAGAAAAATGACTATATTTCCCTAAAAGAATATGGGGTTCAATAAGGTTCCCCGCATCATAAGGCCAGGAAATTATAGAAGAAAAAGACAGAAATCGATCAAATCTAAACCTTTCATTCACAATTTTAACTGCACTCCTCCTTCTGTAGAAGAAAGAGGCTGCAAACTTGCTCTTAGAACTTTTGACAGAGGTATTGTCCACTTAGGCTCATTGAACCTCACAATCTTGCTCTTAGAACTTTTGACAGAGTATGTTACATACATTTCAAACTGGATTATATCATTTAGGGGTTATATCATTTGGTATAATTTGTTTAATCCTTTCCTTTAAAACAATCATTAATGCATAGCTGTCTCAAAAATTGAATTGTAAGCTTTTACAAAGGCCTAAAAGCTAATCTACATCAAATTTTAACTTTTACAAGTAAATCAAAGCAAAAAAAAAGAAGTCATAGCTTCTTTAAAAGTTCCAAATTTAACATCCAATTAAACAAACGCAGCAGGTCAAGATGCACCGTTTACATAATAAAAACAAAACAAAAATTCAAGTATTCGTTACCTTGACTTTTTCTTTCCTTGCAGACAATCAATGACAGAAAGAGACAGTAGCTCAAGATTTGAAGCTGAAAGTTGAGGTAATGGAGAAATCAGTTGTGGAAGTACAAAAGAAAAAGAGTTTCTGGACTTTGGTCTCCTCTGCAACAATTCTTTTGGCAGCAGTAAACTTTACATATGCTGCAAGACGATTTTGAGTGATTTGCTCAGTTGAAACTTTGTTTTCAGCACAATGTGACAAGTCAACATGTATTGTTTTGCTTAGTGATAAATAATATGTTTTTTTTTAAGTAACATCAAGGAATGAGCATGATTTCTATATGCTAATGCCTCATATTTTTGGATTATCCTAGTCTGCTGTCAGCTTGATCTTTACCATGTTGCTTATACTCTATATGTCATCAAATCAATAATATGTTGCTCATATTTTTGAATGGATCAGATTTGTTTTAGATTAGATCAACTCGAGTTTTAAAATTTTTGGATTATTTCTGCTCCAGGTCTTCATTTAAGGTTTGGGAGGCTGAGGTTTTTTTATACCAGGTCAATACAAGTTCGATCATATTGGGTCCAAGCCGGTTTAGGGTTTCGGAGAAAAATTCAAAGGTCTAGCTGACAACAAAAACAAGAATATGACTCTCAAACTTTTGAAAATAATCCAAGCCTGGACGGCTACAACTAACAAAGCAAATAATCCTGTTGTGATAACAAAGTATTCTAATAGTATGTGCATTCAGATTCTTTAGCAACAATATTCAAAGATATCTCAATCTTAAAATACAATCTCAATAATATTACTCATAGAGAACTAGTAGATCAATGCAATGAAGTTCCTAAATCACATTGAATAACTTAAAAACTATACTAAAATGCAACATTTTCCATTAATTTCTCACTTACTAAGCTGAAGCATTGTCAAAAGACTCACATTTTCAATTCATTTCCAACTTACCAAGCTTAAGCAAAATACCAAGACTTGCATTACGAAAAAAATACAATATAAAGGACAAACAGAGGATAGAATTAAACATCACAGACATTACTTTATGCAAAATACAACGCGAATAAAACAGCTTAAAAACACAATGAAAAACCATTCTCAGGGCATAGACATTACCTTGATTTTGGAATTGGGAAAAAAAGGGAGGAGGGCACGATAGGGTTAGAGATTTGGAAGACTGTAAGGCAGTAAAGTAAAAGTTAAAATTAGCAACATTATTACCCAAAAATCAAAATACAACGCAAACAAATTATGAACATCAACGACTAAACAAACAGCTTACCTTAAATACGAATTTGTTGGCAACTCGGGAATAAACAAACCCTTAAATGCTTGATTCTAGAACTGGGTGGAGGACCGAAGGTAGACCGAAGGTGGACCTGTGGAGGAGGATCGGTGGAAGACGGAGGTAGCTTGATGCCTTGATTTTGGATTTGGGAAAATAAAGGGAGGAGGGGAGATAGGGTTAGGGAAGACTGTCGGCAGTAAAACAAAACGCAAATGTTGTGGATACAGCTTAAAAATTAGCAACAATAGCAGAGAAGATGAGGCAGAGATGATGAGGAGCTGTGGAAATGGTTTCAAGGGTGAATAGATGAGCTGTGGAAAATGTCTTACCGATTTCTAAGGGGTAAGACATTTTCCGGAAATATGGGTTGATTTTCCCGTGTTGCGGAATTGATTTTCCAAAAGAAAAATATTTTCCTCCAATCAAACACTAGAAAATGGGAAAAACCAATTCCGGAAAATATTTTCTCCCTATCAAACAGACCCTAAATTGGATGTGGTAGTTGCACTATACATTGCACTATACATCTTAACGAACATTCCTTTTTGAAACATAATTATTTTTTTTTTGTAAATTGTATCAAAGATTACTTTACTTAAATGAATAAAGTAATAATTTCGTGACAAAATAAGCTAAGAAGACATTTTTTAATGAAGAAAATAAGGACATGTGACACATATGACTAAATTTTTATAACATAAAACATGCATTTCATGAATTCTTTGTCAATAATCCAATCCCCAAGTTTGTGTGCATTCAACACAAGCACCGCCATTATAGTTTTGAGAAATATATACATAGTCAACCTTTCTTCAAGGCCTAGGTATATATACACACACAAATGCATTATCTTGGAATTTGCTGTTTATGACATGGTGAGAATTGTTCTTACCATCTTTCTATGTTTCAGCATTGTAGGGGTTTCAGTGGTTGAAATCGTTGCTGAAGTCTGGATTTTATCTCATCATTGCTGTAAATAAGGCGATTCCACCATTGCAACTCCCCTCTTATTTCTTTAAGAGTGGCTGCTACTCCATTGCTTGTTGCAAAAGGAAGCTTTGTTAGCATGGGACAGTTTCTGACTTCAATCATCTCCAATGCAGGCCAAGCAGGTAGTCTTGAACAAATGGTCTTTAACATAGGCAAATCACTCAATTCTATGACCCTTAGTTTTGGGATCATTTCTGCTGACACTTCTCCTCCAATGATATATTTCATTTTGCTACAGTTTTTTACCTTGATTTGTTCAAGGTTTTTGACTTGTTGAAGTAATGCGAAGGATATGAGGGCCCTCAGCTTCTTACAGTCCACCACTTCAATGGTTTTTAACCATTTGAGGCATCCTTTTCTTGGAACCATGCCACCTAGAATTGCACCCAAGTTTTCTAATCGATTGAGGCTTAAATGCTCCAAGTTTGGTAAGATGGTCCCCGAAATGTTGTCTCCACTTATCAAACTAGTGATGCAATCACACTTTGAGATAGAAAGTGATTTTACGCTTTGCAGGCTTGACAATCTATGGCTGATTGAGAGTTCAGATAAGGCACTTATGCCTCCACATATAACCAGGTCCAAAGCACTTGCAGTGTCTAACAAACCATTGAGTCCTTTGATTCCCATGAGGTCAACGCCTCTGAGAATGGCTCTTTTTTCATCATGTTGAGTGGCTAGATGGTTTGAATCACAACTGCCGGGGCTAATTTGAATGTTGAACTCTCTCAGTTTCATCAACCAAGCAGAATCCAGGGTAACAGAATCAACCTTGTCTAGTCTTAGTTTAACTATTGAAAGCCGATCCAGAGTGAGTATTTCATTGAATGAAGCCTTACCATAATCTACATTACATCTGATATCCCACTTGTATGCACTGAATGACATGTCTAATAATTCCAGGCTTTGCAACCCTGAAATCGTACCAGCTTCAATGGTTTCTAGATGGTGTGTTCGGGACAAATGTAGTTCTTGTAGCTTCTTTAGCTTGCTCGTCCCATTCGGTAGTTCTCTCAATCGAGTTCCTGAGAGATCCATCACCAGGAGTTTATGAAGAGCTCCAAGTGAAGGGAGTTTCTCTGGATAACAACAGTTTCTTAGTATAAGAGCTCGAAGCTTTTGGAGCTGACTAAGAGAAGGTGGCAGGGTAACTATATGAGACTGGCTCAAATTAAGGACTCTTACCTTTCTAAGTCCTGCAAAGAGATTGTCATGGATTTTGTTAATAGGATTACCCACAAGGAGTATCACGGTTAGCTCGGAGAAACCCGAGAATTGCTTCGGTGGCTTTGTGATGTTGGTAAACAAAATACTTGTACAAGGTTCCTCTGAGCCTTGTTTTGTTGATATCCATATGGCTACATCCCTGACCACATCATGTAATTTCACAGTTCCAGCACAATCACCCTGTTCTAATAAGCAAGAGTCCTTTAGAGTTTCAATCAATGCTATCCCATCATTGAAACAATCTTCCAAAGGCTGGTGTTCATTGATTAATCTATCAGCTATCCAGCATTGAATCAATTCATCTGTTCTGATTGAATAGTTTTCTGGATATAAAGAACAAAACAGAAAGCATGACTGCAGGATCTTACTTGGCAATGAGTCGTAACTCAACTTTAAACGACGATAGACTTCGTCCTCGATGTGTTTGATGTGAGGGTCTGAATGCTGCAAATGGTGAAGTGCGTGTTTCCACAACTCGATCCTTCTTTTGTTCCTCATTGACTTCCCAACCGTTTTGAGAGCTAATGGCAAACCACTGCATTCTTTTGCAACCGCCCTTGCTAGTGGATTAATGCTTGGTACTTCAACCACATCACCAGTATTTTGAGCAAACAAATTCCAAGCAGCTTCTTGTTTTAGAACATCTAACTTGATCTCTTCATCTGTCATCATTGCTCGGCAGACATCGAGCGATCGAGTTGTCAAGAGAATCTTACGGTTGGCTTGATCATCAGTTTGTGGAACTCCCACAATGTCCAAATCAATATGCTCCCAAACATCATCCAGAATCAGAAGGAACTTTTTCATCATCAATCTTTTAAGCAGCATCTTAGCCCTTTCTTCTATGACCTCATTGGGATCCAATTCCAAGTTCAATCTCTTGGCTATCTGAGATTGAACCTTTTTCAAATCCAAGTCCTTGGACACTGTGATCCAAATGACAATATCTATTGAGTCCATCAACGAAGATGACTCCAGCTCATTGTTCAGGTTCCGGACCAACGTAGTCTTCCCCACTCCGCCCATTCCCCACACGGCTATCCTCTTGTTTTCATCCCCTTTCAACAATTCCATTAGTTTTTCTATCATCTCCTCAGCCTCTCTCTGACCGGCTAGAGACGGTGATACGAGTCACAAAAGCCCAAATTCTTGAAGGCGAGACCCAATAAGCAAATTCCCAGCCCAATCAAGAAATCCATCCATACTTAGTTGAAAATCAGGCCAAATTGTCAAAGTGGCCCAAGTTGTAAAGTTTTATTTTTATTTTTATTTATTTATTTACTTAGTTTAAATTTTTATGTCAATATTCAGTCCAAGAGTCCCAGATAAAATGACCTTTGACCAAATTTCCATATTAAAATAATTAGGAGTTTTTTTTATTTTAGTTTTCTAATTAGATTAGGACTAGTTATAAGGCCTATTTAAAGGCATGGCTGTCCACCTTGTTAAACACTTATCATTATTATTAAAATTTCAGATTTGTTGAGAGCATAATTTTTTTTGAGTTTTCTCCAAGATTTCTCTCTTGAGTTTTCTTTAGAAGTTGTTTTAACAATCTTGTGATTGTGGGAGCCATCTTCAACCTTCTTCTTGCCATTGATATTCTTTGGAGGGGAGATTAGAGCCGTTTGAAGGGAGTTGTGAGATCTTTCGAGATTTCAAGGCTTCTTAGGACTTATCTTTTAATTTCTTACTGTCAATTCTTTCTTTATTTCTACTTGTGCTGAATCATTATCTAATCTATTTTCTGTTCTTATTGTGTTTTCAGCCTTTTTCTATCTTAAGGAATCAGCCCAAAAATCCCCAATTTCTAGGGTTTTTCCATACTCTTTTTGGGTGAAATTAGATTGTCGAAATTTGGGGAAAACTATCTTGGTGTTCAATTGGGCAGAATCACAATCTCCTTGAGGGTTTCAAGAACCCTAACACTTATTTCTATTCTCAATTTGATTCTTTGCTGATTTGGGGATTTTATTTCAGATCTGAAAATTCAAAAATCTAATCTTTTAATTTTCTGTTTCGTTTCAGATCTAATTGTTTAGGGTTTTCGTAGGAGTTTCTCGTGACTTGGCAACTCGATCTTGGTCCGCGCGCAACCCCGTATCAGACGGTCCTTGTTGTTTCTCGACAGCTCGTACCGGAGACTTCTTGTCTATAACAACATTATCGAAACAGCACAAACTAATCAGCTGCCGCACCTCAAGTTGCTTCTTGGCCATACGTCTGCAGAGCCTATACCGTGGAAGAATGTTGCAGCAAGGACCACAACCTTGAACAGCAAGCCTATCAGCCTTTTCAAGCATTGGCTGCACTTCTTGTTCGATCTCTTCGACCTTCAGGAGCCATCCTTTGACTTGTTCAGTAGCACATTTCCCTTCAGTTTCAGCTAATCTCACATCCTCTTCGATCCCATTCTTTCGGTCCTCGAGTTTCTCAAACTCTTTCCGCAGCTGTCCGGTGTTATGTTGGAGTTTTATAAGGGTGGCAATGCTTGTAAAGAAAAAGCTGAAAATACATCTACCAGTTTCAACAATGACTGAACCCAAGGGATCCATGGCTGGAGGAGGAGTCGTAAAGCTGTGTTTCCATGATGATTTATAGTGGTAGATGTCGACAAAGCGCCAAATTCGTAGGTTCAACCAAGGCACAAAAATTAAAATAGATGTTTGTCGCCACCCCTACGAAACTTCTATGCAAATCTATATATATATATATTCTCTTCATGTACCTTGTACTCTATGATTACGGATTGTCTTTTCTATGTTTCCACCATTTTCTAAGCAATGCTGTTTGTTTTCCTTTGGTATTGCACCCAAGTCATGAGGTTTTCATTAGATAGGGTAAGTTGGGACGTGAAAACACGGCACAAGCACGGCACAAATGCATTCATCTGTCTTTTTTACACATGATAATTAACAATCACATATGCGAGCTCGAAAGTTCGAAATTCAATATCTGCAATTGTGTTTTTCTTCAGGGTGCGGCTTACTAGTATAAAAAGAATCTAGTTCATATGATGCTGGTATCATTGAGGTTATTCGCTCTCCAAATCAAAGAAATTTCCATGCAGATCGTAATTTGGCTTTTCTTGTTTGGTGTATGTGTTTGACCTTCACTTTGTTTAACCTAGCAATCTATGTATAACTTGGAGAAACTCATCACTAACATTGATAATATAGAACCAGACTGATAATGCCAATGGTGCCGTTCAATCAGATAATCCAAGAAAATGAGGTTGGCTAATGTAGTGTATAACAAGGAATCATGTCTAAAACCTAGTACCTCCTTTACTTTAAATAGCTATAATAGTATAGTACTAAGTACTAATTAGTTTATTGTTCAGTACGGTATTACTTTATGAAATGTAAATTCTGTTTTATTAGTGAAAGAAAAAATATTTAATAACTCAAACAAATTTTTTAAAAATTTCTTTTTGTTATAACAATTAAGTTACATCAAATATAAAGTAGTATAACGATAGTAGTTCACATCATAAGAGTGTGGAGAGCCACTAAAGTGAAGGTGATTCAATTATGGATGGTACAAAGAGCTACTAAGAATAGTGATTTTAGAATGTTGAGGTCGTATTTAAGAAGAGTGTGAGCGTTATATTTTCACTCTTTTTTCTCCTCTTAGAAGAGGGGGTATTTATAGATTAAGGAAGGTACTTATCAAATAAAATTTAGCTTAAATTCAGATTAGAGTACTGTTCGAATATCACCATATTTGAGATTAATGAGCTTAGAAAGATAAAAACATTAATGACATTTAATGTAATGACTATTTTAAATGACATCGCGAGGATGTCTTTTCCATTATGGTGTGGAATGCTCACGTATGGGAAGCATAGGAAGTACTCAAGCGTATAGATATAACAATTTTATAAATTTAAAAATTTTATTTTTATAAAGTTATGCTAAAATTTTATAAGTTTTTTCTATGGTTATAAAATAAAATAAATTTAAAATTTTTAAATGAAAATATTTTACGAAATAAAACCTGGAATTTAACATGTAATTTCATAAAAAAATATGTTCAAGTAAAATTCAAAGTTGGGATTTATAAACATTTTCAAATTATATAATTTTTGAAAAAATTAAAGAAAAAATAGAAATTATGCTACACGAAGCAAAGAGTCTAATTGTAATTTCAATTTTTAAGTAATTATGACATTCTTGAAAACATAAAAATTAAAGGGAAAAAAAAGATTAGAATTTACACTCAACAACTGTAAATAACTTTCCTCACGAAATAAGTTATTATAATTGTTTCAAAATAATAAAAATAATAAATATGACTCATTTAAAGGTCATTAATTCCATCAAAAGTGTAGAAATTGTAGTATTTTGTGTTAACAATGACTGCATCTAGTTCATGTTTCCATACATGAAGTGGAAAAGGCCAACAGCATCTCTGCATAGAAGCATATAATTGAAGAGGGAAACATATATTAGCAGATGAACTTAATAAAAAATTTACAAGTGATTTACCACCTTCAAATCATTAGATTACAATTGAGTCACCCAATAAATCCAGTTAGTTTCTTCAGTTAAAACTAGAACATCTGAGAATAATGACCAAATGCATACGCTTCTTTGTATCAAAATGCAAACGCAAATCATTGTAGGTTGCCGGCTTAGGCAACCGGAGGGCGGAGTACATGATCCTCTGAGGTGTCTACCGATGCAGGCGGCATAAACTGCCACATGGCAACTCCAGGATAACCAAAGAAAGGAACCAACTTGTTTCCTGGAACTTGACCTTGGGCAGTAGCAAATGCAGTAGGGAATGCAGGTGCAGGAGGCATGAAGCTAGGTTGTGCATTTATGGCCTTCAGCTGTTGCTCCAGCTTTTCCTTCTCTGCCTTCAGCCTTTGCTTTTCGTCACGAAGTTCATTCTTTTCAGCCTAAAAATGAGGAAATACAGCTTAATCTGGTGAAATGCATATGTTTCTTAAATCATTTCCAAGATAATGGCAGTTCCCGAATAGAAAATAGCTTCCCAAAGTTATGATATTACCATAAATGAACGTCAAGGCATCCTCACCTTCAATTCTTTAATCCTGTCATGGAGACTTGAATTTGAATCCTTCAATTTCTGGGCTTCACCTTGTAACTGGGTTACCATTCGGACAGCATCAACCAAAATAGCAGCCTTGTCTGTCTTTGGAGGCCTTTCAGGTTCCAAAATAGAAGTCAGCTCCATAAACCTGTTATTTACAAAATGTTGAACATTCGTGCTTGGCATGGAAAGGAAAAAAAGCAAAGAAAAGGCAAGAGAAGAGAGATGGGAGTACTTCTCATTTAGCCTATCCCTACGCAACTTCTCCCTGCATGCTTTGGAGCTTGAAACATTGCAAGATTCGGATCTAACCCTGCATTAACACTTGTGTCCTGTCAGTTTCTTGTTAACAGAATTGATACATTTGTAGCACTAGCAACTGAGTTTATTACATAAATGAGAAATACAAAAGGAATATTCAACAAGAATGTCAAGATCATGCCACATCTGAATCATCTTATCAATGCTGCTAGAATGGCAATAATCTCAGTTTAGTTGAGAATATATTTGGTGTTGCAAAACTAACACAAACTAAAATGCTTTAGCTCTGCAAAAATAATGCCCCTATATATTATTACCTTTTATCTACTTGCCAGAACTATGCCTCAGCCTTAAAAAGTTTTGGATATTTTTATATGATTTCTCTAGGTATTCTATACTCACTTAAGTACACCTATTAAATAAGTTCTTAAAACTTTCACAAACACACGAGGAAATAAACAGTGAAGGACTAACTCATCACGAAAGTGAAACTAATGGTAGTTTTTTAAATCTCCCCCCTCCCCCCCCCCCCAAAAAAAAAATCATAGAGATCACGGAAAGAAAGAAAGTACCTCTTCTTTGAACCAGATTCCTTAAGGCCATCTGAATCCTCAAACGAGCCGTCAATGTCCACACTAGAAGCAGATCATACCACACAAGAAAGAAAATAAGTGTCAGGACAAACAAAAGAAACAAAATATCCAACTGAAGACATCCGAGCCATTACTATGAGAAAAAAAAGAGAGAATTTTGTTTGCAAATAAACAATGAACTACAAGATCTACACTAGAATGGAAGTTATAAATCCTCCAAATGAAAATCCAGAAAATAGATAAAGAGATCATAATGAAAACTTCTGCTCAACAAAAATAAAGAAATTCAGAAACAAGCTTTTTCTTTCAATAAAAACTTCAAGGCATGGCGGATAAAGGACCAAATTAATGGTGAACATGGCAGTGGTGACTGAGTATTAAGAATTTAATTAGACTCCTTCTAGCACTTAAAAGGTTTATCCAGACATGCCCCTACCCTCTAAATGGACATAAATTCTTATTTGGTAAACATCTCAAGGTTTCGTGAAGCAAATCCCATATTAGGTAAAAAGCATGCGCAATAAAGCAATAAATGTTACTGCACATAGCAAAACACTCCAAAGGGGCACCCTACAGCATCCTCATCATACCAGTTTGGAAGAAATTTATAAAAGGATGCTTCCACAAGCAGCTTTGTTCAAATATGAATTTCAATAACGTTGCTTTGTTTTCCAAAGAATCCTCTGAGAAGCATGATTGCAAAACCATGTTCATAATAATTTTGTTTCAGAGTTTGGGAGTAAAACACAACATACTATGAAAAAAAACATGAGGTAGAATGTATGAACTACGGCCCAAGAGAGCATGAATGGTCATGAATTACAACTACAGAGATGACAACGCCATAAAACCCATGACCACTTGAGCACTCGAGCTGCGTACTGTCAAATTGGATAGCATAACAAGCACCATAACTTAACCAAATGCCCAAATCAATAGGTTGTTTGAAACACATACCGTCTCCTTTTCTAGATTAAAAACACTAACAACCTTCGGTTAAGATGAAAAATTGATGAACTTTACAACCTATACTTAAATCAATTCTCAGGACACTAAATATACAGAAAAATAAGCTAATAACCTTATTTTAACTACACCAAGCTAACCTAGACAATCATATACCCTAAGAAAAATAAAACTATACGATTTTTTTAATAAAATCCTCACTTCATTTTCCAAGCAATAACTTTAACGTGAAATAAAGAGTGGAAAATTAAAAAAAAAAAAAACTTGATCACAATTTCGAAGAAACCCAAATCAGGTTGAACAAAATGAAATCACACTAGATGATCAAAAAATATAAAACCAACGGCAATCGATCAAAGATTCAAATAAGCTTTTCGAAACCCTAACTGAATTAGGGAAAAAAAGATAGTAAAGGAGAGATTTTTTTGGGCATACCTGAAAACATTAGAAGAGGCATTGATTGGCTGAGTGGGCCAAGAAAATCCGGAATAAGTTCCGTCAGGGGCAGGGATATCGTTGATCAAGGTTGCATAATCGAAGCTAGACCAATAATTGGCGTTTTCAGGTGATACCATTCTCCACTGAACTTGCTTTTAGCCGGAAAGTTGGAAGGGTTTGGTTTGATTTCCGGCTTTTGGCAAAGAAAATGGAGTTTCTGTTTGGCAAGAGAGAAAATTAAAAAAAAAAAGGTGTTGGGGGGGGGGAATGTGTGGGAACTGGAAAACACAGAGGATTGGTGGCAGGGGATGGATATTAGCACCTTGGAACCCTTTTTTGGGCTTTAAAAGCCCAGTTGGCAACTTAGACCAAGTTTGAAGTTCCTTCGGGTATGGAGTAATCCAAATCCGGATGTATATCTCACACACATTATGTGTATTCCATTCAATAGCTATATAATGTTTGAGTTAGTGTCACGTGTGTCGACATTCACATCAATTCAGTTAAAGATATTACATTTATATCTTATTGTATTTATTTTAAATTATATTATTTAGAATATTATATTTTTTATTTTGAAAGAACAGATAAAAAATATGCAAATAGCGGTATTTGAACTTATATATCACTTAACCAAAATTTTATTTTAATATTTTTTATACATTTTAATTTTGTTATAAATACTTTATTATCTCCCTCAATTGTATATATTAAAAATATTGTTGATTTAGTTAGTGTCATAAGTTAATTCAACATAACTCAAAATTGATGACAACACCATGATAAACAATTGTAGTGCATTTAGTATTCTTAATATAATGTATTTACGTATTTGAATTTTGTTTTACTCACAATTTAATCTATCGTTTTTTATTTTTAATATCATACATATTGCATGTTGCAATAGCCCAAATTTGACCAGACTTTAAAAGGGAAAAATAGATAAATAAATATTTATTTTAAAGTCCATTTAACAGTCCAGGTTACAAAGCCCAAGCATTGGGGCCCAAGCCTAAACAAACTGCATAACCAATACCCGTGTAACCCAAATACACCCGAAGCCCAACACATGCACTAAACCCAATAACCTATCAGCCCCTAAAACCCTTAACCCGATTACAAAACTTAAGTGGCCCAATTAGCCCAAACTTTTACACTGAGGCAGGAAACCCTAGGGTTTCTGCCTTTCCCTCCTAGCGCCGCAACATTTTCTCGAAGATTCGGGGAGCGTCTGTCCAGCTCCCGAATCAAGGCCATCAATGCACTGTCAACACGCCATCAATGCGCTGTCAACACGCCATCAATGCGCTGTCCAGAAACCTGTCTCCCTCACGTCTGTCCAGCTTCTGAATCAAGGCCAGGTCGACTCTGTTCCAGCGACCTTTCGCTGCCAAGATTGTTGCTCCTGCAGCAATCCTAGCCTTGGATTGTGCCACCATTGGTGCTCCAACATTCATCACGTCAGCGACCTTTGAATCACCGAGATCCTCGCAGTCACCTGCAGGAAAAGGAAAGGAATCAAAGCAAAAATTGTAGCAGATAGACCTAAACAGATATGGAAAGAAATCTAAGGTTTCTTTCCAAAATAGAACAGCTTCCAGGCTATAAAGCCTTCTTCAAACCTGCAAAGAAAGAGGGCAGGGAGATACCCAAAAATAAAAGGGAGAGAGCAAAACAGATAAAAAAAAAGACACAAAAAGAAGTGAAAAATGAAAGCAGTTGTAAAACCCCTTTTTTTTACATATATAAAAAAGAGATCAATTTCTTTGAAAGGTAATAGAGCCGATTGTTTTGTTTTCATTTTCTCACTTACCTGTTTGTTTTCTTTACATGTATGTAGATTTTTGCATAAAAATAAAAAGGAAAACGAAAAAGAAGGGTGTTTATCTGCCGATCTACAAAGAAAAAAGAGGATTTTCACCTCCGGCCACCGTATACGGTGGGGCTGGAGACGGCGCGTAGGCGCGTGAGAGTCTGATGATGGAGGCTCGACGGAGCTCCGAGGACTCTCTTCCCCCTTTTCCTCTCTGCCTTCAGAGGATTTTTTTTTTAAAAAAATAGAGACCAAAATGATTTCCAAGGCTTAAAGCAGCCTTTTATAATTCTTTAAATACGACGCCGTTTATACTTAACTTAATAAACAGCAAAACGGTGTCGTTTCGATATAACCTAGGAAAGATCCGCGCGTTGACCTGACCCGGGGAGGATCCGTGTGTTTTCCTTGGGGTTAATTACCCGATTTGTCCTTCCGTTTTTTTGTTTATAATTATGTTTTATTTTATTTCTAATTTAGCCCTAATATTTTGATTTAATTTCAATTTAATCCTGATGGCAGTTTTTAAAACGGTATTAGGGAAACGACGCCATTTTGGGGCGAGGGTTAATTATTCAATGAGTCCCTCAATGTTCGATTGTATTCAAATCAGTCCAACCCCTTTTTAAGAATTTACCCTAAAATTTTATTTGATTTCCATTTTAATCCTTATTATTATTTTATATATATATTATTGCTTTAATAAAATTCATTTTTTTTACATATTCATATTTTTTACTATATTATTATATTATTTTATATTTTATTATATATTTATATTATTATTACATATTATTTATTATGTATTATTTTTATATATATTATTATTTATATTATTATTTTTATATTTAAATATTAAATCGATGTTATACATTTTATTAATTATTTATTTATATATTTTTATATTTATCTTTTAAAAAAACTTGTATACTTTATATCCCATGCTATAAAGTTGTTTTTCCAATACATATAATATTTTATTTATATTATTACCATGCATTATTATTAAATATTGTATTTTAATTTATATTATATGTATATTTTAATAATTTTTCACTTTATTTTATATTTTATATATACTAATTCTTTTATATATTTTATATTGTATACATCATTATGTATTAAATGTTATTTTATAATTTGATGATTGTATTTTATGTATATTGATACTATATTGTTTTTTTTGTTTATATGAAAAGTTGTATAGCATGCATCATTTTTAAATTAATATTTACTTTGTATGTTTGTATGTTTTGCTTATTCATCTTCAATATATGCTATGTATATCTTTGTATGTATGTTGTTATATGACTAAGATTTGCTATATTTATATGTATGTATCTAATGTATGGCCTTACATTATTGCTATCATATCGTTTAAATGCATGTTTTATTATCGCAATATGCTATCTCATATGTTATAATGTATATATATGGTTCTTCATGCATCAATTAAAAACGAGATTCTAAAGTTTTCAAAATAAAAAGGGCAATGCTTGGTATTTGGAAGCTTCGAGAAAGGTAGCGCCCTAACTTACTGGGTTGCAACTTTTCTCATTGAGTTCGAATAGTTAGGCATCCTTCTAAATTTTTAAGGTTTTCAAAATACGAGCGACTGTCTTGGGATTTCAAAACGTTGTGTCCTAACTTACTGGATATGACGTTTTGTCGTTTCAAAATAGAGATCTTCAAAAAGGTGAGCTTAGCTTCGAATGTCTTAAAAACGTTGCGTCCTAACTTACTGGATGTGATATTTTGATTCATTTGATACAAGTGAACCCTAATTTTGAAAATCAAAATATTGTTAAGAGGATTGCATCTTGAATTTTTTTTTAAATTTCCGATATTAAAGACACTTAATAATCAATTAGGTACCAATTTTTGGGCGTTATGAGGGTGCTAACCCTTCCTCATGCGTAACCGAATCCCGAATCCGTTTTCTCGACTTTCGTAGACCAAAATTAATGTTTTAAAACAAAACATTTTATAAGGTGATCCAATCACACCTAAAAAGATTGGTGGCGACTCCCGTTTTTCTTAAAGTCGATTCCCATTTTCCAAAACTCGATAAAAAAATGATCTCGACAGCTTGATGACTCCGCTGGGGACTAATAAGAGAGTCAAGCCGTGTAATTGATTATCTCTTCTCTTAATGTCAGAAATTAAAAATTTTAAAATTTAATCCTCTTTGCATTACATGTGTTTGTATTATTACATGTGTTGCTATATTCTGATATGCATTGCATTTGCATGACCGTTGTGGTCACACCTTTAAGTGGGACTGAGAAGCTACGCCTTCGTGAGGTTTTCACCTCCGTCCAGGATAGTGGATCACTTTCGGGATACATCCGTACCTATGGTTTCGCGAGATTTTTATCTCCGTGTAGCCATAGGGAAATGTATTCCCCTAAACTGAACTCGATTCAAATGAGCCTATAATGGGTGAGAATCGATGAATCTGCTGGTTCAGGTACCTCAACTTTAAAACTAAAACCTCATATAGAAAAACCGTAAGAGCTTAACTTAGTTAGAATTATACTTTAGATATTACCCTCATATTTCATTCTTGAGTTTATTGATATTATGTGATACTGACTGTTTCCTTTTTTTTCATTGCATGTCATTTCGCATTTAAAAGGTATCGATTCACGGTCAGTTTCTAAGTTAGAAAGTTTTATTATGGAGAACAGACTTCTTGATAGAGTGGAGGGTAACGCTAACGTCCATAAATGGTCGGAGCAAACTCAGCTAGGAAAAGGGGATAGTATAACTACGGGATATGTGTCGGAGCTATCAGACTACACTCGCATCAGTGTTACACTGAATAATCTACAGGAGCTTAAGGCGATTTGAGATCAGTGGGGCAATGAGACCAAGCAATCATTCTATGGTAAGTACGGAGATTTGCCCTATTTGTTTGATATTCAGGTTGATAAGAACTTGTTTCGAGCTCTCGCTCAGTTCTGGAACCCAACATACAGTTGTTTTACCTTTGGGGAGGTAGATTTAGTGCCTACTGTGGAGGAATACACATCCTTACTTCGGTGTCCTAGATTTCAGTGTGATAGGATTTATGCTCGAGCTGCTTGTGTCCCAACCTTTGGTAAGAAGTTGATGACTATTACGGAAATGAGCGAGTAGTGGATCATGGCTAGAATTAAGGAAAAGGGTAAGAGTAAGTGCATCCCCTGGGGAGCTTTGAAATATTTGATCCAGATACATCCAGACGAGGCGAAGAGCGTAGATATTTTTGCCTTAAGCTTATACGGATTGATGGTTTTCCCCAAGGCCTTGGGATATGTGGACGAGGCGACCACAGATCTCTTCCATCGACTTAGCAAATGGGTCACTTCTGTTCCTGCGATTTTGGTGGAGACATTCAGGTCCTTGAATGCATGTAGGAGGGCCAGTGCGGGCAGGTTTGTTGGTTGTGCTCAGTTACTTTTAGCTTGGTTCTACAGTCACTTTCGATTGATAGATAAGGTGGTTTGTCGGGTCTTCTTCGAGGATTACTCTCCATTGAAGGACATAGCAGCTTCAACTAGGAAAGTTGATGTTCTTGAAAAAATTGGATAGCGCTACTTCAGAATTTGCAGTCAAAAGACGTAGAATGGAGGGCTCCATGAATGATTCCTGGTGAGATCCTTTACCGATGCGGCGGTTTTGATTGGGTTCCTCTGTTAGGAATTTGGGGTGCCATCGGTTATGCCCCTTTGCTGGTGTTGAGGCAGCATGGATTGAGGCAGTTCGTACCAGCAACTCATGGACTGGCTCAAAGTGAGTTCTTGTATAGATGAGCTGATTACAAGAAGAAGGTTAGTGAGATCTCTAGTGCTTGGAACCAGGCTTGTAGATTGAAAGGAGTAGCCATTAACCCTGCTACAACCCCTGAGTACATTGAGTGGAAAAGTAGAAGGATTAATGACAATATCCCTAGCCAAGCATGGAAGAAGCTCGACCGATGGAGGAATACTTGCAAGTGATGCCCTCGGAATTAGAGATCATGAAACAAGAGTTCGAGAGAAAGAACTTAGAGCTCAAAAAGAAGATAGCAAAACTCGAAGAAGAAAAGATGTATTTGAGCCTAGACGTCGACGTTCAAAAGATGGAGGTCGAGAAAGAGAGGAAAGAAAAAAGGAAGATCGAGGAGGACCGAGACGATTTAAAGGAGCACTATAAAAGGGTACAAATAACTTTGAAGAGAGCAGGACAAGGAAGGTTTTCAGATCAGGGGCAGAAAGAGGTCCAAGAGGAAAAAGCTAAAGCCGAATATTGGGAGAAGAAGTTCCAAGAGATGCAATCACGGAATTTGACCTTAGAAAAAGAAAATCAAGGTTTAAAGACTAAAGTAACTGAGCTCGGGCGATCCCTACATCTGCATCGAAGTCATGAATCTACGGTTGAGGTAAAAAAATTAAAAGGCAAACTTTTTGGGGAGTTGGAATCAGTATTGCAGGATAGTAAGCTCAAAATCGAGCAGCTTGGGGTACGGGAAGATCATTTGAAGGGAGAGCTTCATCAGTCTAGAGGACAGGTCAGAGAAAGGGATCACGTCATTGGAGAAGTCGTAGCCCAGATTCGAGAAGTTGCTGAACACATGCAAGACTTGGCAATACGAGTTGATGTAATGAGTTTGATATATGAGTCATCGTCGGATATAGGACGAGAGTTAGCCCTTTTATTAGATAGAGTTAAAACTTTGGGCAATAGGGCGAAAGCGTATTTGTAATCCTCTTATATGTAAAGATATTCTTTTTCTAAATAAAGTTTTTTGAATGAGATTGAATCAGAATCGATGTCCTTTTGGCATTCATGCATTTACATCTCATAGCATTTCATCGCATCATTTGCATTTAAAATTATAGAAAGACTCTAATTAGTTAAAATTACCACAGAAGTAGAAAAGAAAATCTGGAAACCACGCATCAGTATGGAACTCATACAAAATCTAGGAATATGGATCAAAGGTTTGAACAGCTACAAAAAGATATGCTGGACCAATTGCAAGAGCAATTGGCCAAGATGCAAAATGACATGAGGGAGCAAATGCTAGAGGCTCGAGGAATATGATGACTAAGATGGCTCAGTTATTAAGGGCTACTAATAAGGGAAAAGCCCTTATGACAATCATTGGTGAGGAGGAAGAGGATCATCCTCCAGGCTTTACTCCACCCCACGGGCCTACACAAACCGAGGCACTTCCTAGGAGGCCATCTGTCACTATAAGGCCTTAACATGGACCGGTTGATGTTGGGATCGACATTAATAACCCAACTGGTTCAAGATTCAATTTGGGTGGCAACCCTACCAATCCTCTCATTCCTGACTTGGACGTGGCTAAAAAGGAAGATTTGAGAGTCGAAGCTGCAAAACAGTTGGAGGAACATTGCCGATGGTTGGAAGAGAAATTTAAAGCTTTAGAGAGTGCTGATAGGCATCATGGAGTTGATGCCAAAGACTTGAGTTTGGTCTCAGACTTGGTACTTCCCTATAAATTCAAAATGCCAGAGTTTGAAAAATACAACGGGACTACTTGCCCAGAGGCCTACATTATGATGTTCTGTAGAAGGAAGACCGGATATGTGAACAATGATCAACTGTTAATTCATTGTTTCCAAGATAGCTTAGTGGGAGCAGCAGCCAGGTGGTACAATCAATTGAGCCGGGCCAGAATAAATTCGTAGAGGGATCTTGCACAAGCCTTCATGCAACAGTACAATAATGTGACTGACATGACACCGGATAGGATCACGTTGTAAAACATAGAGAAAAAACCTAATGAGAATTTTAGGCAATATGCTGAAAGATGGAGAGAGGTTGCCATGCAAGTTCAACCACCATTGTTGGAGAAAGAGATCACCATGTTGTTCATCAACACTCTGAAGGCTCCATTCATTACTCATATGATTGGAAACACTACCAAAAATTTTGCGGACATAGTCATGGCGGGAGAGATGATTGAGAATGCCATAAGAGGTGGCGAAATTGAGGGGGAAGCGGCCAAAAGATCTGCCCCTATGAGAAAAGACAATAAGGTGAACAACACAAGTAGCTTCAACTCAAAGGTAGTCACAGTTGGTCAACCTAAAGTAGCTGCGGTTGGGCAACAAGGTTCTCAAAGGCAAGAATCTGGCACAAGGCATGAAAGGATGCAATTCACACCTATCCCTGTGACGTATCATGAGTTTTATCAAAGTTTATACGATGCACATGCTATTGCCCCTTTCTATTTGAAACCATTACAGCCTCTATATCCTAAATGGTATGATGCAAACGTTAGATGCGAGTACCACGCGGGAATATCGGGGCACTCAATTGAAAATTGTACCGGATTCAAGAAGGCCGTAGAAAGGTTAATCAAGATGGGGGTTGTGAAATTTGATAGTACCCTAAATACTGAAAACCCTTTGCCAAATCATGAAGATTAAGGAGTGAATGTCATTGGCGAAGCTAGTGAGAGAAGGATGAAGGAAAATGTTGCTGAGGTGAGGATGCCTATGAAGGTGATTTGGGAGGAAATGATGAAGAGAGGGATGATAACCTCTAGGAGAGAAAGAGAAGAAACGGGGAACTATTGTGAGTTTCATGGAGAAGAGGGTCATGAGACCCAAAAATGTGAAGAATTCAGAGCCTTGGTGCAAGGCTGTATAGATAATAAAGAGCTACAAATTTTTAAAGGTAGCTCTCATAAAAGAGAAATAAGCGTGTTGGAAGGTGAACAAAAAGGAACCAGTCAGCCAAGGATCATTATTTCCTTGCCAGGGAATAACGAAGTGAGGACACCAGCAGTGCCTAAGGTCATTATTCATAAACCTACTCCTTTCTCTTACAAGGATAGCAAGAGAGTACCATGGAGTTATGACTGTAGTGTGACAGTGCCGGAGGAAGAAAATATAGCCAGCGCATCTAAAGACGTACAGGTGGAAGGTTCCCACACGCGGAGTGGGAAGCGTTATGATACGAGAGGCGTCAGAGTGGAGCCCACAAAAACAAAAGGTGTCGAGGTTGAGAAAGATAAAGAGACCGAAGTACCCATCAATGAGCCAGTAAAGGAGGAGGAGGCTAAGGAATTTCTAAAGTTCCTTAAACATAGCGAGTATAGCATGGTCGAGCAGTTGCGTAAGCAGCCGACTCGCATATCAGTATTGGCTCTACTTTTGAGTTCTGAGGCGCATAGGGAAGCATTGATGAAGGTGCTTAACGAAACATATGTCACCCATAACATATCCGTTAATAGGCTAGACCGATTGGTGAACAACATTAGCGCGGATAATTTCATCTACTTTAATGATGATGAAATCCTACCGGGGGGCAGAGGGTCAACTAAGGCCCTGCATATTACCACTCGATGCAAGGGGTACACACTCCCAAGCCTACTCGTTGATAATGGATCAGCTTTGAATGTTCTACCGTTGTCTACATTAAACAGACTACCCATTAACGATTCTCACATGAAAACATGTCAAAATGTGGTAAGATCCTTTGACGGTACAAAAAGGAAGGTGATGGGAAGAATTGACATTTCCTTGGAAATTGGGCCGAACGTGTATGAAGTAGACTTCTTGGTAATGGATATCAAGCCTTCCTACAATTACTTATTAGGTAGGCCATGGATACACTCAGCGGGAGCGGTGCCCTCGTCGTTGCAGCAGAAATTGAAATTAGTGACCGATGAACGGTTGATAACTATCAATGCGGAAGAGGACATTATAGCCACAGTCACTAGCAAAGCCCCTTATGTTGAGACGAACGAAGAGTATATTGAGTGCTCTTTTCGCTCTTTAGAATTTGTGAATGCGACTTTCATTTCGGAGGGGAGTAAGCTACTGGTGCCAAAGATAGCAAAAGCTACGAGAATGGCTCTACGAGTGATGGCGGGAAAAAGGAGCCTTTCCAGGAAGAGGTTTAGGAAAGTATCTGCAAGGAAGGACTTAGATCCCAAACTTAATTGAGAAGAAAGACCGCTTTGGTTTGGGCTTCAAGCAGACTATAAGCAAAGAAGGAAAGACATCGAGAATCGCCAAGAAAAGAGAAGGGCTCGTTTAGATGGAAGAGAAGTGGGGTGGGGATCGATGACATTCCCTCCTATATCCAAAACTTTCATATCAATAGGATTACTTGTAGAGGAGAGTCATCAGATTAATGCTGCACATGACGAAGGATTGGAACAAAGGAACCTTGAGGGCATTCGTCCTTACGAATCGGGAAGCTCTTTGAACAATTGGACTGTGGAGGAACTTCCTGTAGTCTTTAGGAATTCTTCGGAGTAATTCTCGAAACATTCTTATTACTCTAGAGCCTAGGAGTAATAGGATTATATTTGTGAAAATAGGCTTATGTTCATCTATTATTATTTAAATAAAAAATAACTTTTATCAATTTGAACGAGAATTGTTTCATTTTTATCAACCAATATTCCTTTAAATTTTGGCAATTCTTATTCTTTCATTCATAGCACATAAATAATTATTCTTAAATTCATTCATTCTTTGTATATCCTTCTCAGATTCCTAGATATCAATTACATGAGCATTGATATTACAAATCCTGATTTCTATCGCGAGTAAGACTTGTGTTTAGAGGAATTTCAGGATTTTAAAGATGTTCAAGATTGTGATGTGTCTCTAGATCTTTTGAGGATAGTGAAACAGGAGGAGAAACAAATCATGCCACATGAGAAAGAGGCAATAGAGAATGTAGCCCTAAAGGAAGGGAAAGAGGTGAAAATTGGGACACTTATTGCCAAGGACACAAGGCAAGAAGTGATTGAGTTGCTACGTGAATTCAAGGATATCTTCGCATGGTCCTATCAGGATATGCCAGGATTAAATACTGATATTGTGGTGCATTGTCTTCCAATAAAACAGGATTATAAACCAGTCCAACAGAAGTTGCAGAGAATGATGCCAGATAATGTTCTGAAAATAAAGGACGAAGTTAAGAAGCAGTTCGATGCGAGTTTCTTACAAGAGGTAAAGTACTCGGAATGGGTAGCTAACATTGTGCCTGTTCCTAAGAAAGATGGGAAGGTACGAATGTGCGTTGATTACTGAGATCTGAACAAAGCTAGCCCAAAGGACAATTTTCCTTTGCCACACATCGATACTTTAATAGACAACACGGCGGGATATTCGTTGTTCTCTTTCATGGATAGTTTCTCAGGGTAGAATCAGATAAAGATGCATCCAGAGGACATGGATAAAACTACCTTCATAACCTTGTGAGGTACCTTTTGCTACAAAATGATACCGTTTGGGTTGAAGAATGCGGGGGCAACATACCAACGGGCCATGGTGAACTTGTTCCATGACATGATGCATAAGGATATTGAGGTGTATGTTGATGATATGATTGCCAAGTCGCGTACAGAAAAAGAGCACATTGAGGTCTTGAGAAGATTATTCTTGAGATTGAGAAAGTTTTAGTTGAAGCTCAATTCAGCAAAGTGTACCTTTAGAGCTAGATCGGGAAAGTTATTGGGCTTTGTAGTCAGTGAAAAGGGAATTGAAGTTGACTCAGACAAGGTCAGAGCCATACGAGAAATACCTCCCCCACAAACTCAGAAGGAAGTTCGAGGATTTCTAGGAAGACTGAATTACATTACTCGGTTTATTTCACAACTAACTAAGAAGTGTGATCCCATCTTTCGTCTTCTTAGAAAGCACAATCAAGGTACTTGGGATGAGAAATGCCAGAATGCTTTTGAAAAGGTCAAACAGTACTTGTTGAATACTCCGGTGTTATCTCCGCCCAGTCTAGATAGACCACTAATACTGTACTTATCAGTATTCAGTAATTCCATGGGATGTGTGCTTGGCCAACATGATGAGTCAGGAAGGAAGGAGAAGGCGATATATTACCTCAGTAAAAAATTCACCGAATGTGAAATGAGATACTCGCCTATCGAAAAATTGTGTTGCGCTCTGATTTGGACAACTCGAAGGTTAAAACAGTATATGCTATATCATACTACTTGGCTTATTTCAAAACTAGATCCTTTGAAATATATGATGGAGTCAGCAGCGTTGAATGGGAGAATGGTGAGATGGAAAATACTACTTTCAGAATTTGATATAGTCTATGTGAGTCAAAAGGCTATAAAAGGAAGCGCGATAGCAGAATTCCTCGCTAGCAGAGTGCTAGAAGACTACGAGCCTTTGAATTTTGATTTCCCAAATGAAGAGTTGATGTGTGTAACAGCTACAGAGGATCATCCTTGGAAGTTGAGCTTTGATGGGGCATCCAATACAGTGGGAAATAGAATTGAGGCAGTCCTGGAATCCCCAAATGGCGATTGTTATCCATTCACATGCAAGCTAGATTTTGATTGCACAAACAATATGGCCGAGTATGAAGCATGCATCATGGGACTCTGAGCAACTATAGAGCGAGGAATAAGGACCATGGAAGTATATGGAGACTCCGCATTGGTAATTTACCAGCTTGGAGGAGAATGGGAGACAAGGGATCCTAAATTAATTAATTATCGAAAGATAGTTCTGGGGTTACTTGAGGAGTTCGATGACATCACTTTCAACTATATCCCACGAGACGAAAACTAAATGGCAGATGCTCTAGCAACTTTGGCTTCAATGATTAAAGTGAATAAAGAGGAAGAAATGAGACCCATTCAGATGAGTATCTTTGAGGCTCCAGCTCATTGTTGTAACATTGAGGAAGAAGAAAAGGATGATAACCCTTGGTATCAGGATATATTGCGATACGTGAGAGATCGTAAATACCCAGAACAATCAACTGAGAATGATAAACGAACTTTAAGGAGATTAGCATGTGATTACGTTTTGGATGGAGACATCTTGTACAAAAGAAGAAAGGACCAAGTACTTTTGAGATGTGTTGACGCCATGGAGGCTAAGTTAATCTTAGAAGAAGTTCATGAGGGTGTTTGTGGGACACACGCTAATGGTTTCACAATGGCTAGACAAATCATGAGGTTTGGATATTATTGGTCTACCATGGAAGGGGATTGTATCAACTACGCCAAGAAATGCCATAAATGTCAGATTTTTGGAGACAAGATACATGTACCACCTTCACCTCTACATGTTATAACTTCTCCATGGCCCTTTTCCATATGGGGCATAGATGTCATTGGGCCAATATCACCAAAAGCTTCAAATAGACATCGGTTTATCTTCGTGGTCATTGATTATTACACAAAATGGGTAGAGGCCGCTTCTTATGCAAATGTTACTAAGTCGGCTGTGAGTCGATTTTTGAAGAAAGAGATAATTTTTCGGTATGGGATGCCTGAAAGGATCATATCATACAATGCATTGAACTTGAACAATAAAATGATAGCAGAAGTTTGTAGTCAGTTCAAGATTAAGCATCATAATTCCTCTCCATATCGCCCAAAGATGAATGGGGCAGTAGAAGCTGCTAATAAAAACATCAAGAGGATAGTGGGGAAGATGACTGAGACTTATAGAGATTGGCATGAGAAACTACCATTTGCACTTCTAGCTTATCGAACGTCCGTCAGAACTTCTACAGGGGCAACTTCTTTCTAATTGGTTTATGGGATGGAAGCAGTGTTATCCATTGAAGTAGAGATATCGTCTCTCCAAATCTTGTTAGAAATAAAGTTGGATGAGGCTGAATGGATACAATCGCGATATGATCAGTTGAACTTGATTGAGGAAAAGAGGCTGCGGGCCATTCGCCATGGTCAGATGTATCAGAAGCGAATGATGTGAGCTTATGATAAGAAATTTCATCCAAGAGAATTTCATGAGGGGGATGTGCTAAAAAAGATCGTTCCCATTCAAAAAGACTTTAGAGGAAAATGGATGCCAAATTGAGAGGGGCCGTATGTCATGAAGAAAGCTTTCTCTGGAGGTGCATTGATTTTGACAGAAATGGATGAAAAGAGTTTACCCAACCCAGTGAATTCAGACTCAGTCAAAAAGTACTTTGTCTAAAGGAGAGGAGAATCTAAGGTGAAAACCCGTAAAGGGTGCCTTGATTTTTCGAAAAAAAAATTTCAGAAAGGCCAAGGTGAAAACCCGCAAAGGGTGACTTGTGACCAAAGGAGTTTTGAGTTGAAAACCCGAAAGGGCAGCTCAAATTTTGAAGGGCATACAGTAATCTTGTTATATCTAATTCAACGAAAGGTGAAGCGCGTTGCATACCGGGGCATCAACGAAATACTTTGGATATTTTAAACACATGTTGAACTCAAGAAAGTCTTCTTAGAGCTGGTGTATAGACGTTCAAGTGGCGATATCTAGGGCATCTAACTTTTGTCCTGTTTGCTATCTTTAGATTCTATTTCTTCTCAAAGATAGACTTTCAGATTAATTTCCCTTATATTTTTGACAAATTCATTCAAATCTAATTATTCTCAAGATTAATTCATCTTCCATTATTCTTAAAGTATGTTGCATTGAAATAATGATAGATAAACTAAATAATTTTCACAAATGAAGTTTTGCGCATTACTCTGGAAATTTCTAGAGGATACAGGAAACTAAAGCAGGACAATTGTTCGAGAAATTCACGTAAGTAAGGGTTGAAAGAACTTGAGGAATTTCTTTCTTCCAGTCCGAAATGATGATTAGACAAATCAAACGATTCGATTCTAAGAAAAGATCATCTTACAGATATTCTCGATGGGTCGTAGCATTTGAAGAATGATACAAGCTTATATGTTGAGCAGGAATAATACTTTGAGAAAAGTAAAGATAAACGAAGGAATGAGTGGTAACGTCTAGAACAGAGGTCATATTCATAACATTTTGCATCATAACATGTCTAATTAGGAGCATTTGACTCACTTCGATTATAGCATCCTAATCATTAGGCATGAGCACATATGCATTCTACAGGTTATGTAGATCAAAGATGATGTGCCTTAACCCTCTAAGCAGTAAGGTAACAGACCAAAGTATAGCAGATCTGGCCTTCACGTGTTTACACTGAAGCGGATCCAAGATAACAAGATTTGACTTCTCTATCTTTGACGAGGAGCAAATCCAAGACATAGCAGAACTAACTTTTAGATGTTTTTCACATCAAAACATATCCAAGATAACAGATCTGGCATCTCCATTTCGACGGAGAACAGATACATAACAGATCTAACCTTCAGATGATTTTACAGAAGCAGATCCAAGATGATTTGGCATCCTTGTGTTCACAAGGAGCAAATTGAAGATACATAACAGATCTAACCTTCAGATGATTTCACTGAAGCAGATCCAAGATGATTTGGCATCCTTGTGTTTACAAGGAACAAATCGAAGACATAGCAGATTTGACTTTCGGATGTTCCCACACCAAAGCAGATCCAAGATAACAGATCTGGCATCTCCATTTCGATGGAGAACAGATACATTGCAGATCTAACCTTCAGATGATTTCACTGAAGTAGATCCAAGATGATTTGGCATCCTTGTGTTTACAAGGAACAAATCGAAGACATAGCAGATTTGACTTTCGTGTTTACGCCAAAGCAGATCCAAGACAACAGATCTGGCATCTTCATTTCGACGGAGAGCAGATACATAGCAGATCTAACCTTCAGATGATTTCACTAAAGCAGATCCATCCTTGTGTTCACAAGGAGCAAATCGAAGACACAACAGAATTAGCTTTCACGTGTTTACGTTGAAGTAGATCTAAGATGATTTAGCATCTCTGTATTGTCAGAAAACAAATCAAAGAAGCAGATTTGGCATCTCTGTGTTCGACGGAGAGCAGATCGAGGATATCAACATGACAGTCATGAGTTTGCAAGAAACAGATTGAGGACCATGATCAGATAAGGCTGGGCAAATTTGGTCTTTCTATGAGTCTTTGCTCGATTCCTGTTACACAACAATGAGCAAAGAGGGGAGCTGTAATAGCCCAAATTTGACCGGGCTTTAAAATGGCAAAATAGATAAATAAATATTTATTTTAAAGTCCATTTAACAGTCCAGGTTACAAAGCCTAAGCATTGTGGCCCAAGCCTAAACAAACCACATAACCAATACCCGTGTAACCCAAATACACCCGAAGCCCAACACATACACTAAACCCAATAACCTATTAGCCCCTAAAACCCTTAAGCCGATTACAAAACTTAAGTGGCCCAATTAGCCCAAACTTTTACACTGAGGCAGGAAACCCTAAGGTTTTTGCCTTTCCCTCCTAGCGCCGCAACATCTTCTAGAAGATTCGGGGAGCGTCTGTCTAGCTCCTGAATCAAGGCCATCAATGCACTGTCAACACGCCATTAATGCGCTGTCTAGAAACATATCTTCCTCACGTCTGTCCAGCTCCTGAATCAAGGCCGGATTGACTCTGTTCCAGCGATCTTTCGCTGCCAAGATTGTTGCTCCTGTAGCAATCCTGGCCTTGGATTGTGCCACCATTGATGCTCCAACATTCATCACGCCAGCAACCTTTGAATCACTGAGATCCTCGCGGTCACCTGCAGGAAAAAGAAAGGAATCAAAGCAAAAATTGCAGCAGATAGACCTAAACAAATATGGAAAGAAATCTAAGGTTTCTTTCCAAAACAGAACAGCTTCCAGGCCTTCTTCAAACCTGCAAAGAAAGAGGGTAGGGAGACAACCAAAAATAAAAGAGAGAGAGCAAAACAGATAAAAAAAAGACACAAAAAGAAGTGAAAAACGAAAGCAGTTGTAAAACCCTTTTTTTACATATATAAAAAAGAGATCAATTTCTTTAAAAGGTAATAGAGCCGATTGTTTTGTTTTCATTTTCTCACTTACCTGTTTGTTTTCTTTACATATATGTAGATTTTTGCATAAAATAAAAAGGAAAACGAAAGAGAAGGGTGTTTATCTACCGATCTGCAAAGAAAAAAGAGGATTTTCACCTCCAGCCACCTTATAAGGTGGGGTTGGAGACGGCGCGTAGGCGCGTGAGAGTCCGATGATGGAGGCTCGACGGAGCTCTGAGGACTCTCTTCCTCCTTTTCCTCTCTGCCTTCAGAGGATTTTCTTTTTTCTTTTTAAAAAAAATAGAGACCAAAATGATTTCCAAGGCTTAAAGCAGTCTTTTATAATTCTTTAAATACGACGTTGTTTATACTTAACTTAATAAACAGCAAAACGGTGTCGTTTCGATATAACCCAGGAAAGATCCGGGCGTTGACCTGGCCCGGGGAGGATCTGCGTGTTTTCCTTGGGGTTAATAACCTGATTTGTCCTTCTGTTTTTTTGCTTATAATTATGTTTTATTTTATTTCTGATTTAGCCCTAATATTTTGATTTAATTTCAATTTAATCCTGATGGCAGTTTTTAAAACGGTATTAGGGAAACGATGCCATTTTGGGACGAGGGTTAATTATTCATGAGTCATTCGATGTTCGATTTGTATTCAAATCGGTCCAACCCCTTTTTAAGAATTTACCCTAAAATTTTATTTGATTTCCATTTTAATCCTTATTATTATTTTATATATATATTATTCCTTTTATAAAGTTCATTTATTTATTTTTTACATATTCATATTTTTTACTATATTATTATATTATTTTATATTTTATTATATATTTATATTATTATTACATATTATTTATTATGTATTATTTTTATATATATTATTATTTATATTATTATTTTTATATTTAAATATTAAATCGATGTTATACATTTTATTAATTATTTATTTATATATTTTTATATTTATCTTTTAAAAAAACTTGTATACTTTATATCCCATGCTATAAAGTTGTTTTTCCATTACATATATTATTTTATTTATATTATTACCATGCATTATTATTAAATATTGTATTTTAATTTATATTATATGTATATTTTAATAATTTTTCACTTTATTTTATATTTTATATATACTAATTATTTTATATATATTTATATTGTATACATCATTATGTATTAAATGTTATTTTATAATTTGATGATTGTATTTTATGTATATTGATACTATATTGTTTTTTTTGTTTATATGAAAAGTTGTATAGCATGCATCATTTTTAAATTAATATTTACTTTGTATGTTTGTATGTTTTGCTTATTCATCTTCAATATATGCTATGTATATCTTTGTATGTATGTTGTTATATGACTAAGATTTGCTATATTTATATGTATGTATCTAATGTATGGCCTTACATTATTGCTATCATATCATTTAAATGCATGTTTTATTATCGCAATATGCTATCTCATATGTTATAATGTATATATATGGTTCTTCATGCATCAATTAAAAACGAGATTCTAAAGTTTTCAAAATAAAAAGGGCAATGCTTAGTATTTGGAAGCTTCGAGAAAGGTAGCGCCCTAACTTACTGGGTTGCAACTTTTCTCATTGAGTTCGAATAGTCCAGCACCCTTCTAAATTTTTAAGGTTTTCAAAATACGAGCGACTGTCTTGGGATTTCAAAATGTTGTGTCCTAACTTACTGGATATGACGTTTTGTCGTTTCGAGATAGAGATCTTCAAAAAGGTGAGCTTAGCTTCGAATGTCTTAAAAACGTTGCGTCCTAACTTACTGGATGTGATATTTTGATTAATTTGATACAAGTGTACCTTAATTTTCAAAATCAAAATATTCTTAAGAGGATTGCATCTTGAATTTTTTTAAATTTCCGACATTAAAGACACTTAATAATCAACCAGGTACCAATTTTTGGGCGTTACGAGGGTGCTAACCCTTCCTCGTACGTAACCGACTCCCGAATCTGTTTTCTCGACTTTAGTAGACCAAAATTAATGTTTTAAAACAAAACATTTTATAAGGTGATCCAATCACACCTAAAAAGATTGGTGGCGACTCCCGTTTTTCTTAAAGTCGATTCCCATTTTCCAAAACTCGATAAAAAAATGGTCTCGACACATGTGTTATTATTTAGTTTCAAACCATATGTTTCATTATTTATTGTATATTATTTCACGTGTTATTATTTAGTTTTAAACCATATGTTTCATTCATTTTTAATATCATATAAACCTTTGTGTTTTAAATATATAGTTTCCACAGCCATGTGATTGAATTTCTACTATATTATAACACAATTATATTCTTTTCATCCAATAAAATTTGAAGCCAAGCAGAGTCAAACCTTTCAATAGATGCCAAAGTTTTCTTAACCTTATTTTCTTTATTCAATAAAATATTAGAATGAATCGTTAAAAAAATCAAAATTAAAATTTTATCTAATCTTTAAATGATCACAATTTAAAATTAAAAATAAATTATATTATCACTTTTTTATCCAATAAATTAAAAATAACTATTTTCCTTTTTTTTCATTTGAATTTCAAGATATTTTATTTCAAAATAGAAAAATTTTCAATTTTTAATGAAAATTGTGATTTTGGTGGTAGTTTAATAACCAAGTTTTGATCTCTTATTGTAATTCTTTTTTCTCTTAATGACTAATTTAAATACATGATTGTTGAAAATTCTTTATATTATTATCATTAAGAAAATGAAATATCATAACACAACAATTATTTTGTTTAATTAAGTTATTATATTTTAAATTAAACTTAAATATTTATTTAATATATTTTAATTTATAGATACAAGTAATCTGTCAGTGCTAGTGTGACAGTATATGATTAAAAAATAATGGAAAAAATAGAAACGAAGTTGAAGGAGAATAAGATCTAGAATAACAAATTAAAAAGTTACAAAAAAAAACGTGGAAATTAGTATTGGTGTGACGGTACAGTGATTAAAAAATAATATTTTTGATAAAATAGAAATTAAAACTCATACATTTAAAGAATTATATAAGCACAGTTTACGGATCAATCCCACAATTTTAAAAATAAGATAAAAATTCTTGACCGATAGACTCATTTAAAGAAAATAATAATTTCTTGAATAATAATAGATCAAATTATTTGTGTTTAATACAAAATTTTAATAAACAATATAATGTTTGTAGAAAAGGTTGAGCAATTAAATTATTTTAACACTAAACGCCAACAAAGATATCAATCAAATCTACCCAAGGATCTACTATATATTAATTTAAGTTTCATGAAAACCATGCCATTATCGATTAATGACTTTTTTTTCTTTCTATTTGATAACCTTTAATCAAATATCTCACTTTATTTAAAAAATAGTATTTAAGGATAATATGTATTGTGGTTGATGGACATCAGTTGATGATGTCTATAAATACATGCAACTCATAAATGCATTTGGATCATACAAAACTCAGACAAAGATGTCTTCTAAAATGTCCAAGGAAAATCGCCATTTGGCCGATTTTGTTCCTAGCTTTTGGGGGGATATTTTCCTCTCTACTCCTCCTGGAATGGTACGTTTCTACGTGTGAAAACCTCTTTGTATGAGACTAGACATATATCTACCTTACTAGGACTTGGTCTGTCTATTTATTGAATAGTGATATAAGGTAAAACTATCATGAAAGTTTTTATGGTACGAGTTAGATTTTTTACTAAAAAAACAGGTAAGTCAGTCATTGTATGTTAAAAATTCTGTTTGTTTCCACTGTGAAGTGATGATATATCCCTATTTGGTTGCTTGAATTAATCTCTCCATGTCAATAATTCTATCCATTTCATTGTTTGTAAAAAAACTCCATCTATTTTTGCTTGAATTAGTTTTTTCACGTCAGCATAAGATACATGTGGCTGCCATGCATCACTATCTCGCTATTCCATCAACTGCATCAATACTTAATAGTAAAAATAAATGAAATTTTTAATAGAATGACTAGTTTACTCTTTGATCTAACGTACAAGGACTAGTTTGCCCATTTGTTAAGTTAAGGGGGCAAAATGCAATTTGATTCCCAGTACAAGGGCCTTCATGGTACTTTTACCCATTATGATTTTTTTTATCTTATGTTACTGTCTTCACTTTAGCCCTTAACTTTTTTTTCCTCATATTAAACCTCACTGTTGCAAAAATTTTCAAATAAGTCCAAAAGTAATGGAAGCCGTTAGTAAGCTAATAATTAATATTTTATCCAACGTAAGTTGATAACTCTACTAAAGTGGCATGATATGGCATCGATGACTTGACATTAGTTTTTTTTTAATTTAAAAATTCAAAGATTATAAAAATATATAAATTCTTAAAAAAATTTAAAACTATAGAAATTAAGAAAAGATAAATTCTTAAAAGGTTTGTCAACAATTTTAAAAATATTTATTTACCTTGCTTTAAAAAATATATATAAAAATGGAGCTCCATCTAGTATTGAATAAAGGTGTTTATGGGCCGAGCCGGGTTGAGTTGAATTCTGGTCAGAACAAAACATGATATTGACATATTTAAGGGTTGCCCAAGCTTAGCCCAAATTATGGCCTTAGAATTTTGTCTAAATCCGCTTATATTTGTAAAAGACTAATTTAAACCTATTTTAAATTTGCTTCTATTTAAAAATATATTTATATTATTTTAATTTAATATTTAATATTTATATATTTTATTTATTAAAATTTTAGATATAGTTATCTTAACATTTTTTAATGTTTATATTATAGTAGTAATATATATGACTATAAATTTAATTTTTATGTATTATAAATTACATAATATATAAAAATAACATAATATATTACAAACTCTAAAAAAGGGCATGGCCGAGTTGGGCTTGAGCTTAAACATTCAAGGTCTGAGTTCAACTTATATTTTAAACGGATCTAATTTTTTTGCTCAAACTCTCTCAATATTTGGATGGGCATTAGGGCCAACTCAACCTGTGAATAAATCTAATACCGATTTTTAGTAATGGTGATGAATCCGGGACATGTTAGATTTAACTAGTGCCGGGGTTGTTTCGGTTAAGGTTTAGTGGAACTCTTGATTAGTTCTTTTCCAAAAAAAATATATAATTTGTTTTTATAAAATTAACCTGAAATGGGTAGCAAAACTGTTTACTGTTAGTCGTTGCAATATTGTGGGTGACATTGAGAAATAAAACACTTAACAAAGGTTAGAGTTGAATATTTTTGCAACTCTCTCATCTCTATTCTCATTCTAATATGATGGACGCATGAAAATGTATACTTTAAATTTAGTTGAAAACTTTTCACACTTAAATAGGATATGGATGCCAGAACTCAACAAGAGTATGAAGAATTGAAGCAGAAAGTGAGGAGAATGTTGGTGACAAATATGGACAAACCAACCCAAAAATTACACATAATTGATGCAGTCAAACGCTTGGGTGTAGCTTACCATTTTGAGAAAGAGATAGAAGACGCCCTAAAAGTTATATATGATCATTATTGCAATCATATTCAGATTGATGATGATGAAGATCTCTACACTACTGCTGTTCGATTTCGTTTGCTACGAGAGCATGGCTTCAATGTTGAGTGCGGTATGCTTTAATTTATTATATATATATAATTGTAAAAAAGTTCATAATCTTAGACATGCAACTATATTTAAGAGGTGAAATCCAATAATTTTAAAGTTGGAATACTTGCTTTTATGTTTTTCTCAGTTTTCATGACTTCATTTAGGAAAGTAATGATTCAAATTTGATTGGATTGAGCAGAGACCTTCAACAAGTTCAAAAATGAGAAAGGAAAGTTCAAAGAATCCTTAATTAGTGATGTGAAAGGCATGCTAGAATTGTATGAAGCTGCACATTTTCAATTACACGAGGAAAATCTATTAGAAGAAGCTCTTTCTTTCACCACTTTTCATCTAAAGTTGGCAGAAACTACGGTAGACTATCCTCTCTCCACACAGATTGCTAATGCCCTAAAGCGACCCCTTCGTAAGAGCTTACCAAGGTTGGTTGCTTGGAGCTACATTTCCATATATGAAGGATATGGTACTCTAAGACAAAAATTTAATGAAATTCGCAAAGTTAGATTTCAAAATGGTACAACATTTGCACATGAAGGAGATAAGTGAGATATACAGGTAATCTATAGTGCCACAAGGTTTTCATCCAAATAAGAACCTTTTATACACAGGTTTATAAATAATATATATTTATTCTTATTTTAGGTGGTGGAAAGGTTTAGATGTTGAAATCAATTTTCCCTTTATACGAGATAGATTGGTGGAATGTTACTTATGGATATTGGGAGTATATTTTGAACCTCATTACTCTGTTGCTAGAACTTTCATGACCAAAGTAATATCGTTGACATCAATTGTGGATGATACTTATGATGCGTATGCCACATATGAAGAACTTGAAATCTTTACAAAAGCAATCCATAGGTAATTAAACAGACAAAGGTAAATTTTTTTCGATTGAATTATAGAGAGAGCTAGGCATTTGAATTGATGACATACTGTAGGTGGGATATCAATTGCCCTGATCAACTTCCAGACTGCATGAAATTGTGCTATAGTGAGCTCTTAAAAGTTTTTAAAGATATGGAAGACTTGATGTCCGAACAAGGAAAATCATATCGTGTCCAACTCGCAAAAGAAGCGGTATATATGATGATCAAACATTCTTAATTTGTAATTTTAATAAACTAAATTAGTTGGTTTTTGCTAACTTCTTTATTTGTTTGTTTGTCAATAGATGAAACAAGTATGTCAAGTCTACTTTGTTGAGGCCAAATGGCTGCATGAACATTATATGCCAACGGTGGAGGAGTACTTGTCTGTTGCATTAGTTTCTACTTGTTATCCAATGCTTACAATTGTATCCTTTGTCGGCATGGAGGGTAGCATAACGAAGGAGACATTCACTTGGGCATTTAATACACCAAAGATTCTTCGAGCTTCAACAATTATTTGTAGGCTGATGGATGATGTTGCTAGCCACCAGGTATATCATTTATTTTCATCATTGTAGTGCTCGGGTTGATTTCGATTCGATTTTTTTAAAACATTTATTTAAAACTTATGTTTATTGTAGTTTGAGCAAGAGAGGGAACATGTTCCTTCGGCTGTGGAGTGTTACATGAAACAATATGGGGTATCAGCACAAGAGGCATACGATGAGTTCTACAAGCGAATAAATAATGCTTGGAAGGATATGAACGAAGCGTTCTTGAAACCAACGGTGGTGCCGACATCGGCTCTTAATCGAATTCTTAACCTTACTAGGGTTATAGATCTCCTTTACAAGGATGAAGATGCTTATACGCGTGTTGGTGATTCAGCAAAAACTAGCATCATTGCCCTGTTGATTGATCCAATCTCAATTTGATTCAAGAAGTTTAAAGTTCGAATAAACCCAAAATCACTTTCGAAAACCGGTATCTGTATGAAATTTAGTCTCTTATTATCGGGTTGTCACCTCATATATAAAATAAATAATGTTCTGCTTGGCAACCTTTTCCTACGTTTGAGTGCTTCAAGTTTAGTTTGAGTTGTTTAGGTGTTGACTATGTATTTTTTCTATTGTATAAATAAAATTTTATGACTAAATGATGTTGTTTGAAATTGTGTGACTTAAATCTCATCATTTGCTAAAAAAATAAATATATAGTGGTAAAATAAGAAAATTTGTGAGAGTGAAAGGCCGATCGTTCTTATTACTTTACGATTGTTTTATTATCATTATCGATGTTTATTATAGCAAATGTGGCAGACAATTTTTTAGGGGAATGTCCTCCAAAGGATGGAATAATCAATGTGATGATAATATCAGTATAGATGATGTGAATTCCCTTGAAGATGGCAACAGCTAGAACTTTTTTTTAAAGTAAACGCTCATAAAGGACAAATCTGTATAAACTAAGTAATATCATCGAGCACCAATCGGTGGATGAAATACGGGTAGTCCAAATTCAAGTTAAGAACATTATTCTCATGCATCAATCAATGTGTCAAACAATGGGCAACATGATTAGCTTATCTATGGGTAAAAAAAAAAAGAAAAACTAAAATCAACGAAGGATTCACAAGAACCTAAGGTCTCCCCAACAATACAACCATAGAAAGATAAATCTAGAGTTAAATTATTAATTTTGTTTATAATAAAAGCACGAACTAGAACAGCTCTAGAAAAATCTTCTCGAGGGCCTTTTAACTGACGTACGACATAGCAAAGCCTCAACAAATGGTGAAAAAGTAAATAGTAAAAATTCTATACAGAACTTAACTTATAGATATGGCATATTAGATTATCAAGAAAAAAAAGTTAGACGGTGAAAGTATATCATTGAAAGACAAGGTGATTTTCTCTCTTTTTTTAAGATAGATGTGAAAAAAGTTAAGTTATGCGTAATGTGAAAATCATAACTATAATAGGTAACCTTAATTTTGAATAAAGCCAATTTACTATTAATGTTGAAAAGTGTTATGAAAAATATTTTGAAAAAATATTTTTCAAAAGTTTGATAGTTATTATTATTAAAAAGTGTTCTTGAGAAGATAAAACGTCTATTTTAGACTTGATGCTATAAAGTAAAAAATATGTATTTAAATTTATTAATATATGATAAATGAAACATATAAACATAAAGTATAATTAAAAGTTAAAAAATAGTTTATTAAGTAATTAATATTATGATATATGGAATACATATAACATATAAACTCAAATTCATTATTATTATGGTTATGAAATATATAAGCTTAAATTACAATAAAAATTCAAATATAGAATATCTTTTTGAATATAAACAACCATGAGTCCAAATCCATTTTGAATATAGTTTTTTAAAATTACAATATAATTTAAAAATTTCAAAAATATTAAAATTTTAAAAAGAATTATGGCTTATCATATTAAAAAATTCGATTTAAAAAATAGCGTTTGCAGGCACAATGTGAGTTATTATTATTATTTTTTAAGATTCAAGCCTTATTATTACCTTGGTAAAGTTTTTGTGTTATTATTTCAGACATTTTTTAATTCTCAAGTGCAGTGGATGGTTGAGGATTAAATGAAATTGGAATACCATCATATTTATATATTTTTTAATAATTAATGTGATTTTAGTATTTTTATTACGAAAGAAATTAAATTTAAAATAATGTGTCAATTTTTTAAATAAAAATATTGAAATAAGACACAAGTTTCATGATATATTAATTTTATACAAGTTTCATGATATACTAATTTTATTTAATATTTTTCTACTAGGAATATAATTCAAACATTTACATTTAAAGATATACCCCTAGCTTGATATGGGATTTGAATCTTGACATTTGCAACTCTTTGCTACTTCCAAGCTAAGATTTTCTCCATAAAGAAAAAAAAAAACATTTGTTTCGGTATGCGAACTATGACTCATGATAAGTATATTTATAATTAAATTAACGAGTTTTTATATGGGAGTTATATATTTTTGTTTGCTACTAAATTCTTTTTTTTTTCTAGTCAAGCAATTATTACACATTGTTATTTATAATTAGTTAATTACTACTATAATTTTTCTCCACATATAATTACTTTTTTTTAAATATATATATTATTTAATCAAGGCTTATTTGGAATAGTGATTAGAACTTTTATCTGACACTTCAATGGTACAAGTTTAAACTCTATCATCTCTCTACTTTCTCATGGTGTAATGGTAAGAAAATTACTATTACTAGAATTATTTTTCCTCATAATAAATTCTAATAGAAAAGTAGAAAAGCTCAAATGCTCGGTGATGAAGAAAAGAAGCGTGCCGCCTATAAATGCATGCAACTTAGAAAAGCATTTGGATCACACAAATCTCAAATAGCTTTTAGCACACAACAAAGAAAAAAAATGTCTTCTCAAAATTCTGCAAATCTTGTTGCAACTCAAGATAATAAAATGTCAAAGGAAAATCGCCATTTGGCCGATTTTAATCCCAACTTTTGGGGAGACATTTTCCTCTCTTCTCTTGCTGAAATGGTATGTTTCTTATCTGTGAATATCTTGTGTTTATTTGTGTCATGCATGTATTTCATAGATAGATTTTAAAGAGTAAAAGTATGATTGAATTTCTGTATTAAGATTCACATCTCATTTTTCTCTCTTTTAATTAAAAAATAGGTAAATTATTTCTTGTATGTTAGATTAAAAAATAAATTGGTCATTTCACGTTAAAAAATTATCTATTTTTATGTTAAAAACTGCTGTAGTTGACGAAATAACAAGACACTTATGCCACATATACCTTAAGATTGATTACGGAGAAAAAGGAAAATAGATTCGTATTCACATGTATGAGAAGTATATAGGAACAAGAATAATCTTGGATTAAAAATCGAAATAGATTTATTTGGAGTAATAAAACTCTTCAAATTACAATACTCGTAGAGAGAGAACCGTAATAAATGTTAAGAAGAAGCATCTTTTACCCAGTAGCGAAGGGCTTGGACTTAGATTTCTAGATGGATGAGATGAGGTATTAGTGCCTCTAACACATAATTTAAATGTGAGAATTTGTCCTCTAAAAAAGGAAATATTGAATGAATTGATTGTAAATTATGAGATTTTGTGACTTCTGCCCCTTGTGAGTAAGATATTAATCATAAGGAAAATGAAATTTCCACAATGACTGCAAATCTTGCCGCTATCATTTGAGAATACAAATTATTGTTATGCTTGTCGTAACCATTTTTTGAAAAAACGGGAATCGACTTAGATTTTGAAAATGAAAACGAATAGAGGAGTCGCCACCAATCCTTTTTGGTGAGGTGTGATCGGGTCACCTTAAATTGATCATTTTAATAAAAGTTAAGATTTACTAAAACGATAATTTTTTGGTCTACGAAAAACAAAAAATGAGTTCGGGAGTCGGTTACGCACGAGGAAGGATTAGCACCCTCGGTACGCCCAAAAATTGGTACCTAGTTGATTAATTAGTGTCTTAGTGTCGAATATTAAAAAACTTGAAAGACTTTGAAATACGATCCCTCTTTGTAAAAAGCTCAAATGTTAAAGACCTTCTCGTCTCAAAATATGAAATGTCACATCCAGTAAGTTAGGACACGACATATTGAATTTTCGAGAGTGAGCTTGCCTTTTATATAAAATTTGCGTATTTTAATTTATTAAAAGGGCATTCGATTATTTAGAGTAAACGAGAGAAATCGAAACCCAGTAAGTTAGGGCACGTTTTCTCGAATTCTCAAACACTGAATATCACCTTTATTTTAAAACAAATTCTTATTTCGAGGTGACAAAATGTCATACTCGGTAAGTTAGTGCACAACACTTCGTATCTCCGAGAATAAGTATTTTTAGTGCACAACACTTCGTATCTCCGAGAATAAGCATTTTTCAAAACACGTATAGGGATTTAAAAGAGTATTCCGTTATTTAGGTTAAATGAGAAAAATCGAAGCCCAGTAAGTTAGGGCACGATTGTCTCGAATTACCAAATACGAAATATCACTTTTATAAAAGATTTATTTTAAGGCATCGAGTAAAAAAAATTAATGGGATTTATGGGATTATGTCGTTACTTAGATTAAACGAGAAAAACCGAAACCCAGTAAGTTAGGGCACAATTTTCTCGAATTGTCTAAATACAAAACTTGTTTTATTTTAGAAAACGCAATTATATGCGTCGAGTAAAGGATCAACGTAATCATAATCACATGGTGAAATGAGAAACAAATCGCAGGATTAACATGCATAATAATAATAACAGAGGTGGTGATCTAAACAATAATAATGACGAATAATGTAAATTTGCAGATACATTGAGACACATATGAATAAACGAATAAACATAATGTCTGAAGCGTAATAATAACGAAAATATGAATGAATAAGAAACGTAAATAACTAAGTAATGAGAAAATAAATAAATGAAAAAAATAATAATAATGCAATGATAGTAAGAAAGAAAAAAGTGATAACAATAATATGTCAAATAATAAAAATTAATAATAAGAATAATACATATAGTAATGATAATAGTAAGAATACACAATATATAGTATTAGAGGTAAATACATAATACATACATATTAGAAATAATCATAATATTAAAAACAACTATTAATAACTATATAAATAAATATATAGTAGTAGCATACACATGGTATGGTTTAGAAAAAAACATAAACATAAGATAATATGAGAAATAAAAATATATAAATGATATAGTATTAAGGTATATATATAACAATAAAAATACAATATTAAAAGATATATACACGTAATATAAAAAATGTATCCGTATAAAAAAATATATATACATAATAAAAAAGCAATATTTGAAATATTTACATAGTATATACATGCTAAAAAAAATAATGTTTAAAAAATAAATAAATAAATAAATATTAATGATATTACATAGATATATACATATATATTAAAATGAATACATGATAATACTAAAAGTATGTACACAATATATATAATATATTAAAAATATATATACATATATAATATTTATAAAAAAATATACATGGTGTAATGTTAATATGTATATGCATAATATGGAGTATGATGTAGTATTTAAATGTGTGTATATAAAATATATATTAGGAATATTAATAAAAAAAAACTATATGAATATATATAAAATATATGTAAGTATTAATTAAAACTAAAAATGTCTAAATAATAGTAAAATATGCTGATAATAATAATATGAAAGTAATAGATAGAATAATAAATAATATTTAAAATAAAAAATGGTAAAAAATAATATAGAAACCACATTAAATCTAAAAAGGGACTAAATTCGAAACAAGTATGAAGTTTTGGGGCCAATATTAAAGAGAAATATAACAAAAGGGACCCATTTGAATGCGCGTGCGACTGTAGAGGGCCAAAAGGGCAATTTACCCGAGCCCTTAAAACGACGTCGTTTGAATGGGGGCCAAAATGAAACCAAAAATAAATTTTAAGGTGAAATTGAAATAAAAAAAGTAAAAAAGACTTAATTGCGAGATCAGGAAAAAGCGGAGGGGTCAAAAGCGCAAATAACCCCTCCGCTTAAAAAACACGCGGATTCCATGCCGGACGGGACGGGTCGGCCCGCTCCACCCCAAAACGATGTCGTTTTACGCCTTGGGGGGGAGGGCCAAAACGCTGCCGTTTTGGTCAGCCTATAAAACCCAAATTTTTTTTAAAACCATTCATTTCTTTGCTGTTTTAGAAAAAAAAGAGGGAGAGTTCTCCCTTTTTCTTTGGGAAAATCCCAGATCCTGGCCAGGAGGAGTCGCCGGACCACCACAGGGTCACCGCCGGCCACCGTTGCCGGCCACCGCGCGAAATTTCGAAAGGTATTATGTTTTTTTTATTTTTTTTTTATATTTTCATGTGACCATGTATATGCTATTTTTAAATAACAAAAGAAAATAAAAAAAAAGAAAATGGATATATGTATATTCGGAAGGAAAAGAAAAGAAAAAATAAACGAAAAGGTGAGACCTTTACACGATAGACCTCTCTGTTTGCTTGCTATATTTCCTTGAATCTACTTCTTTTCTTTGCATTCGAAAAGGAGAAAAAAAAAGAGAGTTTTACCTCGTATGTTTTTGCTTATATATTCGTTTACACTGCTCTCTTTCTTGCTTTCTGTCTATTCTCGTTTAATGCTTACAGGTGCAAGTGGAGCGGTGGCACAGTGGCGGTGGGGGCAGGTGGAGCAGGTGACTGGCATGGGGCGATGGGACAAGTGTGGCGGCAGCAGCTGATTAGGCTAGGTTTTTTTTTCTGTTTCTGATTTTTAATGGATTGGGCTTGTTGTTGTTTGGGTTAGTCTTGGGTATTGGGCTTGGGTAGGTTTAGTTATTGTAATTGGGTAGTGGGGTTTATTTTGGGCCAAAATTGGGCCTCAACAATGCTGATGTATAAAGATCAATTTTTAACAGTAAAAATAGATTAAATTTGTTAACAGAACTCTTTAATCTAACGTATAGGGACTAATTTGCCCATTTTAAGTAGAGGGTGCAAAATGAAATCTCACTCTTAATATAAGGGCCTCCATGATACTTTTACCATTTTAAAGGTTTTTATATATATATATTTGAAAGATTATATATTCTTTCAAAAGAAAATTATATATTTATTTTCATTTCATTCTGTATTTGACATAAATGTTAGATAAAAAAATATTGAAAATGTTGAGTAACATAATATGAAATTGATTATAAGTATAGCCTTAAAATACAATTAATAATGTGATTCTTAGAATGAATTGAATGCGTTTCAAACATGAACAAAATATAGATGCTAAAGCTCATCTACAATACGAAGAACTGAAGCAACAAGTGAGGAGGATGTTGGTGATAAGTACCGATAAACCTTACCAAAATTTGGACATAATTGATGCAATCCAACCCTTAGGCGTGGCTTATCATTTTGAGAAAGAGATAGAAGATGCTTTACATATTATATATCATCATCATTGCAATAATGCTCAGATTGATGATGACCTCTACATTGCTTCTGTTCGATTTCGTCTACTGAGAGAGCCTGGCTTCAATGTTTGTTGTGGTATGCCTTAATTTGTTAGAAGCAATATATATATTAATAATTAAAGATAGTACTCTAGGTAGATATTATAAAAATATTTAATTGATTAAAAGTTTATATAAATGATAAATATCATTATATTAATAAATTCAATGATTTAATTGATATAATTTAAGTGAATTCCTCCTTATATATATAAACTAAAAAAAAGTTCACAATCTAAAATATCAAAAGAGGTTGCAAATCTTTGGGATTCAGACTCATTGCTTCCTCTCTCTTTTATTTTTTATTTTATGTTTTCAAATTGTGACTTCCTTTATACCAAAGGAAAATAATATTTCAAAATTAATGAGAAAGGGAAATTTAAAGAATCCTTAATCAGTGATGTGAAAGGCATGCTAGAATTGTATGAAGTTGCACACTTTCAACTGCACGAAGAAACTATATTAGAGGAAGCTCTTGCTTTCACTATGTTCCATCTAAAGTTGGCAGAAACTACGATGGATTATCCTCTCTCTACACAAATTGCTAATGCACTGCAGCAACCCCTTCGCAAGAGCTTGCCAAGGTTGGTTGCTAGGAGTTACATTCCTATATGCGAAGGATATGCTACCGTTGACAAAAATTTAATGAAATTTGCAAAGTTAGATTTCGACATGGTACAACACTTACACAAGGAGGAGTTAAGCAAGATGAACAGGTAACCTTATTCATAGCCAGACCTATACACAAGCCAACTATTGACATATATTTATCATTGTAGCGACGTAAAAATTTTAGCTTAGCTTGGTCGCTAATTGTGGCGATTTATTGAAAAAAGTTTGAAATTTGACGTTTGATTTTTGAAATAAACAGGGAGTCGCCACCGATCCTTTTTCCTAGGTGTGATCGGACACCTATTAGATCTCTTATTAAAACAAATAAAAGGCTAAGTTTAGGTCTATGTTGAAATCCAGAGAAAATTTAGGGTTCGGGAGTCGATTACGCGCGAGGAAGGTATTAGCACCCACGCGGCGCCCAAAATTGGTATCTTATTAAACACATGTTGTCTTGATTTTCAAAAATACGAATTCAATTTGACATTTAAGTGTGATCCGATTGAAGGAAATGAGAAGTTGCAAGTTTTTTTGTTTTTTAGAAGGACGTCCCGTTTTTAACACGAGCCGATTAATTTCACCCAACATAGCGATGAAATCAATGACTTAATGTTAAAATCGGTACATTGCCTTATTCTTAAAATTAAAATGTAAAAAGTTTTTAAAATGATAGTAAAAAAAATCCAAGAATATTATTGTCAAAAAAATGCGAATAATGATGTGAATAATAAAATATATAAAATATAAAATATTAAAATATCAAAATATTAGAATAATAATAATTAATATTGACAAATAAAAAATAAAATAGAAATAAAAAAAATGTACATAATATATATATTAGAAATAATAATGATGTTTAAAAATCAATACTATTAATAATACTACATCAATATGTACATATATAAAAAAAATACGTGATAATATTAAAAATATGTACATAATATAGTGTTAAAAATACATACATAATATAGTTAAGATATATACATAAGATAACATGTAAAAAAAAAAATATAAATAATATAATATTAAAGATATATACATAAAATAGTATAAAATATATATATACGTAATATAGAATTTAAAATATACCTAATATATTAAAAGAATATATATAATATAATATTAAGAAATATAATAATAACAAAAAAGGGAGAGAGATGGAGAGGGTGGATGATTTTCGGCCACAAGGTCGGCCATCGTCCGGTCACCGGACCGCCGCCGGTGCCACCGTACACGGCAGCCGGACCTCAAAAAAACTGTTTCGGTAAAAATGGGTAAGCTTCCTCCTTTTATTTTTTTTTACTTTCGTATAAAAGAAACAAAATAAGATTGAAAGGAAAACAATAAGTAAACAAAGAGCTTAAAATGAGAATAGACAAAGAAACCTCTTTTGCTTTGATCTTTGATTAATCTTCAAAAAACTAGCTTCTCCAAAAACTAGCCTTCACAATAACTCTTCTCCTTAATTACTTTAAAAAGAAACCTCTCCAAAAATCCTTTACAATAACTTTCTCTCCCAAAAACTCTCCAAAAAAAAACCCCCCCTCCCATATACAAAATATGAGAAGGCTTATATAGCCATTTACAAAATATTTTTTTATTGTTTATGTCTTCATTTGTAGGTACAAGTGGTGGTGGAGAAGGTGTGGCTAGTGGAGTTGGTGGTGGAAAAAGAGTGGCTAGTGGAGTTGGTGGTGGAAAAGGTGTGGCTAGTGGAGTTGGTGGTGGAAAAAGAATGGCTAGTGGAGTTGGTGGTGGAAAAGGTGTGGCTAGTGGAGTTGGTGGTGGAAAAGGAGTGGCTAGTTGAGAAAAGTTTAAGTTGTGGGCTAGGTTTTTTTATTTTGATTTGGGCTTAGGGTTTGGGCCATTGGGGTTTTGATGTAAATTTGGCTTTGGGTAGTTAAGATTTTGGGTTTTGGGTTTAATTTTAGTGGGTTAGGTAAGGCTAAATTGGGTTTTGATGTAAATGGGCTAAAATTGGCCTACAACAGCTGCCCCTCTTTGCTTATTATCGTGTAACGAGAATAGAGCAAAGATATAAAGAAAGGCCAATTTTGCCCGGTCTTGCTAAGTATGGACTTCTTTGGTGCTCTTCTCATCCAGGTAGTCTCTTTCCAGTCCATCGCATCTTGTAGCTTTAGTTCAATCCACTGCAAATTCGGAGATATGCCTTGTAGCTTCAATCTGTTCCAATGTAATTCAATATGCTCTTCTATTGCTTCAGTGAGATAAGGTTTTGGGTCTTCTCTTCTGCCACTTTAGAAAGGCAAGATCTGATATCCTCGATTAATTCCACTGCAACTTCAGGGAGACAAAATATGGTGTCTTCAATCAGCTCTAATATTGATTCTTTACTCGGCATGTGATCCTGAGCTCAACTCATTTCTCGCAAAATGAATTGACTCTGTAAAACTAGACATTAAAAACAGAAATTGAAAATAGCTCAGCACGTGAGCCAAGGCTCAACTCACCTCTCGCAAAAGTAGATTTTGAAAATACCTCGACATGTGAACCCAAGGCTCAACTCACATCTCGCAATATGAGTTGATTTTTGAAAAACAGAAATTGAAAACGCCTCAGCGTGTGACCCGAGGCTCAACTCACCTCTCGCAATATGAGTTGATTTTTTTGAAAAGCAGAAATTGAAAATAGCTCAGCACGTGAGCAAAGGCTCAACTCACCTCTCACAATATGAGTTGATTCTTTTGAAAAGCAGAAATTGAAAATAACTCAGCACGTGAGCAAAGGCTCAACTCACTTCTCGCAAAAGTAGATTTTGAAAATACCTCGACATGTGAACCCAAGGCTCAACTCACATCTCGCAATATGAGTTGATTTTTGAAAAATATAAATTGAAAAAAACAGAAATTGAAAAGCAGAAATTAAAAAAACCTCAGCATGTGAGCCAAGACTCAACTCACCTCTCGCAATATGAGTTAATTTTTGACAAACAGAAATTGAAATTACCTCAGCGTGTCCCGAGGCTCAACTCACCTTTCGCAATATGAGTTGATTTTTTTGAAAAACAGAAATTTAAAAATACCTCAGCGTGTCCTGAGGCTCAACTCACCTCTCGCAATATGAGTTGATTTTTTTTACGAACAGAAATTGAAGAACAGAAATTGAAAAGACCTCAGCATGTGAGCCGAGGCTCAACTCACCTCTCGCAATATGAGTTAATTTTTGACAAACAGAAATTGAAATTACCTCAGCGTGTCCCGAGGCTCAACTCACCTTTCGCAATATGAGTTGATTTTGAAAAATATAAATTGAAAAAACAGAAATTGAAAAGCAGAAATTAAAAAGACCTCAGCATGTGAGCCGAGACTCAACTCACCTCTCACAATATGAGTTGATTTTTTTGACAAACAGAAATTGAAAAATACCTCAGTGTGTAAGCCAAGGCTCAACTCACCTCTCGCAATATGAGTTGATTTTTTGAAAAATAGAAATTGAAAACACCTCAGCATGTGAGGCTCAACTCACCTCTCACAATATGAGTTGATTTTTGAAAAACATAAATTGAGCAGAAGTTGAAAATACCTCAATGGGTCTTGAGGTTCAACTCACCTCTCGCAATATGAGTTGATTTTTTGATGATAAATTGAAAATACCTCAATGTGACTTGAGTTTCAACTCACCTCTCACAATATGAGTTGATTTTTTGAATTAAAACAGAAATTGAAAATAGAAATGGAAAACACCTCAGCGTCTTGAGGTTCAACTCACCTCTCGCAATATGAGCTGATTTTTTTGAAACACATAAATTAAAAAAAAAGAAATTAAAAACAGAATTTGAAAGGACCTCGACGTGTGGCCCGAGACTCAACTCATCTCTCGCAATATGAGTTGATTCTTTTAAAAAGCAAAAATTGAAAATACCTCAGCGTGTCCCGAGGCTCAACTCACCTCTCGCAATATGAGTTGATTTTTTTGATAAAAATAGAATTTGAAAATATCTCAGCGTGTCCTGAGGCTCAACTCACCTCTCGCAATATGAGTTGATTTTTGACAAACAAAAATTGAAATTACCTCAGCGTCTTGAGGCTCAACTCACTTCTCGCAATATGAGTTGATTTTTTTTGAAACATAAATTAAAAAAACGAAAATTGAAAATACCTCAGCGTGTCCTGAGGCTCAACTCACCTCTCGTAATATGAGTTGAAATTAAAACACAAAAATTGAAAATACCTCAGCGTGCCCCGAGGCTCAACTCACCTCTTGCAATATGAGCTGATTTTGAAAAAGTAGAAATTAAAAGGTTCAACCCACCTCTCGCAATATGAGTTGATTCTTGACAAACAGAAATTGAAATTACCTCATCGTGTCCTGAGGCTCAACTCACCTCTCGCAATATGAATTGAAAAAAATACCACAGTGTGTAATCTGAAGCTCAACTCACCTCTCGCAATATGAGTTGATTTTTTTTAAAAAACAGAAATTGAAAATACCTCAACATGTGAACCGAGGCTCAACTCACCTCTCGCAATATAAGTTGATTTTTTTTTTGAAAACAGAAATTGAAAATACCTCAACGTGTCTTGAGGCTCAACTCATTTCTCGCAATATAAGTTGAATTTTGAAAATAGAAATTGAAATTACCTCAGCGTGTCCTGAGGCTCAACTCATTTCTCGCAATATGAGTTGATTTTTTTAACAACAGAAATTGAAATTACCTCAGCGTGTCCTGAGGCTCAACTCACCTCTAGCAATATGAGTTGATTTTGAAAAACAAAAATTAAAAGGCTTAACTCACCTCTCGCAATATGAGTCAATTTAAAACATAAACTAAAAATACCTCGGCGTGCCCCGAGGCTCAACTCACTTCTCGCAATATGAGTTGATTTTGAAAAAAAAAATTAAAAATACCTCAACGTGTCTTGAGGCTCAACTCATCTCTCGCAATATGAGTTGATTTTCCTTGGAAAGCATGAATATTAAACATCAAAATACCAAAACCAGTTCTTTGGTAGAACTCGGGTATCTTTTCCTTTGATTCAGTGCGACTCTCATTCAAGATTTCTTGCTTTACTGGATTACCTGTATATGCCATGCATGATGTCATCATGATATGCACATGTTTGTCTTAAATGCCTTTATGCCTACATGATTATGCAGTGCTCCTTAAGCATATTGGTCGTATGTCATTTTCGCCATGATTGTTGAGGATCTGCGTTCATTGCTTTGATTCTCGACCTTCTCTTCAGGCCTCATACCTGTCTTCGAGCTTTACGAGTAATCGACGTTTCTCAGATATCACCCTTTTGCCCTTGGTTAAACTTTGTTCTTGCTTTGAAGATCTTGCACTTATCGAATTCTTATCCGGGTAATGCTTGACATTTCTTTTGTTTAGAGTATGTCATTTCACTATTTATCATTAAATAAACACATAATGAGATGCATGAAAATGGTCAGGTAGGGATAAAAAGGATATCTCATATTCCTTTATTTCAAATGTGGCAAACAAAGAAAGTTAACCAATGAGAGTAAAAATGTCAAAAAGAAAGAAAAGGTCGTATTCAACGGATACAAATGCTCTAGATATTCAACACATGAACTCTTCCACGTTCCTCAATCAATAATCTTTTCGAGCATGGCTTCTTACGTAGAAAATTTCGAGCTTTCAGAAGTGTTTCAAATACTGTAGTCTCACTACTTGACCTATCGTTCGACCGCCAGGTTTGTTTCATTAGGACGCCCTCTCGGATTTTCATCCTAATCTTTTTGTACTAATCAAGACGCCCTTTTCGGATTTTTGCCCTAATCCCTTTTTTTTTAGGATGCCCTTTTCGGGTTTTCATCTTAAGCATAATATTTCTTCACTGCATCTGAATTCACCGGATTTGGTAACTCCTTCCCATCCATCTCGGTAAGGATTAAAGCTCCTCCTGAGAATGCCTTTTTTACAACGTATGGTCCTTCCCAATTTGGTGCCCATTTTCCTCGCAGGTCTTTTTGTATTGGGAGAATCTTTCTCAGAACGAGTTCTCCTTCATGGAACTCTCTTGGTCGTACCTTCTTGTCATGGGCTGCGATCATTCTCTTTTGGTACATTTGCCCATGACAAATTGCCCTTAGACGTTTTTCTTCAATGAGGTTCAACTGATCATATCGAGCTCGAACCCATTCTGCTTCTTCTAACTTTGATTCCATCAATACTCGCAGAGAGGGGATCTCAACGTCGATAGGTAGCACAGCTTCCATTCCATAGACTAGAGAGAAAGGAGTTGCTCCCGTAGATGTTCGCACAGATGTGCGATATGCAAACAAAGCAAATGGAAGTTTCTCGTGCCAATCTTTATATGTCTCAGTCATTTTCCCAATGATCCTCTTAATGTTCTTGTTAGCTGCTTCAACAGACCCGTTCATCTTTGGGCGATAGGGCGAGGAATTATGATGCTTTATTTGGAACTGCTTGCACACTTCTTTCATCATCTTATTGTTCAGATTCGTGGCATTATCTGAGATGATTCTTTCAGGCAAACCATATCGGTAAATGATTTCCTTTTTCAAAAACTTGCACACTGCAGTCTTCGTCACGTTGGCAAACAGCGGCTTCAATCCATTTTGTGAAGTAATCGATAACCACAAAAATGAATCGATGTCCATTTGAAGCTTTTGGAGAAATTGGCCCTATGACATCCATGCCCCACATAGAAAAAGGCCACGGAGAAGTCATGACATGAAGGGGTGAAGGGGCTACATGAATTTTATCGCTGTAGATTTGACATTTGTGGCATTTTCTGGCAAAATTGATGCAGTCACTTTCCATTGTCAGCCAATAATAACCGAGTGTCATGATCTTTCTGGCCATATTGAAACCATTGGCATGTGTTCCGCAAATTCCCTCATGGACCTCTTCAAGTATTTTTCTGGCTTCAACATCATCCACAAATCTCAAAAGCATCTGATCCTTTCCTCTTTTATACAGGATATCCCCATCAAGAACAAATCCCGCTGCCATTCTTCTAATTGTTCTTTTATCGTTCTCATTCGCTTGTTCGGGATACCTTTGATTCCTGATATATTCTAAGATATCATGGAACCAAGGCCGTCCGTCTACTTCTTTCTCAATGCTACAACAGTGTGCAGGGACCTCGTATATGCTCATTTTGAGGGGCATTATTTCTGCTTCTCTACTTGCTTTGAACATTGAAGCCAAAGTGGCTAGGGCATCAGCCAGTTGGTTCTCTTCTCGTGGGAAGTAATGAAAAGTTATTTCTTTGAATTCCTTGATCAATCCAGCCACTAAATCGCTGTACTTAATCAATTTTGAGTCCCTCACTTCCCATTCTCCACGGATTTGGTAAATCACTAGGGCTGAGTCCCCGTACACCTCCAAGATCTTGATGTTTCGTTCGATAACTGCACGAAGCCCCATGATATAGGCCTCATATTCTATGATATTATTGGTACAGAAGAAGTTCAGTCTTGCAGTGAACGGATAATGATTCCCGTCTGGTGATACCAGGATTGCTCCAATTCCATGCCCTAAAGCATTTGACGCACCATCAAAGCACATCTTCCATGACTTCTCTTTTGATGACTCGGATTCTATTTCTGTGATGCACATTAAGTTTTCGTCTGGGAAATTGAATCTTAAAGGCTCATATTCCTCTGTCGTTCGAGTTGCTAAGAAGTCAGCTATTGCGCTCCCTTTTATCGACTTCTGACTTACATAGGCAATGTCATATTCCGAAAGGAGGAGCTGCCATCGTGCCATTCTTCCTGATAGTGCCGGCGATTCCATCATGTATTTTATTGGGTCCAGCTTTGAAATTAGCAATGTCGTGTGATACAACATATATTTTCTGAGTCTCTGAGCTACCCAAACCAGAGCGCAACAATATTTCTCAATGGACGAATATTTTGCCTCATATTCAGTGAACTTTTTGCTGAGGTAGTAGATCGCCTTTTCTTTTCTCCCTGACTCATCATGTTGCCCCAGTACGCAACCCATTGAGTTTTCAAACACTGTCAGATACAAAATTAATGGTCTTCCCGGAGTTGGCGGTACTAGCACTGGAGGACTGGACAAATATTGTTTTATCTTATCAAAGGTCACTTGGCATTCCTCGTTCCATTCTCCCGGGTTATGTTTTCGAAGAAGCCAAAAGATTGGGTCGCATTGGTTGGTAAGTTGAGCGATAAATCGGGCGATGTAGTTTAATCTCCCTAAAAATCCTCTAACTTCCTTTTGCGTGCGCGGAGGTGGTAATTCTTGGATGGCTTTTATTTTATCTGGATCAACTTCGATACCTCTTTCACTGACAATGAAGCCTAGCAACTTTCCCGAGGTAGCCCCGAATGTACATTTGGCTGGATTAAGCTTTAGCTGAAACTTTCTCAGCCTTTCGAACAACTTCTTGAGGTTCATTACATGTTCTTCTTCTCCTCGAGATTTAGCAATCATATCATCGACGTAGACCTCTATTTCCTTATGCATCATGTCATGGAATAATGTCACCATAGCCCTCTGATATGTTGCCCCAGCATTCTTTAACCCGAATGGCATCACCTTGTAGCAGAACGTTCCCCACATTGTTATGAAGGTAGTTTTCTTCATATTCTCAGGGGCCATCTTGATCTGATTATACCCCGAGAATCCATCCATGAAAGAAAACAATGAATGTTTTGCTGTGTTGTCCACCAACGTGTCAATATGTGGCAAGGGAAAATTATCTTTTGGGCTTGCTCGATTCAGGTCACAGTAATCCACGCACATTCGTACTTTTCCATCTTTCTTTGGTACCGGGACTATGTTAGCCACCCATTCTGGATATTTGGAGGCTTGTAGGAAGCCAGCGTCAAATTGCTTCTTGACTTCCTCTTTTATTTTCAACAGCATTTCGGGCCTCATCCGTCTTAATTTTTGCTGGATGGGCTTGCATTCTGGCTTTAATGAGAGCTTATGGACCACTAAATCTTCATCTAGCCCTGGCATGTCCTGGTATGACCATGTGAAAACATCTTTGTATTCACGGAGTAAAGTGATCAAACTATGCCTGGTACTTTCTGAAATAGAAGTCCCAATCTTCACTTCTTGTTTCCTCTCTTCAGTGCCCAAATTTATTGTTTCCACAGATTCTTCATAAGGCAGAACCTGTTTATCCTCTTGTTCCACCATTCTTAACAATTCAGGAGACGAGACATAATCTTCAGCATTTTCTTCGGCTTCAAATTCTCCTAAGCAAACAGCCTTCTCAAAATCAATTTCAAGATTCGTAACGGGCTTATTCATGTCGTCAATATCTGAGCACCTGAAAGTTGAATGGAAAAGGAAGCTATCGGGGGACATCCAAGTATTGGAAACAACAAACAAAATGTTATGTCATGACAATGAGGCAAATGTAAGGATAGGCTATGAAATGAGAAAATGATTATGAAATTAGTGATAATGCGAAAAATCGTGACAAAATGCATCTTCATTGATATTCACTTAAATGATAAAGAGTGAATGCAAGCTCCTACAAAAGAATTCCATTATATCTAAGGACACAATAGAAGGTTGATGTTTAGCATTACTCTGAAGGCTTATAAACTACAAGAAGCTCCTCAGCAATCCAATTGTTCAACATGAAACCAGGAGGGCAAGGGCATATCCTTGAGACATCTTTACTTGCACCAGCTTCTTTGTCAATGACATTTATACTGACATTCTGAAAATCCCTTTCAATTAATCCCAGCATGTTTCGTGGATCATCTTGTCCAGGGTACATCATTCCCGCAGATGTAAATGTTTTTGACAAAGGAGGGTACTCTATTGGTTCCCATTCTGGTTCTCGGCCCAAAGTTCTTGCAATTCTTCTCTCTTGATCCTTCTTCCACTGTCTTCTTCTTTGGCGCATGTCAGGCTGGAACCCCAAACCGTATCGGGCCTTGTGGTGCACTGGCTTTAAAGCCCTCACTATTCCTTGCAGATGTCTCCCTAAACCTCTTCTCGCACGAGCTCCCATTTCTACGGTCAACTTGACACCCATTCTGGTATTTCTCGACAGTTTTGGCATCGGAATTCTATTTCCCTCAGCGACGAAAGTGGCATTGATGAATTCAGGGGATCGAAAGGAACATTCCACTGCGTCCTTGCTTACTTCCAGGTATGGCGCATCAGCAGAGATAGATGCGACGATGCCTTCTTCGCCCTCGACTGTGACCAAACAGCCATCCATGATGAATTTCACCTTTTGATGGAGGGATGATGGGACTGCTCCAGCAGAATGAATCCAAGGTCTTCCCAAAAGGCAGTTATAAGAGGGTGTAATGTCCATGACTTGGAATTCGACCTCATAGATGTAGGGGCCCACTTCCAAAGGGATTTCGATCTTTCCCATGACTTCGCGCTTCGTCCCGTCGAATGCCCTTACCATGGAATGACAGGGCTTTAAGTAGGACAAATCCATCGGTATTCTGGAAAGCGTAGCCAATGGCATAACATTTAACGCTGACCCATTATCGATGAGTACGTTCGGTATTATGTAGCCCTTGTAGCGGGTCGTGATATGCAGCGCTTTCACCGAACCTCTACCATTTAGCGGTATCTCATCATCACTAAAAGAGATGAAGTTGTCTGCATTCAGATTGTTTACCCACCTATCAAGCTTTTCGACAGATATGTTGTTGGCCACGTAAGCTTGATTTAACACCTTCAATAAAGCGTTCCGGTGTGGCTCTGAATTTAACAGTAGAGATAGAACTGAGATTCGTGCTGGCTGCTTGCTCAATTGTTCCACCACACTATATTCGCTGTGCTTAATAAATTTCAAGAATTCTTGAGCTTCATCCTCATTCACAGGCTTTTTAGTTTCTTGCACGGGTGGAATTTCTTGCTCGACTTCGACCTCGTGCATCACTGCTTTCCCTTTTTGCTTCGAGTCGCTACTTTTCTTTACCGGTTCAACTTCTTTAGAATAGCATCGTCCACTTCGAGTAAAATGACCTACCTCCCCAACATCTTCAGTTATGGCTTTGGACTTTTCAACTTCCGGTGTAACGATATTAACATCATATCTCCACGGTACTGTTTTGTTGTCCTTATACGGGAAAGGAGATGGTACTTCAATTACCATCTGTGGTTTCACTGGCTCTCTCACCGCGTCGTAATAAATTACCAACGGTCGATCAGCACTATAAGGGGGCCCTGATGATTGGCTATCAGAGACGCATACTTCTCTTTCGTTGGCATCTTCACTCTTGTTAAGGACCTTGATCTCCTTATTATCCATCCGGTCTTGAAGTAACCTTTTAAAGTCCTCACATGACTGAATGTCATGTCCAACAATCCCATGAAAATTGTAAAAACTTTGACCTTCTTCTCCAAAAATTCTATCAGAGTGACAGAGCAATCCTTTCTTAACCAATACCTCCCAGATTTTCTGCAGAGGCGTCCTTATTTCTGATACACATCTTCTGACCTTCCATTCATCCTCTTTCCCCACTGTGCTCACATTCCCTTCGGTATGGTTAGGGAACGGGTTCCCCGTGGCGTTACTAGCACTATCGAATCGTAGGATACCCACGTCAATGAGTCCTTGAACTCTCCTTTTGAAAGCGAGACAGTTCTCAGTAGAGTGCCCTTGGTTCCCTGCGTGGTATGCACAACTAGCGTTTGGATCGTACCACTTTGGGTATGGAGGTTTAAGGGGTGCCATGTAATGGGGAGAAATTAGCTGTTTTTCTAAAAGTTTTGGGTACAATTCCCCATACGACACAGGGATGGGGGTAAATTACGGTCTCTCGGGATTATGCCTTGATGGTCTTGGTTCGTTTCTGGGTTGGCTTTGGGCGGGTACCGTGTTTTGTGGGAAAGTGGTGACGGGTCTTTGGTTGTTCGTGGCGTATACGGGGCAGGACGGATGTGGTGCTTGGTAGTAAGGGGTTTGAGGGGGATAATAGAAATTCGGGGGTGGATAATTTCGAGGTCGGGGTTGGTTAGGATACGAATTGAGAATGTAACGATTCCCAGTTCCCACCATGTGGGCTTCTGGCTCTTTCTTCCTTAAGGGTGCTGCTTTTCTTAAGCCTTCTGATCCTTCCATTCTACCGCTCTTGACGACATTCTCTATGAGTTCACCAGATATTACAATATCCGCAAACTCTTTCGTGGCACTTCCCACCAATTTGTCATAAAACGGCGCCTTTAAAGTATTGATAAAGAGAACGGTTATCTCCATTTTTGTTAATGGGGGTTCCACTTGAGCTGAGACGTCTCTCCATCTCTGCGCATACTGTCTAAAAGTCTCTGATGGCTTTTTCTCCATCATTTGCAAGGTCATACGGTCTGGCACCATATCCGATACATGCTTGTACTGCTCGCAAAATGCTGACGCCAAGTCCTTCCAGGATCGGATTTTTTCTCTACTAAGTTGATTGTACCACCGAAGAGCTGACCCTGTTAGACTATCTTGAAAGCAATGCATGAGTAGTTTATCCTCGTTCACATAACCGGTCATTTTTCGACAGAACATAATGAGATGTGCTTTTGGGCACCTTGTCCCATCATACTTCTCAAAATCAGGCACTTTGAACTTCGGGGGCAAAATTAGATCAGGTACCAAACTGAGTTCCTTGGCACTTAGTACGGAGAAGACTTCAGTGCCTTCTATTACTTTGAGTCTTTCCTCTAGACTCCTATATTTTGCGTCATGGTTATCCAATTTCAACTTGGCTACCTCTGCTGGGTCATCCAGATCTGGAACTAGTGGATCAGCAGGACTAGCCCCTGGATTCGACGCGAATATTCCTTGCCCTAAATTAGTGGGTAGAGTAGGTGACATAGGCCGATGTTCCAAGCCAGTGGGTTCCTCTTGAGTATACCCTCTTTGTGTTGTATATGTGGGCGGTGGAGTGAATCCCGGGAATAGAGTGGATCCTGATCGTGGTGAATTCTTGATTGAGGTTCCATAACATCGGGGTTCTGCATTTTTCCTTTGACCAAAGTTGTCATCATCTTCATCATTTTAGCCATCTGATCTCTTTGCTCGAGAGATTCCTCTCGAGATCTCACCATTAGGTCTCTCGTCTCTTGTTGCGATTTGGCCAGTTGCTCTTGTAATTCCTTTTGAGCCCTTTCCATCCTTTCAATTCTCTCATTGAATTCATTCTCCATTACTCTAGCTTGTCGGCGCGTTTTATACGGATGACGTGGTTCCAGTCTTGTGGTATTACAACTGCGAATTATATATTTTATCTTCAGCGATCGAGTATGGGATATGCAATGTATGAATGAATGCATGAATGAATGCATGAATGTCAAAATATTAGTTATGCAAGGAATGCAAAAAAATTGGTGTTGATTTCAAGATAGCCCCTATTTAGGCATTTCCTTAATCAAAGGAGTATTACACAACGTTTCGGTCACTCGTATAATTGACTCCTCCATTAGAAACCCGTTTTTGGCAACCAATCTCTAATCAACACCTTCCTAACAAGATGCCTTCGATGCATGATGAAAAATAAAAATACAGACAAACGACCTTGGTTAGCGCAACACATATAAACAGAGAAAAACTGTGGAAAATCTAACAAATTAAGCTACTTGGTTCAGTGGACTCGATTCCCTTGCTTAGAAAGCACAAATGTAAAAGAAATAGAAGGTAAGATGTGCTTTTCCCGTGTACTTATTTCGGTGACTACTAAACGAGCGGAGGTTCGGCATGGCTCTAGTTAGGTGGCTCGTATGGTTCATTATATGCGGTTTTGGTTCTAGATAGGTACTCGAATTGCCCGTACTATCATCTGCTAAGATTAACACGGAGCCTCGGTCATAGCCTATCACAGGCTCACGAGTTCAATTCGAGGGATTACATTTACTTATGCCTATGCGGAGGGACAAGTTAACTCACGAAAGCATAAGTCATATGTAACCCGAAAGTATTCACTAGCCTGTACGGAGGGACGAGTTAACTCACGAAGGCGTAGCGTTTACTTTCACTTAAACGGACGGAGCCCGGGTAGAGAGCTCATGTTATGCGAAAATGCAAGTGCACGGTGTGTGGGGAACAGCTCATAAACCTTTACGTTTTACTTAAAGAAACTAAACCAAAATTAAAACCATAAAAATTGAAAACTGAAAAACAACCAAATAAGCAAGTTAGAAGAAATATTTACAGCACGATACAAATGCATGAATTTTGAAAACGAGATTTTCGGATCACGACCAAATATTTACTTTGAACAAGGAAATTTGAAAATTTTGACAAAACGTGTTTAATTCCAGACACGACTCTCAACAAGGCTGTCCCCAGCGGAGTCGCCAGCTGTAGCGACGTAAAAATTTTAGCTTAGCTTAGTCGCTAATTGTGGCGATTTATTGAAAAAAGTTTGAAATTTGACGTTTGATTTTTGAAATAAACAGGGAGTCGCCACCGATCCTTTTTCCTAGGTGTGATCGGACACCTATTAGATCTCTTATTAAAACAAATAAAAGGCTAAGTTTAGGTCTACGTTAAAATCCAGAGAAAATTTAGGGTTCGGGAGTCGATTACGCGCGAGGAAGGTATTAGCACCCTCGCGACGCCCAAAATTGGTATCTTATTAAACACATGTTGTCTTGATTTTCAAAAATACGAATTCAATTTGACATTTAAGTGTGATCCGATTGAAGGAAATGAGAAGTTGCAAGTTTTTTTGTTTTTTAGAAGGACGTCCCGTTTTTAACACGAGCCGATTAATTTCACCCAACATAGCGATGAAATCAATGACTTAATGTTAAAATTGGTACATTGCCTTATTCTTAAAATTAAAATGTAAAAAGTTTTTAAAATGATAGTAAAAAAATCCAAGAATATTATTGTCAAAAAAATGCGAATAATGATGTGAATAATAAAATATATAAAATATAAAATATTAAAATATCAAAATATCAAAATATTAGAATAATAATAATTAATATTGACAAATAAAAATAAAATAGAAATAAAAAATGTACATAATATATATATTAGAAATAATAATGATGTTTAAAAATCAATACTATTAATAATACTACATCAATATGTACATATATAAAAAAAATACGTGATAATATTAAAAATATGTACATAATCTAGTGTTAAAAATACATACATAATATAGTTAAGATATATACATAAGATAACATGTAAAAAAAATATATATAAATAATATAATATTAAAGATATATACATAAAATAGTATAAAATATATATATACGTAATATAGAATTTAAAATATACCTAATATATTAAAAGAATATATATAATATAATATTAAGAAATATAATAATAACAAAAAAGGAGAGAGAGGGAGAGGGTGGATGATTTTCGGCCACAAGGTCGGCCATCGTCCGGTCACCGGACCGCCGCCAGCGCCACCGTACACGGCAACCGGACCTCAAAAAAACTTTTTCGATAAAAATGGGTAAGCTTCCTCCTTTTATTTTTTTTTACTTTCGTATAAAAGAAACAAAATAAGATTGAAAGGAAAACAATAAGTAAACAAAGAACTTAAAATGAGAATAGACAAAGAAACCTCTTTTGCTTTGATCTTTGATTAATCTTCAAAAAAACTAGCTTCTCCAAAAACTAGCCTTCACAATAACTCTTCTCCTTAATTACTTTAAAAAGAAACCTCTCCAAAAATCCTTTACAATAACTTTCTCTCCAAAAAAAAAAAATCCCCCCTCCCATATACAAAATATGAGAAGGCTTATATAGCCATTTACAAAATATTTTTTTATTGTTTATGTCTTCATTTGTAGGTACAAGTGGTGGTGGAGAAGGTGTGGCTAGTGGAGTTGGTGGTGGAAAAAGAGTGGCTAGTGGAGTTGGTGGTGGAAAAGGTGTGGCTAGTGGAGTTGGTGGTGGAAAAGGAGTGGCTAGTTGAGAAAAGTTTAAGTTGTGGGCTAGGTTTTTTTATTTTTGATTTGGGTTTAGGGTTTGGGTCATTAGGGTTTTGATGTAAATTTGGCTTTGGGTAGTTAAGATTTTGGGTTTTGGGTTTAATTTTAGTGGGTTAGGTAAGGCTAAATTGGGTTTTGATGTAAATGGGCTAAAATTGGCCTACAACAATCATTATTTTTTTTGTTATTTTTTTTCTTGTTTTAGGTGGTGGAAATGTTTAGATGTTGCAACTAATTTTCCTTTTATACGGGATAGATTGGTGGAGTGTTATTTTTGGATATTGGGAGTATACTTTGAACCCCATTGTGCCATTGCTAGAACTTTCATGATCAAAGTAATATCGCTCACATCAATTTTGGATGATATTTATGATGCATATGGCACATATGAAGAACTTGAAATCTTTACGGAAGCAATTTAGAGGCCACTTGAAACATTTATTTTCACCTTCTCTTCAAAATCATCAGAAGTTAATGTTTTTTTTTATTGAATTAAGATAGAAATAACCATTTGAATTGGTGACATATTGTAGGTGGGATATCAATTGCATAGATCAACTTCCAGACTACAAGAAAGTGTAGTATAGTGAAGTCGTAAATGTTTATAAAGAAATGGAAGATTTAATGTCTAAAGTGTAGTATAGTGTCCAATTCGCGATAAAAGCGGTATATATGACCTAATTTGTTTTATTTTCTAGGAAACTACTTAATTTGCAATCTTAATAAACTAAATTAGCTGGTTTTTTGTTAACAAAAGCAACAAAGTCAAGTCTACCATGCTGAGGCCAAATGGCTCCATGAAAATTACATACCAACAATGGAGGAGTATATGCCAATAGCATTAGTTTCTTATCGTTATCCACTACTTACAATTGCATCTCGTGTTGGCATGGATGACAGCATAACAAAAGAAACATTTATTTGGGCATTCAGTGACCCCAAAATTTGTAGAGCTTCAAATACTATTTGTAGGTTGATGAGTGATATCGTTAGCCACAATATATACAATTTATTTACTTATTGTTTATCGCCATAACCCATAAAACATCAATGGATGAGTAGCTCTACATTAGCTGAAATTAAATTATGTTTTATTGTAGTTTGAGCAAGAGAGAGGACATGTTTCATCGGCTGTGGAGTGCTACATGAAACAACATGTGTCAATGCAAGAGGCATACAATGAGTTCTACAAGCAAATCAACAATGCTTGGAAGGATATTAATGAAGAGTGCTTGAAACCAACAGCAGCAACACCAAGGTCGGCTCTTAATCGAATTCTAAATCTTGCAAGGGTTATGGATCTCTTTCACAAGGGTGAAGATGCTTACACGCATGTTAGTGATGCAGCAAAAACTAGTATTAATTCCCTGTTGATTGATTCAAGAATTCAAAGTTCAAATGAAGTCGAGCTCACTTTTGAGAAGTACATCCTCAAATATCAGCATTTGCATGGAATTTATTGTTTTATCCTCGAGTTGTCAGCTCATTTGTAAAATAAATAAACATGGTTCTGCTTGCCAACCTTTCCTGAGTTGAATGCTTTAAGTAGCTCGGGTTGTTTAAGTGTTTATTGTGCATTATCTCTTTTTTATTAACAAAGCTTTATGCTTTTAAAAGGAATGATGTAATTATCAACGTGGATGGAACATTTTCAAAATATATAGTGTTTCAATAGTTGTAAATAAAAACCAAAAGTTATGTACTATTTATAGTTATTAGCTATGTCTCTTAAATTCAAAAGTTATATTACTTGACTATTAATAAATAGTCATAATGATTTAAGTAGATATGTATTGAATAATTATGTTTATTGCTAAATATATGCCTATCCATTTGGATAATTATGTCTCTATGAACAGACATGAAACCTCCTATAAATAGGTGTGAAATTTCATTTGTATGATATACAAAAAAACATAAAAATAAAGTTTTTTTTCTATTTTCCTACCATCTTTTATATTCCTAGATTGTTTTATAAAGAATTACTGCATAAGTTCTTTTTAGAAATTGATATCCTTGCTATGCTCCTCTCATTGCTCAGTAGATTGTTTTTGTTAATGCAAGACGTTAAACAATCATTGGACTTCATTGTTTCCTTAAGGTTCATTTGCTAATAACTTTTTTGCACACCATAATATAGGTGAGGGCGAATAGAACCTTAAAGAAACTGGCATTGGCACACGCCTTAAAGCCTTTATTAATTTCCAATAAGTTCATTTTTATCCGCACACAACAACACTTATATAGCTTTATTTTGAATTGATCTTTGTTTTTCATAATAGATTAAAATACATGTTCACTATGTACTTAGAAATTATATTAAGGTAAACTACTTGTTAGTCACTCTATATAGAGTTTGTTCCTATTTTGATTACCTCAATTTTGTTTTTGTTAAGTTGGTCACCCAAAAAAGAAATTGATCAAATTGATCACTCCATCATTAAAGGATAATATAATTCTAACTACGCATTTCTATGTTAGTCACTCTAAGTTTAGGGTAAACTATCTGTTAGTCGCTTTAAATAGGAGTTGTTTCTATTTTGGTCACTTTAAAACAGTATGTGAAAATATATTGCCTTTTTGTTACCATTTAACGATAAAGTAACCAAATTGATCAATTTGTTTTTTGGAGTGACCAAATTAACAAAAAATTGAGATGATCAAAATAGGAACGATCATTATTTAGAGTGACTAATGGGGTAGTTTACCCTTATTTTAAACTTTTCAACACATTATTTAGGGTAAAGTACAATAATAGTCATTTAATGATACAACTTCAAAAATTATGTATATATTTTTGGGGTTTCTTTCATGCCTAAATTGGAATGGAATTAATTTTTTTTTAAAAAGTTGAAGGGAAATTTCAGAAAATAAAAGGTTTATTCAAGAAAGATGTTGAGAAAATAGAGAGGTAATGTTTCCCACGACATATGATGAAAAAGGCAAGAAATATATGTAATGTTTTAATGATTTTTCTTTTCAGAAGAAGCATCTTCATAGGAGGGTAAAGTTTTTCTTTTTGAACGACTAAATTGATGATTTAGTACATTTATTATCTATGCTTTGAACTTTGTAATAGTTTACCCCTTATTAATGAAGTGCACTGTTTAATCCTAAAAAAGTATTTATTTTCTTAGTAATTTTATTTAATGCAATTTAGTCTGTAAATCTATTTTTACTCTGAATTGTTTACCAGAAAATTCCAATTATATATATATAAAATAATGAAAAGAAAGAAGAAACTTATGAAAAATTATCAATACAAAAAGATAATACACTAGAAAAGATAAAAAAAAATCAATACAAAGAGATAGTAAACTTGAAAGATAAATGAGAGATTTTTTTATTTTATTCTTTCTAAGTATCTTTACAAGCTTTGTACATGCCTTTATTTATAAACTTTCTAATATAATACAACCCCTTAAGTTACAAAGAATAAATAGAGGTTTTTTTTAACACAAACTGATACTTTTATCAATGGAAAAAGTAATTATTTCGGTTACAGGCCTTAATAAAATAAACCTACAACTGTCTTTCATCTACTGGGCACCAAAACGGTGCTTTGAAACAAAACAATAAAATTAAAGAAAAATAAACTGTGCAATGAGAAAGTGAAATGAATCGACTAAGGGTTGGTTTGGATGGGCGATTGAGTGCGGTGCGGTGCGTTTAGTTTACTTTTTGTTTCACGCTACAGTATCGCTACAGTATCTAATCTCACCGCCACCTCTGTTTTTACACTAACGTCAGGTAAACGCACCGCCCATCCAAACTCACCCTAAAACTAAAAGAAAACTTAGGCCTGGAAACTTTTCTTCTCTGGCATTTAGACCTAAATCTATTATGTATCAACCACTCAAGAGATCGATTATCACCCAAAATCAAATCTTTTAAGCCCCAGTCTTAATCAAGATCACAAGTTCATCAGACCGACAAAATGTTGCAAAGTCTGGACTCTACTTTTCCATCTATCTTCCATCATTACCGCTTCTCCTATAGCGATTCACCAGTCCTTCCACCTCGTTCGGGACCTCCTCTATCTTGTATTGGGGGTTTTCATATCTACGCCCTTTTATCGCCGTCCTGTGAGCCGCTTTGTTGGCTTCCCTTGGTACGTATTTAAAACTCAGTCTTCTAAAATTGGGGATTCTCCGCTTGATTTCTTTAATCAGACTGCTAATGCTAGGTTTATCTTCTTCTGTAGAGTTTAGTTTGCATATTATGGTTAACGCATCTCCTTCAACACAAATATCCTGGAAACCCATTTCCTCTACTGTAGTAATAGCCTGTAGACATGCCCTTGCCTCGGCCATAACTGGATCTGAGATATTCTCCCATGGAAAGGTACATGCTGCCATCACCAAACCTTCCTTATTTCATGCTATAATTCCTGAAAAAGATCTTCTCGTGTGTTGATTAAATGAAGCCTCAAAATTAATTTTTATAGTATCATTATCCAGTGGTTTCCATTTAGAACTGTTAGCTTCATGTGCATTCTTCAATATCTCCCCCATAAAAGCTATTTCTGTACAATAAGCATTGATAAACGCCTCTACTTCATATACTTGTTCTCTTACTCCTTCATGATGTAACTTGTTACGATTGTACCAAATAGCCCAATAGAAGATAGTTTTGATTTTGCATGCTTCTATACTTTGATTGTTGAACTTTATTGTTAACCATTTTTTCCAATTGGACTCTCTATTGCATGTTGAATTTCCCACTTCCAACCCCCGCAATACCTGATATGCAAAAGTGCAATCCCTAAAAAGGTGGCTCACCGTTTTCTCATCTGCTTGACAAACCGGGCAAAGCGTATTTACAACTAGTTTACAGGCTCTTAAATTATGCAAAGTGGGTATGAATTCATTAGCAATCTTCCACATATGTATTCGGATTTTGCTTGGCACCTTAAGATCCCATAACTTTGTAAAGAAAGTAGGTCGAATTTCATTATATAATCTAGGCCCCCTTACTGTAATTAGTCATTTGTAGCCACTTTTAACTGTATATACCCCTGTATTGTCGCCTTTCCATATTAACACATCCTGTGGTTTACTGTACGCCAATGGGATTAAGAAAATACTTTCTAGCTACTCCTCTTTGAATAACGATTGAATAGTGTCTTGCTTCCAGGTAGTAGTTTCCCTGTCGATTAAATCTGATACTTTAGTATATCTAATATCGACATTCTGACATTATACCTTGCCATTTCCAAGCCCCAACAGCCATACATCATTCCTTATGTTTATTGCATTACTGTTCCTGATTCGCCATCCAATCCCCTCCTCAATAAGTTGTCTAGCTCCCCTTATACTTCGCCAGGTATACGAAGGGCAAGAACCTAACCCTGCACTCATGAACTCCCCTTTTGGAAAATATTTTGCTTTCATGACGCGCACAAACAAACAATTAGGCTGTGTAATAATTTGCCATCCCTACTTCGCTAACAGAGCCAAATTAAACTTTGATAGTTCTTTAAAACCCAACCCTCCCTTCGCTTTGGGGATACACATATCACTCCACTTGCACCAATGTATGCCTTTATTTGTTTTAGAGTTATGCCACCAGAATTTACACATTATGTTCTCGAGTTCTCAACAAAACGAAATTGGTAACTTAAAACATTGCATCACATAGATCGGTATCGGTTGTAGAATGAATTTTAAAAATACCTCATTACCCTCAGCCGATAAGAAGCGCACACTCCAGTTATTCATCGATTTAACAAAGCGTTCTTTGATATAAAAAAGGCATGTTTTTTTCAATGTCCTACCATAGTTGGCAATCCTAAATATCTTTCTGAATTATTAGATATCCTTACCCCAAAATTCCTCCCACCTATTCCTGCATTTCTAAATCAACATTGTAATAGCCCAAATTTGCCCGGACCCGTGAAATAGAATAAAACAAAAATTAATAAAATAAAGTCTGTAATGCCTAGTTTACAAAACGGGCCTAAAGGCCTGATGACCCAGGACACAATGAGCCTAAACTACCCACTAGCCCAGTACACCCTTAACCCAAAAATAACTGGGCCCAAGAGGCCCAAACCGTAAACTAAGGACAGAAGACCTAGGGTTTCAGAAACCCTAGGCGCCGCAAGCACTCCAACCGATACACCTTTTTGTCTCGCGTCGTTCCAGTGACTTTCCATCAATGTCTCCACCGGTACCGTGACTCCAGCCTTGTATCACGCCGCAATCGGTGCACAAATCAACGCCAGCACTTATCACCGTGAGATCCTTGCTGATATCTGTAAAGGAAGGAAAGAACCACAGCAGCAAAAGAAGCAAACTTGGAAAGAAATCAAAGGATTCTTTCCCCAAAAATTAACAGAGGGTTATAAAAACCCCTTCTTTTCTAATTTGTAAGGGGGGATTTTTTGAGGAATATACAAACAATTAATACACACATACACAAAGAAATACCAATCAGATTATCAAGAAATAGAGGTAATTCACTTTATTTTTTTCTTTTCTTTTTTTCGTTATGAAATCGCCATAATACACATAAATATCACTAAAAGATAAAGCAAAGAGAGGCTTACCGTCGGATTCGCGCTAAAAATTGAAGCTTTTCAACTTCCGGCCACCATATCCGGCGGGGCCAACGACGGCGCGTGAGCGCGTAAGCCCGGTGACCGAGACTTGGCCTAACGGAGGCCGGAGCTCGGAGGGCCCTTCTCTTTCCCTCTTTCAGAGGATTTTTAAGTTTTTTTTAAAAAAAAACTAGTTGCAAAATGATTTTAGGGCCAAAATCTAACCTATATAGTATTACAAAAACGGCGTCGTTTTACTTAGTTTAATAAGTATTAAAGCTGCACCATTCAAATAAAAGATCCGCGCGTTGACCCATGACCCGGGGGGATCCGCGTGTTTTTGGGAAATGGGCAAATTGCCCAATTGGCCCTTCCATATTTTTAATATTTATAATTTCATTTTATTTTTATTATAATTTTACCCTGACTTTTTATTCCTGTTTTAATTTAGTCCTAGCTGCTATAATAAGGCTTATTTTGGAAACGGTGTCATTTTTGGGATTAGGGCTAATTGCCTAGTGAGTCCCTCATATTTTAGTGAGCATTTCAATTAGGCTCAAAATTTTTTATTTATTTATAAATTAACCCTAAATTTTTTAATTAAATTTAATTTTAATTCCCTTTTGATATATATTTAATTTATTTTAAAAACTATATGTATTATTTATTTCTATAAACATTACTCACATGTAAATAGTATATATATTATTTATATATTATCTATCATATTGTTTATATTATTATATATTTTGTTTATAAATTTTATTATATGTTATATATTTTACCATATATTATTCCTTACATTACTTTTATTTTATTATAAAATATACATTATTTTATTACTCATTAATTACGTATGTTTTTTAAATTTTTTAAAAATTATTATTATTAAATAAATATGTGTAATATCAATATTTAGCACTTAACATTCTTAAAATTATTATGAAATTATGTTTCTATTTAGCACATTATTTTTTTAATATATTAAGTTATTATATCCTATAATATGATTTATATATATATTAATCATTTAAAAAAAACGTTCTCCTTTATCATTCTTATATTATTTTAAATATTTTTAAATATCTTTATTTTTATTTTTTTGACTTATATTTTATATGTTTATAATTTGTTTATTTATTTATTTTTTATTTTTTAATATTGTTTTAGTAGGTTAAATTTTTATAAAATTTTTGTTATTTTATGTTATTGTTTTTACATATTCGCATGAAAATTAATTATTTATGTTGATTTAAGTTACATTTGCATGAAATATTATTGTATATATATATTATGCAATTTATATTGTTATATTCATTATGCTCTATGTTGTATTTTGCATGTAACGATGATGCATGTATATTTATGTTAACTATGATCATATATGCATAAAATGATAATGTATATTGTGTAATTTATGTCATTATTTATCATTTTTTATATTATATTTGCATAGAATGATAAAGTAGGTACCATGTAGGTTAATTTATTTAATATCGATCCTTTGTAATAAGTTCAACGCATTATCACTTTAAAGAACTTTTATATTTCATTCGATCCAAAAGAATTTAAAAAGTAAGGCAATGTTTTTTGGTACTTAGAAATTCGGGAAGTAGTGCCCTAACATGCTGGGTTGCGATTTCCCGTTTGTCTAAATGCCTAAAATATCTTTCTAAATAAGTTTTGAAAATCACAAGATGATTTCAGTTACGAAAGTTTAAGAATATCGTGTCCAATCATGCTGGATGTGATGTCTATATTCTTTCAAAGCGAAAGAATCTTAAATTTTAATTCAAATTATTACGGTTTTTTTTAAAAAGAGATCTTATTTCTAGATTCTTTCAAACTTTTGACATTAAGACAAAACTATTCAATTTGGTACCAATTTTGGGCGTTGCGAGGGTGCTAACCCTTCCTCGTATGTAACCGTCTCCCGAGCCCGTTTTCTCATAATTTCGTAGACTAAAATGTTTTATAAGGTGACCCAATCATACTTTAAAATGTTGGTGGCGACTCCCGTTTTCAAAATACCCTCCCCTTTTAAAAAGAGGTTTCGACAGCTTGGTGACTCCACTGGGGAAAATAAGAGAGTCAAGCCAAGAAATTGATTATTTTCTGTCTTAATGTTGGAAGTTTGGAAAATTTTACATATATTGATCTTTTTACATGTGTTTGCTGCATATGTTTGTTATCTTGTTTCTGCACATATTGTATTTGTATGACCGCTGTGGTCACACCCTTAAGTGGGAGTGAGAAACTACGCTTTCGTGAGGTTTTCACCTCCGTATGGGCTAGTGGATTGCTTCCAGGATACATCTGTACCTATGTCTTCGTAAGATTTTCATATCCGTATGGCCATAGGGAAATGTGTTCCCCTGAACCGAACTTGGTCCACATGAGCCTATAATGGGTGAGGACCGAGGAATCTGCTGGTTCAGGTACCCTTGCTTTAGAACTGAAACGCATATAGTGAACTTTAAGTGCTTACTCAAGGCTTTAGTAAGCTATCCTTATAAGTGTTTGTTTGTTATAGTTTTATATGATATTGACTTACTTTATTTTGCTATCATTACATGTCACTCAACATTTAAAGGTGTCGATTCACGGTTCGATTTCTAGATTAGAAAGTTTTGTAATGAGGAATGAATATCTTAATATAGTGGAGGACAACGCTTCTGTCTGTGCATGGTCAGAGGAAACCCAGTTAGCGAAAGGGGATAGTGTCACTGAGGGGTATACGTCAGAGTTGTGTGACTTCACTCGTATCAGTTCAACACAGAATGAATTTCAGGAGTTGAAGGACATTTGGGCTCAATGGGATGACGAGGCGAAGCAGCTGTTCTACCAGATTTATGGAGATCTTCCCTATTTGCTAGGTATCGAGGTGGATAAGCATCTGTTTCAAACTATGGTACAGTTTTGGAACCCCGCCTATAGTTGTTTTACATTTGGAGAGGTGGATTTAGTACCTAGTTTGGAGGAATACACGACCTTAATTCGCTGTCCAAAAATTCAAGGTAACAAAGCTTATGTTAGGGCTACTAATCCCCCAACTTTTGTGAAAAAATTAATGATGATTACAGGGGTGAGTGAACAGTGGGTCGTAGCTCGAATCCAACAAAAGGGTGATAGCAAATGCATTCCATGGGCAAGTTTGAGGGATTTTATATTGGCACACCCAGATATAAAGAAGAGGGTTGATGTCTTGGCCTTAAGTATGTATGGATTGGTAATTTTCCCAAAAGCTATGGGGCACATAAATGAGGCAGTTGTAGATTTATTCGATCGAATTAGTAAACAGAACACACTTGTGCCTGCAATCCTAGCCGAGACGTTTAGATCCTTGAGTGCATGTCGGAGAGCTGGTGAAGGTAGATTCATTGGACGTGCACAATTGTTGTTAGTATGGTTCCATAGTCATTTTTGGAAGGTTGATAAATTTCCTTGTTGAGTGTTCTTTGAGGATTATTCTCCCTTAAGGGAAGCAGCAGCTACCGCCAATGAGGGACGACATTACAGAGGAAAGGTGGATAGAAATACTTTAGAACCTCCAAGAAGAAGATGTTATATGGAAAGCCCCTTGGATGACTCCTAGCGAAATTCTTTATCATTGCGGAAGCTTTGATTGGGTACCTCTTCCTGGAATTTGGGGAGTTGTCGGTTATGCACCATTACTCGTCCTAAGGCAATATAAGGCAGAGCAGTTTATACCAGCAACACAAGGGCTAGCTCAGAGTGATTTTTCATATAAGGGGGATCATTATAAGAAGAAGATGCGAGAAATTGTAGAGGCTTGGAAGAAGGTTTGCTATGTGAAGATTCTGACTAAAGGTCCGATGACAACTCTTGAATACAAAGGGTGGTTTAGTAATGGGGTCAATGATAACACCCCTAGACCGAGTTTGGAGGCTGCTCGATCGATGGAGGAGAGTTTACGAGTGATTCCAACGGAGTTAGAAGTCATAAAACAAGAGTTTGAAAGAAAGAATTTAGAGCTTGGGAGAAAGATAGAGAGGCTTGAGGAGGAGAAGATGTACCTAAGCTTAGACGTCGACGTTCATAGAATTGAGGTTGAAAAAGAGAGAAAAGAAAAGAGGAAGATTGAGGAAGACCGAGATGACTTGAAGACGTAATATAAGAGGATACAGTTATCAATAAAGAGAGCTGGATTGGGGAAGTCTTCAGAGAAGTGGCAACAAGAGGTTCAAGAAGAAAGAGCCAAAGCCGAGTATTGGGAGAAGAAGTTCTAAGAGATGCAGGCGCGTAATCAGGCTCTAGAGAAGGAGAATTAAGGATTAAAAACTAAGATGACTGAGCTTGGTCGATCTCTTTATCATCACCGAAGTTGTAACTCTGCGGTCAAGTTAAAGGCAAGCCTGGATAAGATCGAGGAAATGAAGCACAATATTGGAAGGTTGGAAGTAGTATTACAGAATTGTGAGCTACAAATTGAGCAGCTCGAGGCAAGAGAAGAACATTGGAAGGGAGAGCTTCACCATTTTTAGGATCAAGTCAAAGATAGGGACTACCTCATGGGAGAAGCTATAGCACAGATTCGAGAGGTTGCTGATCATTTGCAAGACTTGGCAGCACAAGCTAATGTATTGAGTATAAAGTATGAGTTAGTGTCAGATAGAGGTCTAGAGTTAGCTTTGTTATTGGATAGGGTTAAAACTTTAGGCCTGAGGGCAAAGGCGTATTTGTAATCTGTTTTGTGTAAAGATTTTTGATTCTTAAATAACGTTTTCTAAAAGAAACTGAATCAGAATCGATATCTTTTTTTACATTCATGCATTTGCATCTCATCGCATCATATGCATTGAAATTTATAGAAAGACCCTAATTGGTTAAAATTATTAGGGAGAAAGAGAGAGTGAGAAAAAGAAAATCTGGAAGCAACACATCCTTACGATACACGCACGAAGACAAAAAATATGGATCAAAGACTTCAGCAGATCCAGAAAGAAATGCAAGAGCAATTACAGGAACAATTGGTGAAAATCTAACAGGAGATGAAGGATCAAATGTTGGAGGCTTAAAGGAATATGATGGCTGAGATGGCTCAGCTGCTGAGGGGGGCAACGGATAAAGGAAAGGCTCCTATGACTACCACTGAAGAGGATAATGAGGATCATCCTCCTGGTTTTACTCCACCTCATGTGCAGATTCAACCTGAGGCATATCCCCGAGGGCCGTCCGTCACAATAAGGCCTCAAAAGGGGCAAGTCGATGCTGGAATACCTATGAACTTTCAAACTGGTTCGGGATTCAACCCTGGAGATAACCCTGCCAATCCAGTTATCCCTGATCTAGATGTAGCTGAGAGGGAAGAGATGAGACTCGAATCATCAAGGCAATTAGAGGAACGTTACAGATGGTTAGAGGAGAAATTTAAGGCACTAGAAAACGCTGATAATCGTCAAGGAATTGATGCTAAGAGTTTGGTCCTAGATTTAGTGTTTCCCCATAAGTTTAAAATGCCGTAATTCGAGAAGTACAATGGGACTACTTGCCCTGAAGCCCATGTCACCATGTTCTGCAGACGAATGGCTGGCTATATAAACAATGATTAATTATTGATCCATTGTTTTCAGGATAGTTTGGTTGGAGCAGCAGTTAGGTAGTATAATCAACTAAGTCGCGCAAGGATTGGTTCTTGGAGAGACTTAGCGCAAGCCTTTATGCAGCAATATAATCATATGATTGACATGACTCCTGATAGAATTACTTTGCAAAATATGGAAAAGAAGCCTAATGAGAGCTTTAGGCAATATTCTCAGAGGTGGAGGGAGGTTGCCATGCAAGTTCAACCACCGTTCTTAGAGAAAGAAACTACCATGCTGTTCATTAACACTTTGAAGGCCCCATTCATTACTCACATGATTGGAAGTACCATCAAGAGTTTCACTGATATAGTTATGGTGGGAGAAATGATTGAGAAAGCCATAAGGGGTGCCAAAATAGAGAGAGAAATTGCTAAAAGATCAGCCCTAAGAAGAAAGATAATGAGGTGAAAAATACGAGTAGTTATAATTCTTATGGTTAGTCAGCCCAGAGTAACTACAGCTGGGCAACAAGATTCTCAAAAGCAGGGATCTGGTTCGAGACAAAATTCTAAAAATGTCTCATTTACGCCTATCTCAGTGACGTATCGAGAGCTTTATCAAAGTTTATTCAATGCGCATGCAATAGCTCCTTTTCATTTGAAACCGTTACAACCCCCATACCCCAAATGGTATAATGCAAATGCCAAATGTGAATACCATGCGGGGATATCGGGGCATTCAATTGAAAATTGCACTGGTTTTAAAAAGGCAGTGGAAAGACTAATCAAGATGAGGGTCATAAAATTTGACGACACCCCTAGTACAAAGAACCCGTTGCCAAATCATGGCGATCAAGGGGTAAACGCAGTTGGGGATACTGGTATAAGAAAGATTAAAGAAGGCGTGGCCGAGGTGAGAATACCGATGAAAATGATTTGGGAAGAAATGGTGAAGAGAGAGATGATAATCTCTAAAGAAAGGAATAGAGGAGTGAGAGACGACTGTGAGTTCCATGCTAAAGAGGGGCACGAGATCCAGGAATGTGACGAGTTTAAGGACTTGGTACAAAGCCTTATGGATAATAAGGAGCTGGAATTTTATGAAGCTGGCTCAGATGAGGGACGTATATGCATATTAGAAGGTGGATCGAAGAACCAAAATCGGCCAAGGATCATTATTTCTTTACCAAGAAATAATGAAGTTGAAATACCAACGGTACCAAAAGTCATTATTCATAAACCTGTTTCCTTTCCTTATAAGGATAAAAAGATGGTACCTTAGAATTATAATTGTAATGTGACAATGCCGGAGGAGGATATAGCTGGTTCTTCTGAGGAGATTCAAGGTAAGGGTTCTTACACACTTAGTGGGAAGCGTTATGATGCAGAAGGCGTTACAGTTGAGCCCACAAAAGCAAAAGCCTTTGACAAAGGAAAAAGGGCTGAAACACTAGTTAATGAGCCAGTGAAGGAAGAAGAAGCCGAAGAGTTTCTAAAATTCTTAAAACACAGTAAGTACAGTGTGGTTGAACAATTGCGTAAACAACCAGCTCGCATATCAGTATTGGCTTTGCTCCTAAGCTCAGAGGTACATAGGGAAGCATTGATGAAGTTGCTCAATGAGACTTACGTTACTAATGAAATATCCATCAATAAGTTGGATCGATTGGTTAGTAACATAAGTGCGGACAATTTTATCTATTTCAATGATGATGAAATCGCACCTGGTGGCATGGGATCAGCAAAAGCTTTACACATTACCACTCGCTGTAAGGGGTATACGTTGCCAAGTGTGCTTATTGATAATGGATCAGCCTTAAATGTCTTGCCATTATCCACATTGAACAGATTGCCCATAGACAGTTCTCACATGAAAACATGCTATAATGTAGTGAGAGCATTTGATGGTACAGAGAGAAATGTCATGGGAAGAATTGATATTTCTTTGATGATTGGGCCAAACACTTATGGGTGGACTTTTTAGTGATGGACATCAAGCCCTCTTACATTTGCCTGTTGGGGAGGCCTTGAATACACTCGGCAGGAGTGGTGCCCTCATCTTTGCACCAGAAATTGAAGTTAGTAGCTGATGGACGGTTGGTCACCATAAATACGGAGGAGGACATTATAGCGACAGTTACCAGTGACGCACCCTATGTAGAAGAAAACGAGAAAGCCATTGAATGCTCTTTTCGTTCATTAGAATTCGTTAATGTAACATTTATTTCAGAGGGGAATGATGTGCCAATACCCAGAATATCCAAAACTACAAGAATGGGTTTACAGATGACAATTGGGAAAGTAGCATTGCCAGGAAAAGGATTAGGAAGATATCTTCAAGGAGGGATTCGAATTCCAGAATTAAAGGAGAAAAGAGACCGTTTTGGCTTGGGTTTCAGGCTGGATTACAAGCAAAGGAGGAAAGAAATAGAGAAGCGCCAAGAAAGAAGAAGGGCGCATTTAGATGGAAGAGAAGTAGAGTGGGAACTGATGACATTCCTCCATATATCTCAAACCTTTATATCATAAGGGATGATTCACCCTGAGATAGGATTGCTCAAAAAAGGAGGTTATCATATCAATGCTGTGCATGATGAAGAGTCTGAACGAGGAAACCTTGAAGGCATTCACCCTTACGAATCGGGAAGCACTTTAAACAATTGGGTTGCAGAAGAACTTTCTGTAGTTTTTAAAGATTTTTCAGAGTAATTTTTAGAATACTCTTATTGCTCTAAAGCCTAGGAGTAGTAAGATTTCATTTGTAAAATAGGCTCATGTTCGGATATTTGCATTTCAATAAAACGAAACTTTTTGTTATCGATTCAAGTGAATATTCTTTTATACCGTTCAATATTCTTTTGACCTCTTTAAATTCTTTTCATTTCATACATTCTTAAAATTTATTCATTCTTTGTATATTTTTACGTACCCCACAGGTCCTTAGATATCAATGACATGAGCACTGATACTACAAATCCTGAATTCTCTTTTGAGCAAGACATGTATTTAGATGAACCTCAGAATTTTGAAGATGACAGGGTTTGTGACGTGTCTCCAGATCTGTTGAGAATGGAGAAACAAGAGGAGAAACAAATCTTACCCCGTGAGAAAGAGGCAATAGAGAATGTAGTCTTGGAAGAAGGAAAAGAGGTGAAAATAGGGACGCATATTGCAAAGGAAACGAGACAAGGTCTTGTTGAGCTATTACGGGAATTCAATGATATCTTTGCATGGTCATATGAGGATATGCCGGGTTTGAATACTGATATCGTGGTACATCGTCTCCCCATAAGACAAGATTGCAAGCTAGTCCAACAAAAATTGCGAAGGATGAGGCCTGATATTGTGCTGAAAATAAAAGATGAAGTCAAGAAGCAGTTTGATATTGGATTCCTACAAGAGGTTAAGTATTCAGAATGGGTGGCTAACATTGTGCCAGTCTCTAATAAGGATGGGAAGGTACGAATATGTGTTGATTACAGAGATCTGAACAAAGCTAGCCCAAAGGACAACTTTCCTTTATCGCACATCGACACTTTGGCGGACAATACAGTGGGATATTCGTTGTTTTCTTTTATGGATGGCTTTTCAGGGTACAATCAGATAAAGATGCATCCTGAGGACATGGATAAAACTACCTTTATAACATTATGGGTACCTTTTGTTACAAGGTAATGCTCTTCGGGTTAAAGAATGCAGGGGCAACATACCAAAGGGCTATAGTGACCTTATTTCACGATATGATGCACAAAGAGATTGAGGTATATGTTGATGACATGATTGCTAAATCTCGAATAGAGACGGAGCATATTAAAGTCTTGAGGAAGTTGTTCCTGAGATTAAGGAAGTTTCAGTTGAAGCTTAATCCGGCAAAGTGCATTTTTGGAGCTAGGTCGGGGAAATCATTGGGTTTTGTGGTCAGCGAAAAGGGAATAGAAGTTGACTCAGACAAGGTTAGAGCTATACGAGAATTGCCTCCACCACGTACTCAAAAGGAAGTTTGGGGTTTTCTTGGAAGATTGAACTATATTGCTCGGTTTATTTTACAATTAACCGAGAAATGTGATCCTATATTTCGCCTCCTTAGAAAACACAACCAAGGTACTTGGGATGAGGAATGTCAGAATGCTTTTGATAAGGTTAAGCAATATTTGTTAAACGCTCCAGTGTTATCTCCGCCTAGTCCAGATAGACCATTAATTCTGTACTTATCAGTGTTTAGTAATTCTATGGGATGTGTGCTTGGCCAACATGCCGAGTCAGGAAGAAAAGAGAATGCGATATATTACCTCAGCATAAAATTCACAGAGTGTGAGATGAGATATTCGCCAATTGAGAAATTGTGTTGTGCTTTAATCTGGACGACTCGAAGGTTGAGGTAATATATGTTATATCATACGACTTGGCTAATTTCAAAACTTGATCCATTAAAGTACATGATGGAGTCAACAATATTAAATGGAAGAATGACAAGGTGGAAAATATTGCTTTCAGAATTTGACATAGTCTATGTAAGTCAAAAGGCTATAAAATGAAGCGCGATAGCAGAATTTATGGCTAGCAGAGCTCTAGAAGATTATGAGCCATTGAGCTTTGATTTCCCTAACGAGGAGTTGATGTATGTGGCAGTCGTTGAAGAATATCCTTGGAAGCTGAACTTTGACGGCACATCTAACGCGGTAGGAAATGGAATTGGGGCAGTCTTGGTATCTCCAAATGGTGATCATTATCCATTTACATGTAAATTGGATTTTGACGGTACGAATAACATGGCCGAATATGAAGCATGCATTATAGGGATTCGAGCAGCCAAAGAGCAAAAAATCAGAACCTTGGAAGTATATGGAGACTCTGCGTTAGTAATTTATCAACTTAGGGGTGAATGGGAGACAAGAGACCCCAAATTGATTCATTATTGAAAGGTAGTTTTGGAGTTACTTGAGGAGTTTGATAAAATCACCTTCAATTATCTCCTACGAGACGAAAATCAGATGGCAGATGCTTTAGCAACACTGGCTTCCATGATTAAAGCAAATAAAAAAGAGGATGTTAGACCAATTCAGATGAGTATTTTCGAGGTTCCAGCTCATTGCTGTAACATTGAAGAGGAGGAAAAGGATGACCATCCTTGGTATCAAGATATATTACGATATGTAAGAAATCGTGAATATCCTGAGCAGGAAACTGAAAATGACAAAAGAACTTTGAGAAGGTTAGCCTGCGAATATGTACTAGATGGAGACATCCTTTATAAAAGAAGGAAAGATCAGGTACTTTTGAGGTACGTCGATGCTGTGGAAGCTAGACAAATCCTGGAAGAAGTACATGAAGGTGTTTATGGAACACATGCTAATTACTTTACGATGGGAAGGTAAATTATGAGGTTTGTATACTATTGGTCTACTATGGAAGGAGATTGTATCAGCTATGCTAAGAAATGTCATAAATGCCAGATATATGGGGACAAGATTCATGTACCACCTTTACCCTTACATGTTATGACTTCTCCATGGCTCTTTTTCATGTGGGGTATGGACGTCATTGGGCCAATATTACCAAAAGCTTCGAATGGGTATCGTTTCATTTTCGTGGTCATTGACTACTTCATGAAATGGGTAGAGGCAGCTTCATATGCTAGTGTCACCAAGTCAGCAGTAGGTCGTTTCCTGAAAAAGGAGATCATTTGTTGGTATGGAATGCCTGAGAGGATCATATTAGACAATGCATTGAACTTGAGCAACAGCACGATTGCGGAAGTCTGCAGCCAATTCAAGATCAAACAACCTAATTCATCTCCGAATCGCCCAAAGATGAATGGGGCAGTGGAAGCTGTTAACAAAAACATCAAGAAGATAGTGAGGAAAATGGCTAAAACCTATAGAGATTGGCATGAGAAATTACCATTTGCACTCTTAGCCTACCGAACGTTCGTCAGAACCTCTACTGGGGTAACTCCTTTCTCGTTGGTTTATGGGATGGAGGCAGTGTTACCTATTGAAGTAGAAATACTTTTTATTCGAATCTTGTCAGAGATAAAGCTGGATGAAGCAGAATGGATTCAATCGCGGTATGACCAATTGAACTTGTTTGAAGAAAAGAGGCTAAAAGCTATTCGCCATGGTCAGATGTATCAGAAGAGAATGATGCGAGCCTATGACATGAAAGTTCGTCCAAAAGAATTCCACGAAGGGGACCTTGTATTGAAAACGATTCTCCCCATACAGAAGGACTTTAGAGGAAAATGGATGCCGAATTGGGAAGGGCCGTATGTTGTGAAGAAGGCTTTCTCTGGTGGTGCACTGATTTTGACAGAAATGGATAGGAAGCGTTTACCCAATCCAGTGAATTCAGACTCAGTCAAGAAATACTGTCTAAAAGAGAGGGGAATCCAAAGTGAAAACCCGCAAAAGGTGCTTTGAGACTTCTAAAAAAAATCAAAATAAAAATAAAAATGGAGAGGCCAAGGTGAAAACTCGCAAAGGGCGCCTTGAGACCAAAGGGGTTTTGAGTTGAAAACCCGAAAGGGCTGCTCAAATTTCGAGAGGCGTGCAATGACCCTGCTATACCAGATTTGACGAGAAGTAGAGTGTGTTACATACCGGGGAATCAACAAAATACTTTTGATCTTCTAAAACACATGTTAAACTCAAGATAGTCTTCATGGAATTTGTATACAGAAGCCCAAGCTGTGATATGTTGGACATCGAATTTTTGTTCTGTTTACTATATTTAGATTCTTTTCCTTCTCAAAGATATGTTTTCAGATTAATTTCCTGTTGTATTCTGATGATTTATCTAACTATTATCAAGATCAAATTATTTGTCTTCCAAAGTGTATTGCACTGAAATAATGATTGATGAACTAAATATTTTACAAATGAAGTTTTGCATATTACTCTGGAAATTTCTAGAGAATACGAGAAACTAAAAACAAAATAATTGTTTGAAGAATTCCTATGAGTGAGGGTCAGAGGTATTTGAGGAAATTTCTTCAGTCTAGAGAATAATTGGACAATTCAAATGATTCAATCTTAGGAGAGGATCGTTTCCAGCAGGTCGTAACATTCAAAGAATGGTACAATAGGACCAATCTGATTCAAAATATAGGAGTAGAGTATGATTGATGCTTTGCGTAAATAAAGATGGAACTTTGATGGATGAATGAGTAAAGACATCCGAAATAGGAATCATTTTCATAACATCTTGAATCATAATATGTCTATTTAGGGGCATTTGACTCATTTCGATCATGGCACCCAAATCATTAGGCATAAGTACATACGCATTCTACAGGTTATGTCCCTTAGGTGATAATGTATATTATCGGTGACAAATCTGGCGTATCTGTATTAGACGGGAAGCAGATAGAAGAAAGAAGATTTGGCGTCTCTGTATTGACAGAGAGCAGATCGAAGACAGAAGATCTGACATTCGTGTGTTTACATCAAAGCAGATCAAAGATTTGATGTCTCTGTATTGACAGAGAACAGATCAAAGATAGAAGATCTGACATTTGTGTGTTTACATCGAAACAGATCAAAGATTTGGTGTCTCTGTATTGACAGAGAACAGATCAAAGATAGAAGATTTAACATTCATTTGTTTACATCGGAGCAGATTGAAGATTTGGCGTCTCTGTATTAGACGGGGAGCAAATCGAAGATAGCTGATTTGGCGTCTCTGTATTGGCGGAGAGTAGATCAGAGAAAGCACATCTGGCATCTCTGTATTGACAGAGAGCAGACCAAAGATAGCTGATTTGGCGTCTTTGTATTGACGAAGAACAGATCAGAGAAAACACATCTGGCATCTCTGTATTGACAGAGAGAAAATCGAAGATAACTGATTTGGCATCTCTGTATTGACAGGGAGCAGATCAAAGATGACAGATTTGGTATCTTTGTATTTGATAGAGAGCAGATCGAAGATAGCTGATTTGGCATCTCTGTATTGACAGGGAGCAGATCGAAGATGACAAATTTGGCATCTCTGTGTTAGACGGGGAGCAGGTCGAAGATAGTGTATCTGACATTCGTGTGTTCACATCGAAGCAGATCGAAGATAGCTGATTTGGCATCTTTGTATTGACAGGGAGCAGATCGAAGATGACAGATTTGGCATCTCTGTATTAGACGAGGAGCAGGTCAAAGATAGTGTATCTGACATTCGTATGTTCACATTGAAGCAGATCGAAGATGACAGATTTGGCGTTTCTATATTGACGGAGAGCAGATCGAAGAAAGTACATCTAGCATTTTTGTATTGACAAAAAACAGATTGAAGATAGCTGATTTGGCGTCTCTGTATTAGGCGGGGTGCAAAGCAAAGACATTAGCATGGTGTCCCTGAGTTTGTGGAAAGCAGATTGAGGACCATGAGGTCAGGATCCGATAAGTCCGGGCAAATTTGGTCTTTTTTATAATCTTTGCTCTATTTCCGTTACACAGTAATAAATAAAGAGGGGCAGCTGTAATAGCCCAAATTTTCCCGGACCTGTGAAATAGAATAAAACAAAAATTAATAAAATAAAGTCTGTAATGTCCAGTTCACAAAACGGGCCTAAAGGCCTGATGACCCAAGACCCAATTAGCCTAAACTACCCACTAGCCCAGTACACCCTTAACCCAAAAATGAACGGGGCCGAAGAGGCCCAAACCGTAAACTAAGGACAGAAGACCTAGGGTTTCAGAAACCCTAGGCGCCGCAAGCACTCCAACCAACGCGCCTTTTCGCCTCGCGTCATTCCAGTGACTTTCCATCAACGTCTCCACCGGTGTCGTGACTTCAGCCTTGTATCACGCCGCAATCGGTGCACAAATCAATGCCAGCACTCATCAGCGAGGACCGTGAGATCCTCGCTGATATCTACAAAAGAAGGAAAGAATCACAGCAGCAAAAGAAGCAAACTTGGAAAGAAATCAAAGGGTTCTTTCCCCAAAAATGTAACAGAGGGTTATAAAAACCCCTTCTTTTCTAATTTGTAAGGAGGGATTTTTTGAGGAATATACAAACAGTTAATACACACATAAACAAAAAAATACCAAACAGATTATCAAGAAACAGAGCTGATTCGCTTTATTTTTTTTCTTTTCTTTTTTTTTTCGTTATGAAATCGCTAGAATACACATAAATATCATTAAAAGATAAAGCAAAGAGAAGCTTAACGTCGGATTCGCGCTAAAAATTGAAGCTTTTCAACTTCCGGCCACCATATCCGGCGAGGCCAATGACGGCGCGTGAGCGCGTAAGCTCGGTGACCGGGGCTTGGCCTGACGGAGGCCAGAGCTCGGAGGGCCCTTCTCTTTTCCTCTTTCAGAGGATTTTTAAGTTTGTTTTTTTTAAAAAAAACTAGTTGCAAAATGATTTTAGGGCCAAAATCTGACCTATATAGTATTACGAAAACGACGTCGTTTTACTTAGTTTAATAAGTATTAAAGCGGCACCGTTCAAATAGAAGATCCGCGTATTGACCCATGACCCGGGGAGGATCCGCGTGTTTTTGGGAAATAGGCAAATTGCCCAATTGGCCCTTCCATATTTTTAATATTTATAATTTCATTTTATTTTTATTATAATTTTGCCCTAACTTTGTATTCCTGTTTTAATTTAGTCCTAGCTGCTATAATAAGGCTTATTTTGGAAACAGTGTCGTTTTTGAGATTAGGGCTAATTGCCTAGTGAGTCCCTCATATTTTAGTGAGCATTTCAATTAGGCTCAAAAATTTTTATTTATTTGTAAATTAACCCTAGATTTTTTAATTAAATTTAATTTTAATTCCCTTTTGATATATATTTAATTTATTTTAAAAACTATATGTATTATTTATTTCTATAAACATTAGTCACATGTAAATAGTATATATATTATTTATATATTATCTATCATATTGTTTATATTATTATATATTTTGTTTATAAATTTTATTATATGTTATATATTTTACCATATATTATTCCTTACATTACTTTTATTTTATTATAAAATATACATTATTTTATTACTCATTAATTACATATGTTTTTTAAATTTTTTTAAAAATTATTATTAAATAAATATGTGTAATATCAATATTTAGCACTTAACATTCTTAAAATTATTATGAAATTATGTTTCTATTTAGCACATTATTTTTTTTAATATATTAAGTTATTATATCCTATAATATGATTTATATATATTAATCATTTTAAAAAAAAAGTTCTCCTTTATCATTCTTATATTATTTTAAATATTTTTAAATATCTTTTTTTACTTATATTTTATATGTTTATAATTTGTTTATTTATTTATTTATTTATTTTTTATTTTTTAATATTGTTTTAGTAGGTTAAATTTTTATAAATATTTGTTATTTTATGTTATTGTTTTTACAAATTCGAATGAAAATTATTTATTTATGTTGATTTAAGTTACATTTGCATGAAATATTAGTGTATATATATAATGCAATTTATATTGTTATATTCATTATGCTCTATGTTGTATTTTGCATGTAACGATGATGCATGTATATTTATGTTAACTCTGATCATATATGCATAAAATGATAATATATATTGTGTAATTTATGTCATTATTTATCATTTTTTATATTATATTTGCATAGAATGATAAAGTAGTTACCATGTAGGTTAATTTATTTAAATCGATCCTTTGTAATAAGTTCAACGCATCATCACTTTAAAGAACTTTTATATTTCATTGGATCCAAAAGAATTTAAAAAGTAAGGCAATGTTTTTTGGTACTTAGAAATTCGGGAAGTAGTGCCCTAACATGCTAGGTTGCGATTTCCCGTTTGTCTAAATGCCTAACATATCCTTCTAAATAAGTTTTGAAAATCACAAGATGATTTCAGTTACGAAAGTTTAAGAATATCGTGTCCAATCATGTTGGATGATAATACTCTAAAATGACGTGTTTTTATATATTAATCATGTGTTTATTTTGAGCTTGAGCCTACTAATTTGAGCTATTTATGTCTTTTTATCTTTTAGGGACTAAATTGGAGGCGAAAAGTAAATTCAAGGGAAAAAGCGTCAATTTGGAGATTAAATGGGATAATATGCAACGTGGGAAAAATATGGTGCCAAAAGTGCGAACGTGGAAGGCACAAGGACTTAAAAGCAAATAGAAGAGATTTTATTTTGGAAGACTCTATTTTATTTTATTTTATTCAGATAATTAATATTAAGATAATTATTAGGATTATTCAAATTTAGGATTTTATTTTAATTATCTTTGTTTATCTTTAATTAAATGTATTTATCTTTTTAGAATTTAAGTTCAATTAGACTATCTCCCTAGCACTATAAATAGGGGGTGAAGTGACTCTATTTGAGAGCATCTTTTTCTGTAAACACTCTCCCCCTGAAAGTTTAGGCTTTTGTTTCTTCATATTTTCTTTCAATAAAATTCCCTTTTCCGTTTTTATATTTATTTTCTTTTCCACCATTATCATGAGCCACTAAAACCCTTCTAGCCAAAAGTTGTCAATATTTCTCCAAAAAGGGTTCTTGAGGCCTAGAATCCGTACTTAGCCTTCTCACCAAGTATTCATCATTTCTCCGCACTCCGGGCTGACGCTTCCGTCCATGGCCCTTAAGAAGTAAGCTTTTCAGCATATGCAAAGGCAGTTGCTTTGTATGTTCTGGAAGGATTGCATAGTCGGTTCGTTAACTTACTGCGTCAGAGGTTGGCGAGCCAAAGAGACAAAATGGCGTGGGATTCGCCATTGAGAAGCGTTGATCTAGCATAGATTACTGGCTAGAGTCAGGTTCTCTAAAAATCGTAAGTCTAACTTTGGAGCTGGTGGTCGTAGGCGTCCTCTTCCACTATAACTGGCTTACTTGAGTCGAGAAGGATCATCCAAAAACCAAGGATTGAGCCCAAGGCGGAATGAGACAACCGGAGGCTGGAACTTTCCCATAAGAATTTCTTTTCTCTTAAAACTCTCTTTATTATTTTTATTATTTTTGTAATCATAATTTCAATAAATTTTAAATTCTGTTTTTATTTTATTTTTCGCTTCAAAAATCAATTCTTAAATTCTTTTTTTATTTTTATTTTTTCAGGAACGTAGGTTTTCTTGGGCACGATTCTGCCTAGGATTTCGAGAAACAAGCATTCGTATAATCCGGTCCATGAGGATTCGACCCTACTTCCCCTTTACTATTTCTTTTTCGTTATTTTACAGGGAATAGGATATTTTTGGTGCTCTCAATGACCGCATCAAATTTTGGCGCCGTTGCCGGGGATCGGCAACATGCTAATCTTGTTTTTCTTTGTTTTCTATGACCAGATCTGCCCCAGGTACTCTTGCATTCGACTCAGTAATCGAAAAGACTGCAAAAGCTAATCGAAAGGAAACAAAACTAAGGAAAAAGCAGTCAGGGGTGGTTGGAACTCAAAGCAATCCACCGCCAGAAATTAGAATCGACGATGAAGTAGATTCTAGGGTTAACAAAAACCCTACTCGAACGTTAAAAAGTAAAGAAGAAGAAGTCGATTCACCTGAAGAGGTCCTTGACGCTAGGGTTGACGAAAACCCTAATTTAGAACCTCAACCTATGGCTCAGACAATTCGGCAACTGGACGAAACGCCGACAGAACAACCGCCACTATGCATCGCGTATCCTACTATGGATACTGATTTTGAATTAAAGTCAGGCTTGATTCAGCTACTGCCAACTTTCCGTGGGTTACAAAATGAAAACCCCCATAATCATTTAAAAGAATTCCATATGGTTTGTTTGAGTATGAAACCTCAGGGGGTAACTGAGGATCAAATTAAATTGTGCGCTTTCCCTTTTTCCCTAGCAGATTCAGCTAGGGAATGGTTATTTTATTTACCTCCTGGATCTATTACAACTTGGGCTGATCTATCTCGTTTATTTCTTAACAAGTTTTTCCCTGCATCACGAGCGGCTGAGTTAAGAAGAGAAATCGTAGGCATAAGGCAAAAAGACGCAGAGACTCTATACGATTATTGGGAGCGATTTAAGAAGTTGTGTGCAAGTTGCCCACAACACGGTATAATGGAACAGTCTTTGCTCCAGTACTTTTATGAAGGCTTGAAACCTATGGAGATGAATATGGTAGATGCTGCGAGTGGAGGAGCATTAGTCAACATGATTCCACAACAAGCAAGAGACTTAATCTCCACAATGACTGCGAATTCCCCGCAATTTTGAGCCAATCCTGAACCCCCTAGAAGGGTTCACCAGCTAAGTAATTCTACCATTGAGGATAGACTTGATAGGTTTACTAATATTGTAAATTCCCTTGTTACAGAAAAATCGAAACCAACCCGAGTATGTGGAATATGTGCTACACCTGAACATACGATTGATGCATGCCCTAGTTTGTGTGATGATTCTATGGCCCATTTAGATGCTCTGGGAAATTTTCCTGGGCCACCACAAAGACGATACGACCCTTATGCCAATACCTACAACCCAGGATAGAGAAACCACCCTAATTTTAGTTATGGGGCTAATCCACGATATAACCAGCCATACCAAAATTGGGCCCCATAACAGTCGCAAGATTCAGGTAATTCTCTAGAAACTTTGGTCAATAAATTAGCAAATAATGTCCTTGATTTTCAACAGCAAACTCTCAATTTCCAAAGAGAAATGAAAGGTTTTTAGTAGAAAACCGAAGCATCCATAAGGGAGTTGACCACATCAATTGAGAAATTAAACTCTCAAGGGAAACTGCCATCACAAGCAGAACCAAACCCGAGGCAGAATGCGAATGCAGTAACGTTACGAAGTGGAAAGGTCCTGGAACCAGTTCCTGGCAAGAATCTTGGTCAAGAAATTGCCCAGGAAACTCTAGAAAACGACGAACGGATTCGAGCGAAACCCCCACTACCAAAAATCCAACCTCCATTCCCAAGACGATTAAATCAGTGTTGAAAAAGTAAGGAAGACAATGAGATCCTTGAAACATTCAGGAATGTTGAGATCAACTTACCACTGTTAGATGTTATTAGACAGATTCCGCGGTATGCCAAGTTTCTCAAAGAACTTTGCACCAACAAGCGAAAACTAACAGGTAATGAAAAGGTAAGTGTTGGTGAGAATGTTTCCGCAGTTCTACAGCGAAAAATGCCGGTTAAATGCAAAGAAAGGGGTATGTTCACTATTCCAAGCAAAATTGGCCATTTGGGAATTAAGAAGGCTATGTGTGATCTGGGGGCCTCCATAAATGTAATGCCTTATTCTATTTATGAATCACTTAACGCAGGTTTTTTGACAAAGACAGGTGTTATTATTCAATTGGCAGACAGGTCTATTGTGCATCCCGAAGGAGTCCTCGAGGACATCTTAGTAAAAGTTAATGAACTTATTTTTCCTGCAGATTTCTACGTAATTAAGATGGAGAAGGACAACACTGCTGGATCTTCGGACCTCCTGTTAGGCCGACCCTTCCTTAGTACTGCTAGCACCAAGATCGATGTCCGAAGCGACACTCTTACGATGGAATTTGATGGGGAGATCATGAAATTCAATGTTTACGATGCCATTAGCCATCCAAGTGAAATCTTAAGCGTAAACCGCGTCGACCTGATTTATTCATTAGTAGACGAGACTTTTGAGTCAACTTATGAAGACGAATCTGAATATAATATGATGATTATGAATTTGTTAAGACATTATTGTCCCTATCAGAAACTAAACTTCTACCTTCTGTTGTGCAGGCTCCAGATTTGGAATTGAAACCGCTTCCCGCACATCTCAAGTATGCATTTTTAGGAAAAAGGTAATACCTTACCCATTATAATTTCAAATAAACTCTCTAAACTCGAGGAGGAAAGTTTGATCCAAGTACTAAAGAGTCATAAGGAGGCGATTGGCTGGACAATTGCTGACTTGAAGGGGATAAGCCCTTTGACATGCACCCACAAGATTTACTTGAAGGAGAACACGAAACCAAGGAGAGAGGCACAAAGACGCTTAAACCCGAATATGATGGAGGTGGTGAAAAAACAAATAATTAAGTTGCTAGATGCTGACATCATCTTCCCCATTTCTGACAGCAGATGGGTAAGTCCGGTACAAGTCGTGCCCAAGAAAACGGACGTGACAGTAAAGAAAAATACTGAGGGCGACTTAGTACGGGTCCGAGTGCAGAATGGGTGGCGTGTCTACATCGATTACAGGAAGTTGAACGCTTATACTAGAAAAGATCATTTCCCTCTTCCTTTTATAGATCAAATGCTTGAACGTTTAGCCGGTAAAACTCACTTTTGTTGTCTTGATGGATATTCAGGTTTCTTCCAGATCCCTGTTGCGCCAGAAGACCAGGAAAATACCACTTTTACATGCCCGTTCGGTACATTTGCGTACAGGAGGATGCCATTTGGACTTTGCAATGCACCAGCTACCTTCCAGATATGCATGATGAGTATATTTTCTGAATATGTAGAAAAAATTATTGAAGTTTTTATGGATGATTTTACCGTGTATGGAAACTGTTTTACTGAATGCCTTGAAAACCTTATGATAATTTTGAACAGGTGCATAGAATTTAATCTCGTCTTAAACTATGAAAAGTGTCATTTTATGGTAGACAAAGGTTTGATTCTAGGTCATATAGTCTCATCTAAGGGAATTGAGGTTGATAAGGCAAAAACTGACATTATAAATTCTTTGCCATATCCTTCTACTGTTAGAGAGATACGTTCTTTTCTTGGCCATGCAGGATTTTACAGGTGTTTTATAAAAAACTTCTCAAAAATAGCTGAACCATTGTGCGAGCTGTTGCAGAAAGACAAAAAATTTGAGTTTGACCCAAAATGCAAGAAGGCTTTTGATACACTTAAGCAAAAGTTGGTAACCGCCCCTATAGTACAAGCACCAGACTAGAACTATCCCTTTGAAATTATGTGCAATGCAAGCGAACGCAGCGTGGGAGCCGTATTGGGACAAAAGATAGCAAAAGAGCCTCATGCATCTGTTACACCTCAAAGACCCTAGATGCTGCATAAAGCAACTACACAACCACAGAAAAAGAACTTTTAGCTACTGTGTTTGCTTTAGATAAATTTCAATCATATTTACTGGGATCTAAGGTGATTATTTTTTCTGACCATACAGCTCTTAGGTACTTGATCGTAAAGAAGGAAGCAAAGCCAAGGCTCATTAGGTGGATTTTGCTGCTCCAAGAATTTGACATCGAGAATCGTGACCAAAAGGGGTGTGAAAACCTGGTGGCCGACCACTTGAGTAGGATAAAAGCTCCGTTTGATGATGATCCCATAAAGGATGAGTTCCCCTACGAAAGCTTATTCTCAACCGAGGCTTACTATCCATAGTATGCAGACATAGTTAATCTCTTAACCACGGGATCGTTGTCCACTAAGTTAGCTCCACCCGTAAAAAACAAGCTTAGACGCGAAGCTCGAAATTACATATGGGACGATCCATACTTGTGGAAACATTGCTCGGATTAGATAATACGACGATGTGTTCCAGAAACTGAGGTAACCTCTATCCTTACTTTTTGTCACACAAAAGCTTGTGGAGGTCACTTTGGCCCTAAGCGGACAGCTCACAAGGTATTGGAGTGTGGGCTATATTGGCCTACAATATTTCGTGACGCGTTTAACTTCTGCAAGTCTTGCGATAAATGCCAGCATACAGGTAATATCACTAAATGAAATCAAATGCCCCTATCCTTGATTCATGTATATGAGATTTTTGATATATGGGGCATTGATTTCATGGGCCCCTTTATTTCTTCGTTTGGAAACGTATATATACTTCTTGCAGTAGACTATGTTTCTAAGTGGATAGATGCAAAGCCTACTCGTAATGATAATGCTAAAACTGTTGTGGAGTTTTTGAAACGAACTATTTTTTTCTAAGTTTGGAACACCTCGAGCTTTGATCAGTGATCGTGGTACCCACTTTTGTAACAAGGTCATGGAGGCACTATTATCAAAATATGGGGTTCATCATCGTATAGCAACAGCCTACCATCCCCAAACGAATGGCCTAGTAGAGGTTTCAAACCGGGAGATCAAGTCAATTTTGGAAAAAATGGTTCGACCCAACTGTAGGGATTGGAGTCTTCGGCTCAATGACACGTTTTGGGCCTATCGGACGGCATATAAGGGACCAATTGGCATGACCCCGTATCAACTTGTTTTTGGCAAAGCATGTCGTCTACTAGTAGAATTGGACCATAAAGCTGATTGGGTTATTCGACAATGTAACATAGAGTTAGAGCCCGCAGGGAAGGCAAGGAAATTGGACATTCAAGAATTGGAGGAAATTCGTAATGATGCCTATGAGAATGCTCGAATTTATAAAGACAAAATAAAGTTGTTTCATGAAAAAAATATAGTTCAGAAGCATTTCTCGGTAGGACAAAGAGTTTTGCTTTATAACTCCGTATTAAAGCTATTCCCAGGTAAGCTTCGATCTCGGTGGCAAGGACCTTTTATTGTGACTGAAGTATTTACGCAGGGCGCAGTTGAAATAGAGAGTGAAGAATCAGGAAAGTGGTTCACAGTCAATAGTTAATGGCTGAAGCCATTTTACGAGAATTTCCAGGCCCACACGGTCGAGAAAATTCAGTTAGAACCACCATAAAACCGTTCAAGGCGTCGAGCTAACGACGTTAAACAAGCGCTTATTGGGAGGCAACCCAATCTTTAATTTTAAATTTTATTATTATTATTTTATTTTATTTTGTTTGTCAGGCCGATCCTTTGGATGCTCGATGTCTCGACTCAATGAGATTGCTCGTTGGCACTCCATCATCCTTTCTTTTTGTCCCTCCAGGCGTTCGCACTGCACCAACTGAACGAGTCTTTCGATGGGGACATCATGACAACGCACCCACTCAAGCCCAACCTTCGATGACAGTTGAACAACGCCTCGAGCGTATCGAGGCTCGACTCGACACTTTTGGCCAACAACTAGCAGACTTCATCACCGTCATACGCGAATGACAGTGATTACACGGGGAGTACTTCTAAACTTTTCTTCTACCTACTTATTTATTTATTCCACATCGAGGACTATGTGTTTTAAGTAGGGGGAGGAAGTTATTCATTTTGTTTTAACTGCTGAATTTTTGTTATTGCTGCTGGCTCTCTATTTTTTTGGAATAACTTGCCTCTTTTCATGCCCAAGATTTTACCAAGAATTGCCTACTGTTTGACCTACAAGCATGATTCTTACGTTCCAAGGAAGTTATGATTTTTCCTATAATTAATGCCATCTCCACTGTTTTATTTTTATTAGGCTAAAAATAATTGTGATTAATAGGGTTAATTCTATCTTGCTTTTCGTAAAATTGATCAAGTTTAATATAAAGTGAACACTTAAAATGATTGCATGCTTAATTAATGTTCATGGCTATTAGGTGATTATTGAAACTTATTTTTGACACTTAAATTTTTTTCTTTCCTGAGTTCTCAAGAATTTTAAATATCGTTTAATTTTTAATAAAAGTTTTCCATGGTTATGAGTATAGCTTAGATCGTGACTGACTGAGTAACCGGGGTAGGGTGCTTGGGTTGTCATTCTACTTCGCGTCAAAAGGTTGTGTGACGTGACAAGTAAAACTCCGCTAGCCGAGGTTATGAGTATGGCTCAAATCATGACTGACTGAGTAACCGGGGTAGGGTGCTTGAGTTGTCATTCTACTTCATGTCAAAAGGTTGTGTGACGTGTTGGGTAAAACTCCGCTAACCGAAAATAAATAATTTTAGGAGTATGTTGGGCTGAGTAACCGGGGTGGGGTGCTTGGGTTGTCATCTCTCTTTGTGTCAAAAGGTTTAATATATTCCTAAGTAAATAAATAATAATAAAATTTAAAAAAAAAAGAAAAAAAAGAAAAAAAAAGAAGAAAAAAAGAAAAAAATAAGTAATAATAAAGTTGCACTTCGGGGACTAAAGGAGGAAATAGTTAAGGTGTCTTAGTAGGTTTGATAATTTACCTAAATAGCATAACTCAAGTCGATCTTAATTTTCGTGTGAATTAATTAGAATACTTTTTCTGTTTTACTTAAAGCAAGCTTAGAGGTCTCTTTATTTTTCATATGCATTTTTAACTAATTTTTATGAAACTTTGGAGTGATATTTCTTTTCTGGAAGAATCTAACTTTCACAATGGATAGGAACCATACTTGAGGGCAAGCATGGGCTAAGTAGGGGGAATTTGATAATACTCTAAAATGACGTGTTTTTATATATGAATCATGTGTTTATTTTGAGCTTGAGCCTACGAATTTGAGCTATTTATGTCTTTTTATCTTTTAGGGACTAAATTGGAGGCAAAAAGTAAATTCAAGGGAAAAAGCGTCAATTTGGAGATTAAATGGGCCAATATGCAACGTGGGACAAATATGGTGCCAAAAGTATGAACATGGAAGGCACAAGGACTTAAAAGCAAATAGAAGATAATTATTAGGATTATTCAAATTTAGGATTTTATTTTAATTATCTTTGTTTATCTTTAATTAAATGTATTTATCTTTTTAGAATTTAAGTTCAATTAGACTATCTCCCTAACACTATAAATAGGGGGTGAAGTGACTCTATTTGAGAGCATCTTTTTCTGTAAACACTCTCCCCCTGAAAGTCTAGGCTTTTATTTCTTCATATTTTCTTTCAATAAAATTCCATTTTCCATTTTTATATTTATTTTCTTTTCCACCATTATCATGAGCCACTAAAACCCTTCTAGCCTTCTCACCAAGTATTCATCATTTCTCCGCACTCCGGGCTGACGCTTCCGTCCATGGCCCTTAAGAAGTAAGCTTTTCAGCATATACAAAGGCGGTCGCTTTGTATGTTCTGGAAGGATTGCATAGTCGGTTCGTTAACTTACTGCGTCAGAGGTTGGCGAGCCAAAGAGACAAAATGGCGTGGGATTCGCCATTGAGAAGCGTTGATCTAGCATAGATTACTGGTTAGAGTCAGGTTCCCTAAAAATCGTAAGTCTAATCTTTGGAGCTGGTGGTCGTAGGCGTCCTCTTCCACTATAACTGGCTTACTTGAGTCGAGAAGGATCATCCAAAAGCCAAGGATTGAGCCCAAGGCGGAATGAGACAACCGGAGGCTGGAACTTTCCCATAAGAATTTCTTTTCTCTTAAAACTCTCTTTATTATTTTTATTATTTTTGTAATCATAATTTCAGTAAATTTTAAACTCTGTTTTTATTTTATTTTTCGCTTCAAAAATCAATTCTTAAATTCTTTTTTTTTCCAGGAATGCAGGTTTTCTTGGGCACGATTCTGCCTAGGATTTTGAGAAACAAGCATTCGTATAATCCGGTCCCTGAGGATGCGACCCTACTTCCCCTTTACTATTTCTTTTTCGTTATTTTACATGGAATAGGATATTTTTGGTGCTCTCAATGACCGCATCACTGGATGTGTTGTCTATATTCTTTCGAAGTGAAAGAATCTTGATTTTTAACTCAAATTATTACGGTTTTTTTAAAAAATAGATCTTATTTCTATATTCTTTCAAACTTTTGACATTAAGACAAAACTATTCAATTTGGTACCAATTTTGGGCGTTGCGAGGGTGCTAACCCTTCCTCGTACGTAACCGACTCCCGTGCTCATTTTTTCATAATTTCGTAGATTAAAATGTTTTATAAGGTGACCCAATCACACTTTAAAAGGTTGGTGGCGACTCCCGTTTTCAAAATACCCATCCCTTTTAAAAAGAGGTTTCGACAAACATTACTGCTGAAATAGATTAGGGACTTATCTAAATTAACCAATGGACCTTACACCTTTTCCTACTCTTTAATCACACTCTTTATATTATTTTCTCCTTCAATTGATGCCTATCCAAACAACACATTATCATCAGCAAAAAATAGGTGTGACATCGAGACATTATCTCTTCCCACACATGTCCCAGATAGCCGCCCCTCCTCTCTGGCTAATGCAATTAATCATGAAAATCCTTCAGCACAAATAAGGAACAAATACGGGCTTAGTGGTTCTCCTTGTCTTAGCCCTCTTTGGGGCCGAAATTCTTCTCCATTTCTTCCATTAATCACCACTGTATACATTACACTAGTGATACACCTCATTATAAGTAATATCCATTCCTCACAAAAGCCCATCCTGCGCATCATTTTTTTTCTAAAAACTCTATTCAATCCTATTATACGCTTTACTCATATCAAGTTTTAAAGCAAAGCGTTTCTTTGATGTCCCTATTATTTTCTTGAATGAATGTGAAATTTTGTATGCCACAAAAATGTTGTCGGTGATTTGCCTTCCTAGTACAAATGCCCCTTGGTTGTCTTCAATACAATAGTTAAGTACTTGGCGAAACCTTTGAACTAACACTTTTGAAATAATTTTATATATCACGTTGCAAAGACCAATAGATCAAAATTGGCTAATTGAATTTGGCGAATTCACCTTAGGAATAAGAACAATACTCGTTTGTTTATCTCCTCCACATTTCTTCAACCGTTTAGTACATCCAGACAGTACCTAGTAACTTCATCCCTTATAAAATGCCAGTATTTTTGATAAAATATTGAAGGAAAATCGTCCTTACCTGATGCCTTAATAGGGGCTATAGATTTCATCGCCACAACAATCACTTTTACTTTAAATTCCGCCATTAATTCCTTGTTGAGTTCTTCTGTAATGCATGATGAGAATGACGCAAGTAATCTATCACAGTTACTAACCTCTTTAGACGAAAAAAAGTCTGTAAAATAATTTGTAACCATTTTAGATATTTCATCAAAATCAGTAATCAAATTTCCAGATTCGTTTTCCAGCCCCTTAACCATATTTTTCTTCTTACAATATGAAGCACTCTTGTGAAAGAATGCCGTATTTTTCTCCTCCATTCGAAGCCAATTGATTCTCGCCCTTTGTTCCTAGAAAATGTCCTCCTTATCAGCTTCAAAATTTAGCTCTAATTTGATCTTTGTAATCTCCTCCAGAGTCGCGTCACTGATCTCGCTAGCACTCAATTCAAACAAAATAGCATTTAATTTTGCAGTTCGATGTTCCCTTAGTTTTTTTTCTTTTTTTGCCCAAGAGTTCAAACTCATTCCTAATTCTTTCAATTTCACCAAAATATCCTATTTATTCGAATTCCACTCATATTTTATTCGCTCCTCAAAACCTGAATTCAGTATCTAGTTGCGTTGAAGCGAAATTGCCACTGTCGCTCCCCAACTCACGACCTTCTATCCCCATCTGTATTTATGATCACCGGGCAATGATTTGAGAAACTATGTTGTAAATGGCTTACTCTGTAACCTAGAAAAAGACCCCACCATTCTAGATTTGCTACTCCTCTGTCCAACCTCTCCCTGATATTATTACCAACCAGCCGATCCCTCTCCCAAGTGTACCACTGTCTAGAAAATCCCAAATCATTCATCTCACAATCTTCTAATGCTTCCTTAAACACAACCATTTGTCTTTCCTCTCTAATTCTTCCCCTTTGTTTTTCAAAATAAAATAGTATTTCATTAAAATCCTCGATGATCAGCCATGGCTTATTATTCCCACGCTTCAAGTATCTTAATAATTCCCATGACTCCTTTCTGTCATGTTCCACTAGCACTCTATAAAAACCCGTGAATCTCCATGTTACCATTTTATTTTCTTCTTCCACCTACACATCAATATGAGATTTCAAAAAACTTTTTAAAGTTAAGTTCAATCCCTCCCTCCATCCTAATGATAAACCCCCTCTCGTTCCTTCTGCATCAACATCAATTCCATTAATAAAACCACATTGACTTCTTATTATCTCCATCTATCTGCTTGTAACCTTTGTTTTCATAAAAAATAAAATTTGGGGATAAATATGTCTCAACTTGTTTTTGGGACGTCTAACTGTTCGTGGTTGCCCGAAATCACGAACATTCCAATTAAGGATTTTCATTTTGCCCGGTCGGCCAACTTGTTAGTGGCCACCGGTATTTCATTTTCCAATCCCAACTCCAATAATTCTCTATTATTTCCTGGACTACCTATTTCTAGATTAAACTTCTACCTCTTCTTTTCATCTTCAAATTCCACAGGTATATCTTCCACCTCTACTCCATCTCTCTTACCTCAATTTGTCCTGATCTTTCATTAGCCCTTATTTTTATGGTTTTTCGTGTCTGCCGAATAAAGTGTCTCATCAATCCCATTCCTCCTCTATAATCACCATTATTTGTTACATTCGCACCAAATTTCCTTTCCTTTCTTTCCCTATCGATTTCTATACTGACCCACTTATTAGTTTTTGATTCCTCCCATAGCCATTTACTCACCAACTGACCTCCCCTCCTTGGCGCAGCCCTTAGCTATAAATCCCACCCAAACTCCACTTGCTGATTCCCTAATGTAAGTCAGACCTGACAGAAGCTTTCACCATGTCCAAGACGACCACAAAGAAAACATAATAGTGACAATCTTTTATATTGAAATGATGCGTATATGAATCTATTCTGTCCAATGTCGATTCGTTTATTCCTTTTAAGCGGCAGTCGAGTATCAATTATAACTCTAATTCACATAAATTTACTAACCCCTCTTATAACCAACGATGCGTCATACTCCAAAAATTTTCCAATGAAATCCCCAAACTGTCGTGCCATCCCCTCCGTTATGGAGCCAATTGGTAGATTGTGAATCTGTACCCAAAAGACTGTATCCCAACAAGGAACTGTATTTGGTTCCTCACCCGCTGTTAATTTGTGGAATACAATAAGATGCCGGCTAAAAAACCATAGCATACTATCCATAACTCGTTTCAAATCAATCTCGCTATAAAATCTAAACAAGATCCGCTTATCCTCTACCTCCATGATAGTCACCCCTCTCAGCGGATGCTACAAATTAGCCAGAGTATTTTTTAAGGATGGAAAATTCACAACGCTATCAGTAAGAACTCGCCCCTACCAGACATAATTCGTATAATTGCTCTATGGCGGTATCATCACCTATCACCACCATGGGATTTCCCTCTTCATCCATAATATTGAGATTGGCTAAATCTTCATCCACCGTATTAATGTTAGCCATAACGCACATTCAATCCTGGAGATCACTATCCCCTTTAATCGATAGCAAAACCCTAAAAAAACCCTAAAAAGTGAGATTCATGCTACAAAGCAGACAAAAAACCTAATTTGTGCTACTAGGTAAACATAACCTATAAATATTTTTAAATATGAGAATTCTGTACTTGTTTCAAGTAAACAATGTTTTTTAATTAAGAATAAATAGAGGTTTAATTTTAATATAAAACTTTTATAATTCCATTGTGGGTACAATAATGGGGGTTACAACTTTGAGAGTTATGGACATCCATAATAAAGTAATATTTATAACATTCCCCTTGGATGTCCATTAACAATGAATGATTATACCTCGTTAAAACCTTACTACAGAAAACCCTACAGAAAAAAAATCCTAGTGAAAGAAAAATAGTACACTTTGACAAACCTACCTTATTAAAAACCTTGAGTGTAAAACCCAATGGGATAAAACCTTGTCAAAGAAAAAAGACTACAATGCTTATTATACTGCCCGTTATTTGAACATCATTTTATAACTCAATATTGAGATGTTCAATATTATTTATCAATAGTAAATCATAACCATATACGACAAATTCTGTTGATGCGTATCAATATAGCAATAAAATTCAATTGCATTTCCATGCTTTAGATGTCGCCAATAATTTTGTAAAGCATGATGTATTGTATTATCCACTATTACCAAACAATGAGTGTATTGGATACATAAAGAAATGGTATTTCGGGACCATCATTTTATAATATAATTGTATGACCATTTGTATTCCTTTTCAATATCTCCAATCTATATGAAAAAAATGATCTTGATTAATTTTGATTATATAAACACTATTTGGATACTTAATAATAATTCTTTGTAATGGTATTATGTGATCATTTGTCCTTATTGAACGCTTGACGGATTGAGGCAAAATTTTATTTTTAGATATACTTTAATTATAAAGTTTATCTACCGAATAATTATTGCTCTTGGAAATTTTTCAAGAACTCCAATAGTATTTGATACAATAATATCAACAATAGTAATAACCTATATGTATAAATACATTAATTAATAAAAACATGTGAAGAAGCTCATATTCACATTTAATGATTTTTTGACGAAACTCAAGTTTTATGCTTTCCACATAAATTCTTTAGGGATTTTCATTTTTATAATATTACTAAATAAATTATATCAGTTGAATACAGATTCACTAGATGTAAATAAATAAATTTATATAGTGCCAGACTATTGCATCCACCACAAATTATTTTCATAGTCAAAACAAAGTGTCTTGTGAAAGTCTATATTACAAGTCATTTATATATATATATATTATGACTTGCATTTTTCACTGTTATACTAACATGTACTCCACTTGACTTTATACCATCTAGTGTTTGGACTTCAGGTTCGAGAAACATTTCGTAAGTTATAAAGAAGTGTCTATTTATTTTGATGAGTTGTATGCTTTCAAATATATTTTCATTCAAGATTCTCACTTTCCAAAATATTGAAGTATTCTATGTATATTATCGTTGTTGAAAATAATTTCTTTTTATTAGATCCATCATCTTCGATTATGACAGAACTTATTGAGATATCTTATTATAGTCATAATTCTAGGTACTTGAATATTATATGAGGTTTTATCAAAAATTATGTCTTAGGTCTCTTCATGAGTATGTGCCTCCTTTAACATGTGACTATATTTATTTCTTGTTCATTTATTCGAAGAATTTTTCATTTCATGGAACCTACTAATTTGTTTTATACGCAACTTTTGTACTAAAAAACACTTATTTTTGTATTAGATTAAATTTTTGTTTTATACGTAACTTTAATAAAAAATTTAAATATTTCTTTTTAAAAATTTTAAAACAAAAAGGAAATTCAAAGTGTTAAACGTTTACCAAAAAAAAAAGTACTTATTTAAAATGGTTTTTTTAAATATTTTTCTATAATAATAAAATAAACATGGTTAAAAAATATCAAAAGATTTTGAAAAATTTTAAACGCTATTTTAATTTTTTTTACATATATATTTTAAATATTTTTTATATTTAATTCAAATTAAGAATATTAAAAAAATTAAAATACCTAATTAATATTTGTTTAAAATATAATACTCTTTTCAATTTTCATAATTGTATAAATTATTAAAAAAGATAGAATAATAAAATTAATATTAGGGGTTAGTATTTGGTACACTTGTTACAAGTGTCTTTTCTTAAAATATTTTACTATAACTCTATAAGACAGTTGTCAAACCTCTTTATTCTGCTTGTGGAGTCTAAAAACTTTATTGGTATTGTACCAAATAATTTCCCTAACATTGAATATGCTACTATAAATTTATGGGAAATTATTTGGTACAGTATCAGTGGAATTTTTTTTTAAAATAGATATTTTAAAAAATGAAAATACATGTTAATATTTTAAACTGCTTGTGGAATAGAAAAATATACTGCTAGTGTTAATTTGGTCATTTTTATTTTGGTCATTCCAAATTTTTTTTGTTAATTTGGTAACTCCAAAAAAGAAATTGATCACATTGATTACTTTACCGTTAAATGGCAGTGGAAAGATGATATATTTTCATGTATTGTTTTACAGTGAACAAAATAGGAGCAACTCCTATTTAAAGTGACTAATAGGTGGATTATCCTCAATTTAGAGTGGCTAACATGGAAATGCTCAGTTAGCATTCTGTTATCATTTAATAGTAGAGTAATCAATTTGAACACTTTCTTTTTTTGGGTGACCAACTTAATAAAATAAGTTTGGGGTAATCAAAGTTGGAACAACCCTTATTTAGAGTGACTAACGAGTAGTTTACCTTGATATGATATCACAGTATTGAAAAACAAAAATCACTTCAAAATAAAAGTTATAAAATTGTCGGTGTGGGGATAAAAATGAATTTATGATAAATTAATAAAAGCTTCAAGATTTGTATCAATGTCACTTTGTTTAATGTTCTATTTGCCCTAACTTATATTACGGTGTGAAAAATAGTTACTAACAAATGAACCTCAAGCATACAATGAAGCCCAATGGTTGTCTATGTTTTGCACTGAGGGAAACAATCCACTGAGCACTAAGCAGAGCATAGTAAGAATATCAATTTCTATAAAGAATTTCCATAATAATTTTTTATAAAACAATCTAAGAAAATAAAAGATCATGGAAGAATAATAAGAAACTTTGTTCCTATCTTTTTGGGTGTGTCATATAAATGAAATTTCACTCCTACTTATAGGAGGTGATCTCATGTCTCTTAATAGGGATATAACTTTTGAATTTAAGAGGCATAACTCATTATTATAAATAGTGACAACTTTTGATTGATAACCAAATGATATAACTTTTGTTTACTTATAACTTTTCATTTGCAACTATTTGAATACCATTAGATAACAACTAGCAGTTAGCTAGTTTGTCAAGTCAATTGGTAGTTAGCTGAAGTCAGTTGGTTGTTAGCTAGGTAGAAATTACTTTGTTATGATAGTTAATGCTCAATGCTGTATAAAATGGTGCTAATGACTTGTGCTAATCAAGATAAGAAAATTATTTGTTTCTTTATGTGAGTTTTTGTCATTTTCTGTTGATAAATACTATATATATTTTGAAAATGTTTCAAAAATAACAACATTGATTATTTTTGTTCTTTACAACACCATTTCTTTTAAAAGCATGAAATTTTGTTAATAAAAGAGAGATAATACACAATAAACACTTAAACAACCCGAGCTACATAAAGCACTCAACTCGGGAAAAAGTTGGCAAGTAGAACCATGCCTTTTTATTTCACGAATGAGCTGACCACACGAGGATAAAAGAATAAATTTCATGCAAATGCTGATATTTTAGGATGTACTTCTCAAAAGTGAGCTCGAGTTCAATTGAACTTTAAATTCTTGAATCAAATTGGGATTGAATCAATCAACAGGGCATTGATGTTAGTTTTTGCTGCATCACCAACATGCGTGTAAGCATCTTCAGTTCTTCACCCTTGTGAAAGAGATCCATAACCCTTGCAAGATTTAGAATTCGATTAAGAGCCGACCTTGGTGCTGCTGCTGTTGGTTTCAAGCACTCTTCATTAATATCCTTCCAAGCATTGTTGATTTGCTTGTAGAACTCATTGTATGCCTCTTGCATTGACACCCCATGTTGTTTCATGTAGCACTCCACAGCCGATGAAACATGTCCTCTCTCTTGCTCAAACTACAATAAAACATAATTTAACTTCAGCTAATGTAGAGCTACTCATCCATTTCTGTTTTATGGGTTATGGAGATGAACAATAACTAAATTGTATACCTTGTGGCTAACGATATCCCTCATCAACCTACAAATAGTATTTGAAGCTCTACAAATTTTGGGGTCATTGAATGCCTAAATAAATGTCTCTTTTGTTATGCTATCATCCATGCCAACAAAAGATGCAATTGTAAGTAGCGGATAACCACAAGAAACTAATGCTATTGGCATATACTCCTCCATTGTTGGTGTGTAATTTTCATGGAGCCATTTGGCCTCAGCATGGTAGACTTGACTTTGTTGTTTCATCTATTCACAAACAAACAAAAAGTTAACAAAAACCAGATAATGTAGTTGATTAAGATTGCAAATTAAGTAGTTTCCTGGAAAAAAAGAAAACAAATTAGTCATATATACCGCTTTTATCGCGAATTGGACACGATATGATTTTCCGTTTTTGGACATTAGATCTTCCATTTCTTTAATTATAAACATTTAAGATTTCACTATACCACACTTTCATGTAGTCTGGGAGTTGATCTATGCAGTTGATATCCCACCTACAATATGTCATCAATTCAAATGGTTATTTCTATCTTAATTCAATTAAAAACATTTATTTCTGATGAGTTTGAAGAGAAGGTGAAAATAAATGCTTCAAGTGACCTCTGGATTGCTTCTGTAAATATTTCAAGTTCTTCATATGCGCCATATGCATCATAAATATCATCCAAAATTGATGTGAGCGATATAACTTTGGTCATGAAAGTTCTAGCAGTGGTGTAATGGGGTTCAAAGTATACTCCCAATATCTAAAAATAACACTCCACCAATCTATCCCGTATAAAACGAAAATTAGTTGCAACATCTAAACATTTCCACCACCTAAAACAAGAAAAAATAACGATAAATATATGTCAACAGTTGGCTTGTGTATAGGTCTGGCTATGAATAAGGTTACCTGTTTATCTTGCTTAACTCCTCCTTGTGTAAATGTTGTACCATGTTGAAATCTAACTTTGCAAATTTCATTAAATTTTTGTTAAGGATAGCATATCCTTCGTACATAGGAATGTAACTCCTAGCAACCAACCTTGGCAAGCTCTTGCGAAGGGGTCGCTTTAGAGCATTAGCCATTTGTGAAGAGAGAGGATAGTCCGTCCTAGTTTCCGCCAACTTTAGATGGGACATAGTAAAAGCAAGAGCTTCCTCTAATATAGTTTCTCCATGCAGTTGAAAGTGTGCAGCTTCATACAATTCTAGCATACCTTTCACATCATTGATTAATGATTCTTTAAATTTCCCTTTCTCATCAATGAACTTATTGAACGTCTCTGCTCAATCACCAAATAAATTTGAAATATTATTTTCCTTTGGTATAAAAGAAGTCACTATTTGAAAACATAAAAAAAAAAGAGAGAGGAAGCAATGAGTTTGAATCCCAAAGATTCGCAACCTTTTTCGATATTCTAGATTGTAAACTCTTTCATTTTTAGTTTATATATATAAGAAGGGATCCACTTAAATTATATCGATTACGTTATTGAATTTATCAATATAATGGCATTTATCATTTATATAAAATTTTAATCAATTAAATATTTTTATAATATCTATCTAAAGCACTATCTTTATTAATATATATATATATTGCTTCTAACAAATTAACAAACATTGAAGCCATTCTCTCTCAGTAGACGAAATCGAACAGAAGCAGTGTAGAGGTCATCATCAATCTGAGCATTATTGCAATGATGATGATAAATAATATGTAAAGCATCTTCTATCTCTTTCTCAAAATGATAAGCCACACCTAAGCGTTGGATTGCATCAATTATGTCCAAATTTTTGCAAGGTTTATCTGTACTTATCACCAACATCCTCTTCACTTGTTGCTTCAATTCTTCGTATTGTAGATGAGCTTTAGCATCTATATTCTGTTCATGTTTGAAACGCTTTCAATTCATTTTAAAAATCACATTATTAATTGTATTTTAAGGCTATACTTATAATCAATTTCATATTATGTTACTCAACATTTTCAATTTTTTTTTATCTAACATTTATATCAAATACAGAATGAAATGAAAATAAATATATTATTTTTTTGAAAGAATATATAATCCTTCAAATATATATATAAAAAAAACCTTTAAAATGGTAAAAATATCATGGAGGCCCTTGTACTAGGAGTGGGATTTCATTTTGCACCCTCTACTTAAAATAGGCAAATTAGTCCCTATACGTTAGATTAAAGAGTAAACCGGTCATTCTGTTAACAAATTTATCCATATTTACTATTAAAAATTGATCCATATATATTAGCATGAGGTATATGTGGCATAAGTGTTTTGTTGTTTCGTCAACTCCGACAGTTTTTAACAATAAAAATAGATAATTTTTTAACGTGAAAGAACAAATTTTCTCTTTAATTTAACATACAGAGAATAATTTATCTATTTTTTAACTAAAAGGGACAAAATGAGATCTGAATGTTAGTACAGAAACCTCATGATACTTTTACCCTTTAAAATCTATCAATCAAATACATGAGATATTCACAGATAAGAAACGTACCATTTCAGCAGGAGAAGAGAGGAAAATGTCTCCCCAAAAGTTAGGATTAAAATCGGCCAAATGGCGATTTTCCTTTGACATTTTATTATCATGAGTTACAACAAGATTTGCAGAATTATGAGAAGACATTTTTTCTTTTGTTGTGTACTAAAAGCTATTTGAGATTTGAGTGATCCAAATGCTTTTCTAAGTTGCATGCATTTATAGGCACCTCCTTTGATGCCCATCAAGATCCAATATACATGATACAATGTATCACATCTAAAATCTATTCATTCTTTTGTTTATCACCGAGCGTTTGAGTCTTCCTAATTTTCTACTAGAATCTATTACGAGGAAAAATATTTTTAGAAATAATAATTTTCTTATCAATACACTATTGAAAGAAGGAGGAAGAAGATGATAGGGTTTAAAGTCGTACCATTAAAATGTCAGGTGAAAGCTCTAATCATTATTTCAAACAAGTCGTAGCTAAATTTAATATATATTTAAAAAAGATATAGTCTATATCTTTAAAATTTTAAAGTATTAAATCAAAATTTTATCATTTTAAGGGGTCAAGATACAATTTTACTATAACTAATTTAATATTATAAAATATAAAAAGTCTAAATAAAAAATTTTCTATTTTTAGGAAATCAAGACATGCCAACCTCCCTGTTTTTCCCCTATGCAATCATTGCACTACACCTCATTATCTATGTATTTTTTTGAACATATTAAATGTAAACTTGATTATTTTAGATATTTTAGTTATTAAATACAAAAACAATGTAATAAATACTATAAAACACATGTAATGTAGGAATATTTAAGATTTTAACATATCTTTCTTCAACATATTTAATATATATTTTTTGATATTTATATTTTTCAAGTTGAACAAATATAGTAACAAAATACATATATCTAAAATATAAACCTAATTATAAAGACGTAAAAAAAAAAGCAGCATATATGTATTTGAGCTTTCTTTCTGAAAAGGTAGTGCATAATTCTAACCCATGATTGATATGATCACCAAAAAAAGTGGGTCCCTCAAGGAAGAAGAAATCAATAATTGTAAATGTTAATTCTAAAGAGTTATTTATTTCTAGTTTTTATTATGATTTTTTTTTTGAGAACTTTGAAATTATTTGCCAACAACAAAACAATGCTATGTCAGAAATAAAACGTTGAGGGCCTACTTACACTAAATAAAAAGAGTAGAAGTAAAATTCAATAAAGATTGCGTGCTAAAATTTCTATTATTTTTTATGCAAAAATTACCAAAATAAATTTTTAATGGCACAAATTTAACTAATAGATTATGTTGCTGCTTTATCCAATTATTCTTTCAATAAAATAATAAAATATAATCTAAAATATAATAAAGGGATTACTATGATATTTTTACTAAATATTTTGCAATATATATATTAGTTTTTATACCATTGTGATGCACGGATTTATTGTGTGTTATATTTAAAATATTTAATTAATTCACATTTTACTTTTAAGTATAATATATTAACACAAAAATATAATTTTGAAAATAAAAAATTGGCAAACAAATTTTCATAAAAAAGTAGTAATCAATTTTAATAATTAAAAATTAAATATTTTATTGACAGAAAATAAATTAAATAATTTATAAAGTACTAAAATTTAAAAAAAGTATAATTCGATGCTTTTCAATTGTTAGGTAGAACTTAATGTTGAATCACCAAATTGTTATGCTCCTATTTTTGAGTAAAAAAAAATTAAGAATGATAGTCAAAACTCACTCGCAAATGTATTTTTATTCTCAAAATATGCTTCCTCTATAATATATATTTAAGGTTAGTATTTGTTATGTTGGTAATATATTTTTTTATTCTATAAATAATTTTAAAAAATTAATGTATTTTTATTTTATAAATATCTATTTTTCTAAAACTCTACTAATATTGAATATGTTGCTATAAATATATGAGAAATTGTTTGGTATAATATTAATAGAGTTTTTAGACTCCACAAGGGTTGACAATTGTCCTATAGGGTTGTAGTAAAATATTAAAAAAATAAATATTTTTTAAAAAAGACACTTGTCAATTTCTCAAAGCTTCTTGTTGAATAAAAAGGTATATTGGTAATCTTATTATACGTAATCCTTAAATAGAAAGATAATACGTTCCAGCGCACTTAAACCCACGACCTCCTACACTGACAAAAAAATTAATGTCAATTAAACTAATACTCAATTAACAAAAGAGTGTTATATATTAACCAAATATAGAAAAATATTTTAAAAATTTTTAAGATTCTTAATTAGAATTAAATATAAAAAATATTTAAAACATAAATGTAAAAAAAATTTAAAATAGCATTTAAAATATTCAAAATCTTCGATTTTTTTGTTGTTTTTAACCATGTTTTATTTTTTTATTGGCGTCAAATATATAAAAAAATTTAATAACTTTTTAAATAAGTATATAATTTTTTATAAACGTTTAACACATTGAATTTCTTTTTTGTTTTAAAAATTTTAAAAAGCAATATTAAAAATTTTTTTATTAAAGTTACGTATAAAACAAATTTAATCTTAAGTATTTTTTGGATAATGCTACAAAATTTTTCGCATTTAAAGTTTAATTTAAAGCTCTAAACAATAATTATGTTATTGATAAAGTCGTTTTTGTTATAAATAATATTTTATTATGAATGTTAACTCTCAAACTTTTAACTTTTAATATAATAACCCTCAATAGAATTATGAGTGTAGTTAAGCCTCTTTGTAACTTAATAGATTGTATTACGTTAGAAGGACGGTAATATTTCAAAATATAGGAGGTTAGTTAAAATAATTAAATAAAAAATAAGCTTTAGTCTTGATGGATAAGTAATTTGTATATCTCTTAAAGGTCTTAGGTTCAAATCATAACTTTCTCCTCCTCCTTTTTAAATTTTCGACAATCTAAGATAAAAGTCATACTAAAATAAATACTATTTGAAGTAGAAATTAAACAAGAAATAGGCCATGGCCTAATGGTTATATGCCACTCCTCCTTGCATAAGTTTTGAGCCACCCTATTCTAAAAAATGTCCTTTTCAATTTTTTTTTTAAAATTTTGGCCCAAAACTTGGTATAATTGTTCTTGCCACCCTTAGGAATTCAAAACATATGTATTTAGCCATTTTTTTCCTAATTAGACTAGGTTTTCTTGTTTTATTTTCAATCTCAATTAGAATTTTCTTTCCTCTCTCTATTTCTTCTCTCTTTTCTTCACTTTCATCTCTTTTACATCAAATTTTACATATTTTGTTGCTGAAATTATTTTGCTTACCATATCAAACCAATTCCCGTTAAATTAATTCTCTACTAATTGTTGAAATTCTACGTCGATAACCTCTATCCTGATCTAAAGTTTAGGACCCCCAAATTTCAAAGAATTTTTATACAATATTGATCTTTCAAACCAATTAGTCAATCTTTCACGGTTCTTTACTAATCTTTATTAATATCGTTGAATTCTGGTAAATCTTAGAAAGCAAACGTTAACCCATGTGAAATTATTGTTTGAGGGACTCGTTTTAGGTGCATCAGACCATATTTGAGGGCGAAGAACATTGATTGGACCCCCAACAAAATATGTGTGTTCTTTTACAAGCGAATCGGAGTAAATCGTGCCTAGGATTAGGGCTACACGGCCTGTTACACATGTGGACCAGACGACCATGTGCCATGGAAACCCTAGTATCGTTCGTAAACCACATGGCCATGCAACCCCCCCCCACACGATCTGGCCACACAACCATGTGACCTTTGTTTTTACAAATTTTTTAGTTTTGCCTAGAAATTTATGATATATTCAATGTAGTTCCTAATTAGTTCTCAAAAGGTTTTTAGTGCTTTATTTCATTCAATTGAGTCCTTGATTATATGGATAATGATGGAATCCAAGATTGGACTGTTGAAATTATTACTTTATATGCATGATATGTAAATATTACATGTCTACTGTTAATGAATTTCTGATGAACTGCCATTGTTGTTTCCACCACTGTATTACTGATTGCATGATATACATGCCTATTGCTATCATTAGGCTGAACACATGATAAGCAAGATATTGCTATTGTTATGATTTATTATAAAGCATGACAATTACTACTATATATATTTGTTATAAGCATGATTATTGCTACCGTACTGATCTGTTATAACATGATTATTACTAATATGCATGATATCTAAATATATACTTTTTTTTTACAAAAGTAAATTGTTAGGTGAACTTTAAAATAAGGGTAAATTATCTCGTTGATCACTCTAAATAGTGGTTATTCTCATTTTGGTCATTTCACTTTTTTGTTAATTTGGTCACTCCAAAAAAGAAATTGATCAAATTGATTACTTTACCATTAAATGGTAGTGGAAACATAATACATTTTCATGTATTGTTTTAGAGTGACCAAAATAGGAACAATCCCATTTAAAGTGTCTAATAGGTAGTTTATCCTAAATTTAGAGTGGCTAACATGGAAATGCACAATTAGCATGTAACACCCCAAAATATATATGGTCAAATGAAATAAATAAGTAAGGAATGACCTAGCTTTAGTGGTTATGTAGTTGGTACACTCCTTAGAGATCTTAGGTTCTATCTACCCCACCCTATCCCTCTCCTATTTTCTTTTCTTTCTAATTTCAACAAACTAGGATGAAAACAACTCTAAAACAAATATTAAATGGAGTAGAAAATAAACAAGAAATAGGTAGTAGCCTAATGGTTAAACATTCTCCTTCCGTTAGCCTACCATTATTAAAACCTCATCTTCCCCATTTCCATTTCTTTTTTTCTCGGTAGAAAGGATTAGTTGTGTAGAACCATATTTTGCCAGGGCTTACAAAAATTAAAAAATGAAATTAAACAAAAAATAAAATTAAACAGTCCATTTAAATCCTTTTACAGAACCCAAATACCATAGCCCACTAACCCGTAGGCCCAAAATTAAATGCCTAACCCAATAACCCGTTACACCCACAACCCAGCTAAACACTAACCCAATAATCCGCTTAACCCAGTAGCCCATTTACAATCAAATACCCAATACCCCTGATACCCTAAACTAGTCCAGTAACCCAAGACTTAATTGGCCCAATTGGCCCAACCTATCTTCAGCTCCGGGAAACCCTAGCTAGGGTTTGCGCCGCAGCTCCCAAGCCATACCAAACATCAGAAGATCTCGCGCCGCAAGCACCAATGCGCAGTCAATGCCTGGTCCGTTGCCGCCATCGTCAAGCCTTCATCACCGCCGTGATTTCCCCGCTCACCTGCACACAAATGGAAAGAAAAGCAGCATAGCAGCACAAAAATAGGAAGAAACCAAAGGAAATTATTCTTACCAAATGTAAACAGTGGCTATAAAGCTTGAGTGCTATCGTTGTAATAGGGACACGAACCACACACGCAAACAGTTGTACGATTTACTACGCAAACAGAAACACAAACAGTGTTTTTTTTTTAAGAAGGTGATATTTTGTTTATTGTTATTTTTCGTTTCTGTTTTTTTCAATTGATATTTTGTTTATTGTTATTTTTTGTTTCTATTTTTTTTCAATACATACAAAACAACATTTTTAAAGAATATTACCAAAAAGAGGGAAAGAGGGTTACCTTTGACGCGCTTAGAAAACGGAAGATTTTAGACTCTCTGACCGCCGTGTACGATGGCGCGTGTAGCGGTCGACTGTCGGAGCTTTTTTCGGATTCCGGGCTGAGGAGAAGAACCGAGAGAGAGTTTTAAAAAAAGGGCAAGGTTTAAATGAATTTGGGTGTAAAATTTTATTTTTATAATAGTATAAAACGACACCGTTTTGGCTTAAAACAATAAGCCTTAAAACGGCGCCTTTTAAGCATATAACCCGTGTGTTGAACTGACCCAGCCAAGGGATCTGCGTGTTTTCTGTTAGTGGAATAATTGTCCAATTGGTCCTTTCGCATTTCTATCCTTTAAAATTAAATGTCTTTCATATTTAAATTTTGCCCAATAACTTTATTTTTAATTTCAATTTAGTCTCGAGCCTGTGATACCTGAACGTTGGAAACGGTGACGTTTTAGGGATTAGGGTTATTTACCCAGTGAGTCCCTCTCTTTAAACGCGCACTCTAATTAGGCCCAAATTCAGTTTTGATATTTTAAAAATTAACCCTACAGTTTTATTAATCATTAATTTTAATCATTTTTTATATATTTCTAAGTTTTTTTATTTATTTATTTTAAGTATTTTATATATTATTTATTTTACTATAAACATTATTCATATATAAAAAATTATTTATCGTATATTATTTTATTATATATTTATATTATTATGTTATGTTGTCTATTATATATATTATTTATTATTTATTTATATTCTATCATATATTATTTATTATGTTGTTTATCTTTATCTTTATTATTATAATTTTAACACTTGTAAATTATTATCACATATTATTGAATATTTAATATGTTATATAATCTTCTAAACTTATTACAAAATTTTATTCCTATTTAACATATTATTATAAGTATATATATTAGGTTATTATACCATACAGTATATTTTTTGTATATATATTAACCTTTTTTAAAAAAAATCTCTTTTCACTATTTATATACTGTTTTAAATATTTGTTATACTGCATTTATTTTCTTTTTGACTTATTTTATATATGTTCATAAATTTGTTGATTTATTTTCATATGTTTTTTTATTTAGTGTTTTTAGTATGTTAAATTTATCTTAAATTATTTTTATGTTATTTATTGTTTTTATATATTTGCATAAAAATTGATTATTTATGTTGTTATTTTAATCTATGTTTGCATATATGTTATGAAATTTAGGGTTTTCCACGTTGTGTTTTGCATGAAATGTTAATGTATGTTGTTTTTAAGTATATTTGCATGAATTGCTAAAATATGTACCATGTAGTTTATGTTATTATTGATATCTTGAAATATGTTAAATGCATCATCATTTAATTTTTTTTAAAACCCCAAAAGAGTTTTAAAAATGAGGCAATACTTTTTCGTATTTAGGAATTCGGGAAATGGTGCCCTAACATGCTGGGTTGCGATTTCCCATTTGTCTAAATGCCTAAAATACCCTTCTAAATGATTTTATAAATTACAAGGTGATTTCAGTTACAAGAATTTTAGAATATCATGTCCTATCATGCTGGATGTGATATTTATATATTTTTGGAATGAAGGAATCTTGGTTTTAAACTCAAATTATTCTGACTTTTAAAAGGGATCCTATTTTTAAACTCTTTCAAAATTTTGACATTAAGACAGAAAACTATTCAATTTGGTACCGATTTTGGGCGTTGCGACGGTGCTAATACTTCCTCGTACGTAACCGACTCCCGACCCTGTTTACTTAAATTTTCGTAGACCAAAATGCTTAAAGGTGATCCAATCGCACCTAAAAAGGTTGGTGGCGACTCCCGTTTTTATTTTTTTAAAATTCGAACCCCGTTTTTCAAACCCCGTTAAAAATGAGTTTGACAAGTTGCCTAAACAACTCCCAAAAATTTGAAAACACTAGCTATTTAAACCATTTCCAAATTAGGTTAGGATTTTGCTTCCTTTTCCAATTCTCCTAGAATTTTACATCCATCTTTTCTATTTCTTCCCTCTTTCTTTTCTTTCCTTTTCTTTTCATTGAAATTTTGTTCCATTACTAAAAATTATTCTTGATTACCCCATATCAAAATCTATTCTCGATTTTAACTCGTTTTTCAACTGGATTCGTGATTGCAATTAGAAACATTCTTCGATCATTGCCAAGAATAGGTAAGAACATTCCAATCCCGAAGTTGAGATCTTAAATTCTTGTATAATTTCTATTCATGTTAATTTTAAAGATCGACTAAATGATCTTTTGCGAATCTCATTGAAATCTTCTAAAATCTTGATTTTCTTGAAATCCGTTATTAATTCTTACGTGAATTTTGTTTGAAGGACCTGATTTAGGTACCCTAGATCATATTGGAACTTAAGGAATGTTGCTTGAGATCCCGGTGACAGGTGTGTGTGTTCTTTTATAAGTGAATTGGGGAAAATTCGTGCCTAGGATAGGCCCACACGGTTGTATGGGCCACCTGTTTGGACTACACGATCCCCATACGCTACCATGTTTCCTTAGAAACCCTAGGTTATTTGATTCCCAAGTGACCTAAGATCCTTCAATGGCTTTCTATGAGGTCGTGTCTCCCTTATATATTAATTTTGCAAATACAACACGGCTATAGTCTTGCATACGGCCTAGCCACATAGCTGTGTACCCCCTCCACATAGTCCAAGGCATTCCACATGGTCCGGTCACACGACCGTGTGTCCCTTGTAGCTTATATTTTACAATTTTAACCCATAATTTTATGTTTTGTTCAGTTTAGTCCTTGAATGATTTCCAAACTATTTATAGTACTTTAAATTATTCAATTGAGCCTTGATGATATGAATTATGTTATAATCAATGATTTGATGAATTGATTTAATATGATATATATATGCATGAATTGAAAACATTATATATATGTCCATTGTTTTGGGGTTTGTTATCGTATGTATGGTATACCTTATGTCACTGTTAAATTGAACACATAGAAAGTAGGATTTTTACTACTGAATTGATCTATCACAAGCATGCTAAGTGCTATTGAATCAAACCAATATGAGCATACTGATTGCTATTGTATAGTTTGTTAAAAGCATATTTTAATGCTACTGTATTAATCTGATAAACATGTTATATTGCATTGCATGGGGTGGGACATTATGAATGGATGAAGCATTGATAGTGTATTTGTATTTATTTTGCTGTGTACCCATAACCATAGGCAGATTCCATCTGCAACGATCTTGCTATGCATTCACAACCCTTTGACAACTATCATATGTAAGCATGTTGTGCATCCATGGCCATTGGCAGATTTTACTTGCATTATTTTACTGTGTACCCATAGCCATATGCAACATTTTTTTTTGTGTTCACAGCTATTGGTAGTAAAACTTCAAACTATTGGTTGTAACAGCCCGGTTTTAGCTAAATCAGAATAATGGTTTTGGAACCACAAATTCGAGGTTGGAAAATTATTTTAATATTATTTTTGGTGTTTATATCATGTGATTATATGTGTGTGAAAGTTTTGTGAAATAATTTTAGCATTTGAATGCTTAATTTGAGAAAAGGACTGGATCGAGTAAAATGTAAAAGTAGCGTGCTATAAGTTAAGAGTGTTTATTTGTTATGGTTTATTAAATGAAAGGTCCTTATATTGATATTAGACCATGGATAATGGGAATGGACATAAACGAACATATATTAAGTGATTTTATAATGGTTTATTAAAGGTTAATATTGGTAATTGATAAATCATGTTATTATTAATAAAACAAAGTGAATCAAAACATTATTTTCCATCTCCATGCACCGAAATTTGAAGAAAAAGAAGAGAAAATAAGTTTTTCATTTGGCTAAGGAAATTGATGCAATTAGTATGTGTTTTGTCATGTTCTTAATGATTTTTATGTTTTTGTGATCATTGCATCGAGTACTAGCTAGCACGTGCCTTAATTTTTGAGTTTGTTGGTGATTTTGTAAAATTTCATTTATGAATCAATGAGTTTTGTGATATTTGATGATGAATAATGGATATTTGTTGATAGTTACACGAGTTTTGTTAAATGATTTTGAGTAAAAATGTCTAAATAGGGTTAAATTGTGAAATTTGTAAATTGAGGGGTTGAAATGTGAATTAAATGTGAAATATGGATTTCTAGGGACCTATAGTAAATTCATCCAAGCATGGGTTTTGTCAAATTTGGTGTAATTTGTGTTTTTGTGAAATAGGGACTAAATTGAATAAATGTGAAACTTTAGGGGCTAAAGTGAAAATGCCCAAATAGGTATTTTTGGATGAAATTGAATGAATAGGTGATTAAATGAGCTAAATTTGAATTTATATAGATCAAGAAAGAAAGAAATCAAATTTAGATCGGGGGAAATCAAAGGTTATCGAGTAGTCGATCCGTCCGTTTATCTCGAATACAAGGTAAGTTCATATGCAAATAAATACCTTTAAATTGATTTATATATGTTTATTTGTTATTGAATTACTATTAATGTTGAAAGAAAAAATACGAGCAAGAATTGATGAAGTTACGATATCCGAAAGTCCCGTACGAACCTTAGGAATAGTATAGGATACAAATGTCATGACATTAGGTTACCGAGATGTGATTACATGTAAGACAATGTCTAAGACATTGGCATTGTATTGTGATTACGTGTAAGACTATGTCTGAGACATTGGCATCGTTATTCGATTTCGTGTAAGACCCTGTCTGGGACTGTGGTATCGGTATGTGATAACTTGTAAGACCATATCTAGGATATGGCATTGTACGAGCTTTATGTGATTTTCGAATATCCTTAACAATTTTGAACGGGTCAATGGGCAAAGTCAAGTTGAGAAAGAATGTGTAAATGAGTTAAATGACTCAGGTACATAAGAAATTCATACGAGTATTGAAAAGGGAAGTATTTGATGAATTCAATTAATATATTGAATATGTGTACAATGAGAAAGGTTTGTGAACTTACAATGCTTACTCATAGTATGCCTATTGATGGAAATGATGTTGATTCATGTGGTAATTTATTTGTATATGGCTTACTAAGCTTTTAAAGCTTACCCTGTGTGTTCTTTCTCTGTTTTATAGATCATCGAAGCTAGCTCAGACTCGGGGATCATCAGAAACCATCATCACACTATCAACTACTTGTTGGTATTTTTGGATACTTTGTAAATACAGTATATGGCATGTATAGGCTAGTAAATTGATAATAAGTTTTGAGATATGATATTAGCCATCTGTGTTGGCTTGTTTAATGATGTAAATGTTGGTGTGTATGGTCATTTAAGTTGGCTTGAATTATGTGTTTGATAAGTGATATATGTGATATGTAAGTTACCTTGTGTTTTGCCATGTTTGTCATGGTTGTTGGTATGGCTAAATGGTTGCTCATTTGGTTAGTTATTAATTGATGTATTAATGCTTGAGGAATGGTATATTTTGGCATGATTTATAGATGATGAATTGATATGTTTGAGAAGCATAATTTAGTTGATAAAATGATGTGAAGAATACATAGAAAGATAGGTGAAATTGTTGATAATGATATATTGTTTTGGTATGTTTATGGTTATGAATTGAGTAGTGAAATGGTTGAAGATAGAATGGCATGAATTGTATATGAATTGGCATGTTTTGGCTGCCTATAAATGTATTGAAATGATACCATTTTGGTTGCTAGGTGTGCATGAAAAAAGGGCGAGAAATGTGGCTTCAACCAAGCCTATTTTCACTCCACACAGCCGAGCACATAGGCATGTGGCTTGACCATGTGTGACACATGGCCTTGGTACACAGTCGTGTGTCCTCAAGGGTAGCCCTTAGAATTAAGTTAGTATACCTTACAGGTTTGGCATGGCCTAGACACACAGGCGTGTTTACTGGTCGTGTGTGACATACGGGCTGGCACATGAGTGTGTTGCGGTCGTGTGACCCAAGTCAGTAACCCCTCCAGACACGAGCGTGTCTCCGATCGTGTGGTGCAAGTCAATACGTATGCATTTTTTTCACACGGCCTGAGACACAGGCATGTCTGGTGGCCATGTGAGGCACACGGCCAATTCACACGGGCGTGTGACCCTTGTATGTTGGAAAAATTTCTAAGTTACCCAAAGTTTTCAAATGTGAATGGTTTAGTCCTGAACCTCTTTTAAGCATGTTTTAAGGTCTCGTAGGGCCTTATAAGGGACAATGTGAATGTGTTGAATGGATTTTGATTATGAATGCATAAATGTATGTATTATGTATGTGAATGATGCGTATTGTACGGTAATGCCTTGTAACCCTATTTCGGTGACAGATACGGGTTAGGGGTGTTACATTGGTGGTTAATCCATAGTCTAGTGTGTTGGTGGTTGGATTTCTAGGGAACTCCCATTATGGTCTGTAGTGGTGGGGTAGGATTTTTGTGTTAAAATTGATATTGTATGACATCTATGAAAGCATGTACATACAAACCTAGAATTTCTAGTAGGATATATTTATATCTACATATATGAATAAGTAATATGTGAAATCAATATTCTAATATTGCTATTGCAAATTCTTTATGCTAATGATGGCCAAATTGAAAATTGATATTCTAAAATGCTACTTAATTCCGATTATTTTATGCATTATTATTTAATATGCCTTATCGACTGTTACACTGATTTTCTTATGATTGAACTCACATTGAGCCTCATAGCTTACTCCCCCTTTTAATTTTCATCCTTATAGATAACCCACCAGGTTAGGACGCAGACTAGACATACAGAGGGTTTCGGCTTAATTTTGTTAAAATATTTTTAGATATATTTGATATTTTATCATTCAGAAATTGTATTATTATTTTATTTCGAACTATGGCATGGGACTTAGGTTTTGAGTTGGATTTTATTTTGCATGACACTTAATTTAAAATTTTAAGACATCATGTCATGATTATTGATTAGTATGCATGAACCCTAGATTTTGTTAAAAACAAATAGACATTAATTTTTTGGCTACTAAATCATAATTAAAATTTTGAGGAATAATAAATCAGTATGTAACCAAGTTTTCCTCTAAAATAAACAATTGTTTTAACATGACTGGTTTCAAAAGATCCAATAGCTTACTAGGTCACTTCAGTGGCTAATGTAATTTTCTGAATTCGGGTCTATCATCTAGGTCAGGTTGGGAAAGTTACATTAGTGGTATCAGAGTTTAGTTTTTCTAAACTCGAATTGTAAAAAATTGAATAAACTTGCATACAAGCATTAAAAACGGTATTTTGGGAAAAACCATGCCAAATTTTTTTTTGGAAAAGTTAATTTTTTGTAGGAGAATTAAATCTGAGACTCCTATGTCGTTCCTACTACAGTTACTGTTAAAACTTTTCATAAACTATACATTTTAGACCATGAAACATTTAGAAGGAGAAATAATGCTTGAATTGTTTGAAAACTGTAGACATACTTTATCTTTCAAACTTTCACAAATGAGAATGAACACCCAAGGTAGATGTGGTAGGGGTAGGCCGTGTAGGGCTGCACCTATAGAGTTGCCTACTATCTAAGGGGAAAACCCAAACCTTGAGGAGGATTATGTGGAGAACTCCTTCAACAATGGTGTCAGAGGCTACGATATTGGTGATGACATGGTGACCCAAGCAATGCTGAGGGTTTTACAAAGGGTTGATGGAGCCTAAACTGGATTGGAGAGCCGTGGATTTGTTGCAAAGGGACTCCGATGAAATGAGGCAAAAGCTTTTAAAAGCATTGCTAGTATGACTCCTACGGTGGCGGAATACTAGATGAAGTCAACAAAAAGGATTCTAGAGGACATAGACTACACTTTGGAGGCATTGTGTCCTTACTTAGGGAAGAGGCCTATTGTTGGTGGCAGTCTGTGGTAAGGGGTACACGACTGAGCGAATAACTTGAGAGTATTTTCAAGAGGCCTTCTAGAATGTGGCAGCCTGTGGTAAGGGGTACACGGCTGAGCGAATAACTTGGGAGTATTTTCAATAGGCCTTCTAGAAGAAGTATGTGGGCAGAAGGTATGTGGAGGCTCGCATGCTCGAGTTCATCAAGCTAAAACAAGGATACTAATTCGTAACAGAATATGAGGCTGAATTCCTGAGGCTCAACCGTTATGCTCAGGGTATGGTTTCCACGGAGTAGGATAAATGTGTAAGATTTGAAAATGGGCTACAATTTGACCTTAAAATACATGCTGCTCCACACCAAGAATAGGTGTTTAAGAATCTAGTGGAGAAAGTTAAAACCGTAGAGAACATCGAGTAGATAAATTGCGAACAATAGGAGAGAAGTGCAGTCCTGACCAAAAGATATTTGGGTTCCACTGATTCAAACTCTCGCATTGTAAAATGAGCCAGAGATGGTAGACCACAACTAAGGGGTGCTGTAGCTAACACTAAGAATGAGGTTTACTATAAATTTTGTGGTAGGCATCACCCGAGGGAGTGTTGGAAGAAGAAGGGCACTTGTTTGAAATATGGGTTGATGGAGCATTTGATAAAAGGTTGTCCTCAATAAAGTGAACAGACACAAGATCTAACCCAAAACCAGGCCTAAAATCAAATAGTGTAGCTAAGGATCGTGGGTAGAATAGGGCCGTGAATACTATAGCTATCGACGCAAATCGAATTTAGGCTAGACAACTTGCCCTTGTTTATTCTATTAGGGAACGTGATGAGAGGGATGCGTCCAATGTTATCGTAATTATCTTTACTGTTAATTTTGTCCCACACTTTACCTTAATTGATATATGATCCACCCACTCTTATGTTTCTTAAGAAATGTTTGAAAAATTAGGTGTTGGGGTAGAGGAAACCACTACTGACATAAATGCAGTAATCTCTTTAAGACAATCAGTTATTGTGAAAAAAAATATATATGAGATGTCTTTTGGATTTTCCTTTTGGGGAGTTTGATTTAATTCTGGTATGGATTGGTTAGTAGAACACCAAATTAGCTTAGATTATGCCTCTAAGAGGGTAACTTTGAAAACAACCAAGGGTAGAAACATTGTTATGATTGGTGAGCGACAAGATTATTTGTCAAATGTTATTTTAGTTATAGTCATTGATAAACAAGTTCGAAAAAGGTGTGAGGCTTACTTAGTTTATGTGTTGGATGAGAATGCCAAGAGTTCTTCCTTAGACATAATTTAAACTGTTGGGAAATTTCCAAATGTGTTTCCTAATGAGTTGTCAGGGTTACCTCTAGACTGCAAGGTAGAATTTAGGGTTGAGCTATTGCCAGGAACCGTTTTGGTGTCCATTGCTAACTATCGCATAGCACCTAAAGAGTTGCAAGAACTAAAAATCCAATTTTAGGAGCTTCTAGATCGTGGGTTTATTAGACCTAGTGTTTCTTCGTAGGGAGCTACAATCCTATTTGTGAAAAAAAAGATGGTTCCCTAAGGTTGTGCATAGATTATCGACATCTGAAAAAGTTGACTGTAAAAAATATATATGCTCTACCTAGAATCAATGATTTGTTTGACCTATTTCGAGGTACAACGGTGTTTTCCAAAATAGATCTAAGGTTGGGGTATTATCAACTTAAGGTAAAGGAGGCGGATGTAATTAAAACTGTATTTAAAACCCGTTATGGCCACTATGAATTTCTTGTAATGCCACTCAGCTTAACCAACACTCCTGTCGCATTCATAGATTTAATAAATTGAATGTTCCAACACTTCTTGGATCAGATCATTGTTGTGTTTATTGATGATATCTTAGTTTACTCCAAAACCAAACCTGAACATGTTGAACACCTTAGGAAGGTTTTACAAATCCTCCGAGATAAGAAGTTGTACGCCAAAATAAGTAAATATGAATCATGGCTTAAGGAGGTAATGTTTTTAGGACATATTGTATATGCAAAGGGTATTCAAATAGATTCAAGGAAGATAGAAGTGATCCTTAAATGAAACAACCCAAAAATGTTTCCGAAATCTAAAGTTTCCTTGGTTTAGTCGGGTACTATCATAGATTTATTGAAGGATTTTCCTTAATAGCCGCACCCCTAACTAAGTTGTTGAGAATGGATGTTTCTTTTAAGTGGACGGTCGAGCAACAATCTAGCTTTGAAAAGCTTAAGGCGGTGTTAGCCCAAGCTCTGATGTTGACTCAACCCCAATTAGGGAAAGAATATGAGGTGTAGAGTGATGCTTCCTATACTAGCCTTGGATGTGTGTTGATGCAAAGCGGTAAAGTAGTGGTGTATGCGTCTAAGCAGTTGAAGCAGCATGAGTGCAACTACCCGACTCATGACTTAGAGTTGGCTACAGTTGTTTTTGCAGTGAAAATTTGGAGGCACTACTTATATGAGGAGAAATGGTATATCTATATTGACTACAAAAGTCTTAAATACCTTCTCACCAAAAAAGAATTGAATCCAGTATGATTGTGTAATTGAATATCACCCCAGAAAAGCCAATGTTGTAGCAGACGCTCTAAGTAGAAAAAATGACTGATTTAAAAGTTATGTTTGCTAGGCTAAGTTTAGCAGATGATGGAGTCTTGCTAGTTGAGCTACAACCCTAGCCAATGAGATTAAAACTAAACAACCCTCAGATAAACCTTACTAAAAACTGAAGATTTTGGGTGTAATGGTGATGGAATCTTGTGATGTCAAGGGAGATTTTGTATGTCAAATGATAATGAATTAAGATAAACCATACTTCAAGAAGCACATACTAGCCCTTATGCTATGTATCCAAGGGGAAACAAGATGTATCGAGATGTAAAGGAACTATACTGGTGGCCCAGATTGAAATGAGACCTGACCAAATTTATGGCCAAATGCTAAACGTGTCAGCAAGTAAAAGCTGAACAATTTTCTTTTGGGTTGTTGTAACCAATTAAAATATTGCAGTAGAAGTGAGAGTGAATAACGATGGACGTTGTTAGTGGGTTACCCTTAGCATCCACTAAGAAACATTCAATTTGGGTAATAGTAGACCGATTGAAGAAGTCAACACATTTCTTATTGGTTCGCTGGACTATTCATACAAAAGCTAGCTAAGTTATATATTTCAAAAATCGTGAGGTTGCATTAGGTACTCGTATCAATTATTTTAGATTGAGAGTCCTATTTTACATCTCAATTTTGGAAGAAGCTACAAGATTCGTTAGGTACTCGTTTGGATTTAAGCATTACCTTCCATTCGTGGTTTTTGAACGAGTGATACAAATATTGGAAGATAGGTTAAGAGGTTGCATTATCGAATTCTGAGGTAGTTGGGAAGAACATTTGCCTTAAGTCGAATATTTCTACAACAACAGCATCCAATCAAGCATCTAAATGACTCCTTATGAGGCCTTATATGGTTGTAAATGTCAAACATCTTTGTGTTGGACTGAATTGGGTGAAAGGAAAGTGTTAGGTCTCGAATTAGTGCAATAATTTGAAGGGAAAATAAGGCTAATATTGAATAGACTAAAAGCAGCATCTGATAGAAAAAATTCGTATGAGATTTAAAAGGAAGGACACTGAATACAATGTTAGTGATCAAGTTTTCCTAAAAGTATCCCTATGTTAATACGTGTTAAGGTTGAGTCGAAAGGGTAAGTTAAGCCCAAGATTCATAGGACCCTATCGAATCCTTAAGAGAGTCAATCCAGTCACACATAAATTAAGATTACCTTCAGAGCTGGACCAAATTCATGACATCTTCCATGTCTCCATTGTGAGTCGATACTGATCTGATCCTTCCAATATCGTTCCAATTGAGGAGATCGAAGTGAGACCAGATTTATCTTTTGAGGAGGAACCTGTGCAAATTCTAGATCATAATGTAAAATTTTTAAGAAGGAAACAAATCCCTGTTGTTAAGGTTTTGTGGCAAAACCATGGCACCGAGGAGGCCACATGAGAACCAGAAGATGCATTTCGCAAACAATATCCTCATTTATTCAAACTAGGTAAATTTTAATGATAAAATTTCTTTAAGGAGGGGAGAACTGTAACACCCCAAAATATAAAGGTTTAGATGAAATAAGTAAGCAAGGAATGACCTTGGTTTAGTGGTTATGTAGTTAATGCACACAATAGAGATCTTAGGTTTTATCCACCCCTTTCCTATTTTGTTTTCTTTTTAACAAACTAGGATGAAAACAACACCAAAACAAATATTAAATGGAGTAGAAAATAAACAAGAAATGGGCAGCAACCAAATGGTTAAGAATTCTCCTTCCCCTTACCTACCTATGTTTGAACCTCACCTTCCCCATTTCCATTTCTTTTTTTGTCAGTAGAAAAGAATATTTGCCAAAACAACCCCTCAAATTTGAAAGCTCTAGCTATTTAAACCATTTTTCTAATTAGGTTAGGATTTTGCTTTCTTTTCCAATTCTCCTAGAATTTTACTTCCATGTGTTCTATTTCTTCCCTCTTTCTTTTCTTTCCTTTTCTTTTCATCGAAATTTTGTTCCATTGTTGAAAATCATTCTTGATTACCCCATATCAAAATCTATTCTCAATTTTAATTCATTTTTCAATCGGATTCATGATTGTAATTAGAAACATTTTTCGGTTGTTGCCAAGAATTGGTAAGAATATTCCAATTCAGATGTTTAGATTTTAAATTCAAGTAGACTTTTTATTCACGTTAATTTTAAAGATCGACTAAATGATCTTTTACAGATCTCACCAAAATCTTTTGAAATATTGATTTTTCTTAAAATTTGTTATTAATTCTTACATAAATATCATTTGAAGGACTCGATTTAGGTGCCCTGGATCAGATTGGAATGTGAGAAATGTTGCTCAAGACCCCAATGGTAGGTGTGTGTTCTTTACAAGTGAATCGGGAAAAAATTGTGTTTAAGATAAGGTCACACAGTTTTCCAAAAGGGCTTGTAGGCGACCCATGTGGACCACACAACCCCCATACACGACCATGTTCCCCTTGAAACCCTAGGATATTGCCACACGATTGTGTCTCCCTTGTAGGTTGATTTTGCAAATACTACACGACCACAGTTTGTCACACGGCCATGTACCCCCTCCACACGGTTCAGAGCATTCCACATGGTTCAGTCACATGACCGTGTGTCCCTTGTATCTTAGATTTTACAGTTTCAAAACAAAATTTTATGCTTGTTTAGTTTAGTCCCTGAATGATCTTCAAACTATTTATAGTGCTTCAAATTATTCAATTGAGCTGTGATGATATGAATTATGTTAGAATCCATGATTTGATGAATTTATTTATGATATCTATATATGCATGAATTGTGAACATCATATATATGACCATTTTTTTCAGGGTTTGTGATCATATGTATAGTATGCCTTATGTCATTGTTAAATCGAACACACAAATTATGATTTTCACTACTGAATTGATCTGTCACAAGCATGTTAATTGCTACTGAATCGAATCGATATGAGCATACTGATTGCCACTGTGTTGTTTGTTAATAGTATATTTTAATGCTACTATATTAATTTGATTAACATGATTTATTACATTGCATGGGGTGGGATGTTATGAACGGAGGAAGCATTAGTAGTGTATCTGCATTAATTATTACTATGTACCCACAACCATAGGCAAATTTCATCTGCGATGATCTTGCTGTGTACCCACAACCATAGGTAGATTCCATCTTCGACGTTTTTGTTGTGCATTCTCAACCCTTTGATAGTTATTATCTGCAAGCATGTTGTGCATCTATGGCCATTGGTAGATTTTACTTGCATTGTTTTTCTGTGTACCCACAGCCATATGCAGATTCCATCTGTGGCATTTTGTTGTGTGTTCATAGCCATTAGTAGTAAAACTGCAAAATATTGGTGGTTAATCCACTATTTGGTGTGTCGGCGGTTGAAGTTTTGGGGAACTCCATTGTGGTGTGTAACGGTGGAGTAGGATTTTTTATGTTAAAATTGATATTGCGTAGGATCTATGAAAGCATATGTGTATACAAACCTGAAATTTTTGGTAGTATATATTTATATCTACATATATGAATGAGTAATTTGTGAAATCAATATTCTGATATTGCTATCACAAATTCTCGATGCTAATGATGGTTAAATTAAAAATTGATATTCTGAACTGCTACTTAATTGTGATTATTTTATGAGTTATTATTTAATATGCCTTATTGACTGTTGCAGTGATGTTCTTGTGAATGAACTCACACTAAACGTCATAGCTCAACCCCTTTAATTTTCATCATTATAGATAACCCACCAAGTTAGGACGCAGACGTGACATACGGAGGGTCTCGCCTCGATTTTGTTAAATATTTTTAGATATAGTTGATATTTTATTATCCAAAAATTGTATTATTATTTTATTTCAAACTATGGCATGAGACTTAGGTTTTGGGTTGATTTTTATTTTGCGTGACAATTTAAAATTTTAGGACATCATGTAATGATTATTGATTAGTATGCATGGACTTCAATTTTTGTTAAAAACAAATAGTTATTACCTTTTCGGCTGCTAAATCATAATGAAAATTTTGAGGAATAAGAAATTTGCATGTAACTAAGTTTTCTTCTAAAATAAACAAATGTTGTAACATGACTCATTTCAAAAGCTCCGATAGCTTAGTGGGTCAGTTCGGTAGCTAATGTAATCTTCCAAATTCAGGTCTATTGTCTAGGCCAGGTTGGATAGGTTATGTAGCATTCCGTTATAATTTACTGGTCAAGTAATTATTTTGAACAATTTCTTTTTTCGGTGACCAACTTAACAAAACAATTTTGATGTGATCAAAATAGGAGTAGCCCCTAATTAGAGTGACTAATGAGTAGTAATACATATGTAATAAATAAATTTTTTACTCGTGTAATTACACTAGTAACCAAACGGGACATCTTTATTTATCATCAAAAGGTTGTCAAATAAAAATTATTAATAAATCTATGTAAGTTTAATTAACATTAAAGTTTTATTCATATGCTATTGACATTGTATCCTCTCGATTTATTGCATGTGTAGAACACTTGCTATCACTACATTAACTTATAAACTCTTTCTCTCTCTCTCTATATATATATATTTTTAAATAGGAGGATGAAACATGCTTGAACAAGCTCGATGCCACATTTTTTTGGACTGATAATAATTTCGATGCCAATCGAATTAAGATTCAATCAACTTATTCTTTTGTTTTTTTGTTCATCATAAATTAATATATATTTTTATAGAAATATATATAATTTTTTAGATACATTTTTTCATGAGTAAATTGGATCTTAGCTTGATTTCAAAACATTAGATACACATAAAATTCCTAATCTAATCAAACCTATACTTCAATTGATTCTTAATATAGTTGGTCAAATTTTGAAAACACTAAATATGTTTAATTAGGCAAATATGCCAATTTTGAAATGAAATAAGGGTTTTAGGCTATTTTTCTCGAAATTTAAAGATATAAGTCATTTTTTGAGATAGAATACAACAACACCTCCATCTTGCAATTTTTTTTCTAATGGCTAGTTTATTGACTATATATACCCAACTTATTTTCTTTATTTTTTATTCAAATTTTGTTTTCTCAATTCTCTCAATTCGATTCATCTATTTTATTCATAATTTTTCATTCAATTTCTCTCAAAATTTTCTTATCTCCATTTTATATTTTATAATTTCTTTGATTTTATTTGATTTTTATAAATTTGAAAATGTCAATGCCTTTTATTCATTTGGATCACAAACACATTTTCATTGTGTAATTACAAATGGTAAGAAAATATTATTGTATTTTTTTGTTTATATTATTAAGTTGTTAATATTATTAATTATTATTATTTGTTTATATATTCAGACCGAATATTGGATTATTGAGATGCATATACACAGTTTAAGTGCGAGGACACCACGTGTAATTGAACAACACTTACAAGATGCGAGATTCTTGCACGTGTCTCGTATAATTAGGGGGACTAAATTGGAGTTTGCACTTATTAGCACTTTGTTAGAAATATGGAGACCCAAGACACACATTTCATCTTCCGTGTGCTGAGTGTATAATTACACTCGAGGATGTAACATTACAACTTGGTTTACTAGTTGGTGGGCAAGTAATTACGGGGGTAGTGTGTGTTGGCGATTGGAGTGCAGTTTGCTACCAACTATTAGGCAAGGTGTCACACAAGTTCAGTTATAGTCGGATAGAAATGAAATGGTTAGAAGACAATTTCTCACATCTCGACAACTCCTTTATTGTGGTTGAAAGACAACAATTCACGCAAGCATTCATATTGTGGTTAATCAGGGTCTTCTAATGCCAGATAAATCTAAAAATATAGTACATTTAAGGTGACTCTTACAACTAGTCAACTGTGTTGGGAACATTGTACCGAGAGATATGTTGGGCAATGGAAGCAAAAAAAATTAAAACCGATAGTTGCATACTCCTTTAGTCATGAGCATGGTGCCGCCTACCATTTTTACGTCTCTGAGTAAACTTCCCTTAGCAATTCCGACTCGTAATAAGGTAAGATTCATTTAGTAATATATTATCATATATTGTCATTATTATATTTTTAAAATAACATATTATTTGAATAGGTGGAATAAAGACACGAGTCATGTGGGTATATGATCTGTCATAATTTGTTGTGGCAGATTAAACTAGTTTTCGTACTTAATGAGCTTGAATACGAGCAATTTTATTATATTTTAGTTAGTTTTCTATCTCAGCTTTAAATTCAATAAAAAGTGTAAATTGAGCTATTTTATGACCTTAGAGGCTGAATGAGGCCTAAAGGTGGGTTAACGTAATAAGAGCTTGAGGCTAGTCGCCATGTTACAACATTGGAGTCTAATGTCGCAACAACGACCTCATTATGAAAACAATTTGCTAGAAATATGGAAACCTCCACACAAAATGTGTTCAATTTATAGGAAATTCTAGAACCAAATATGAAACATAATTTCAAAATGTTGAAAAAGATTGGACATGTTCTGAAAAGAAACATTATTATTTACCACGGAAAAGAATAGATGTGATATGCTAATTTATCTCGAGATTCTCGGATGTAAGGTTAGAGTTTAAGTCACAGTGTTAAGAAACGTGTTTGTAGAGACACACTTAGCAGGGACAAAAACACCTCTTACAAAAGACGTTTTCATATTCTGTCCTAAAAATGATTCTCTCCTAAAAATGATCTAAAACCCTTATTTCATTTCAAAATTGACATATTTACCTAATTAAACCCACTAAATAGGCATAAGGTTCAAATTTGTTTTTATTATGAAATAATTTTCTATTATTTAATACGAATTTGAGCATTCCGAAATTAAAATTATCTTGTCGTGAGGATAGGTATATTGTTGGATAGAGTTATGTGTCACTGTCACCAGTTTTGGTGTTTAGTGCTAAAAAAGGAAAGTAATAAGTTCCATCCTCCACTCTTATTTCTCAATGATGAACTACAAGTGTATGAAATATATTTCTCACATGGATTTCATGGAACTTGTCCCTTGCAAATGACATTAATTGAATCTCAACTTATGCTTTTGCTTTTATCATCTTAAAATAATATTATTATATGCATTATAAATATATCTACTAAATCCTTGGGTAGTCATGTTTTGTCACTTTTTGCTGGTGTTTAGTGCTAAAATAATGTAATAATTCAAATTGAACCAAAAAAAAATTATAATAATTTCACAAGTTTTATCACGTGATTAGTCACACAAATGTATGAACATGTACCCCAAGGATAACCCTTAAAACCCTCTCTACCAGTGTTATTTGAATTTTCTTAGACTAGTCCGTGGGATCGATTGAATAAAAAATTATTTGATATACTGATTTGAATATAGAAATTAAAATGATTTCACATGAATCACGAAAAGCCGACAAAAAGTTGGAAACTGAGTTAAAAAATCGGTACTACTAGTTTTATAATTTTATTATATTTTTATTTTAAATTTTTTTATAAAATTTTAATTATTGTTAGATCAATAGTCAAACTGATTAAATCAAGAATTGATGATATCACCGATTCAACCATCAATTTGATTATTAAAATATTGCTCTCTAATCTCTTTTTATATTTTAGCTCTATAGTTCTCTATCCTCTTACCCCCAAAGCTAATTTTCAACTATTTTCGTCAAGGCTACCTATTCTTTTTTTTTTCTCTCAGTCAACAATTACAATTTTCAGCATTTGCAAAAAATGCTAACATACTACTAGAGCAATTTTAACCCCAACGCTAGAGACCCTCACCCCATTACAAAAACTAGAGCAATTTTAACATACTATTTTCGTCTAAGGCTACCTATTCTTTTGTCGTAATTAGGGTATACATTGCTGGCAATAATGACTAATTTTCTCGTCACGAGTGCTCTCTGAAGAGATAAATGGTTAGTCATGAAATTGTGTTCCATTCTCATGAGTAGGGATCAAACCTCGACCACATAATTAAAAGATGAGGTGAGCAACCACTGCACCACACCTCATGGTTCTAAGTATCTTTTCAACATATTAAAACTAAACTCTATTATTTTAGATATCATAGTTGTCGAAACCATTTTCAAATCGGGTTTTGGAAAATGGGAATCGATTTTAAAAATGAAAACGGGAGTCGCCACCAATCTTTTTAGGTGTGATTGGGTCACCTTTAAAACATTTTGTTTTAAAATCATTAGTTTTGGTCCACGAAATAAAAGAACGGGTTCGGGAGTCAGTTACGTACGAGGAAGGATTAGCACCCTCGTAACGCCCAAAAATTGGTACCTAATTGATTATCAAATGTCTTTAATGTTGGAAGAAAAAAAAATTTAAGATGTAGTCCTCTTTAAAATATTTTAACTTTGAAAATTGGGATTCACTAGCATCAAAGTATTGGCATTAAGTTATCCCTTTTTTGAAATTCCTATTTCGAAACAGCAAAACGCTATATCCAATAAGTTAGGACATATTGCTTTGAAATTCCAAGATAGTGGCTTGCATTTAGAAAACCTTTAAAAAACTTAGGAGGGTGCTTAATTATTCGAATTCAACGAGAAAAGTGGCAACCCAATAAGTTAGGGCACTACTTTCTCGAAATTTCCAAACACCAAGCATCGCCTTATTTGCAAAAAAAAAAAATCTTATCTCGAGGTAATAAGATGTCATATCCAGTGAGTTAGGACACAACACCTCAAATATCAGAGAGTAAGTATTTTATTTAACACTTGTATTATGATTTAAAAGAATATGCCGTTATTTAGGTTAAACGTGAGAAAAAAAATAAAAATCGAAACCCAGTAAGTTAGGGCACGATTGTCTCGGATTACCAAATACGAAATATTTACTTTAGTGAAAGAATCACTATCGGGTTGGATAAAACCTAAATTCGTAATGAAACGAGATAATAAAGAATGCATAACAAATAAAAATTGATAACCATAACAGGATAAACATAAACACAAATATGAATACTAACGATAAATACTAAGGTAAGATAAATGAGTCGAATAAATAATAAGAAAGGGAAATAATGAATAAGCTAAATGTTTGAAATTATTAAAAAAACTATAAATAGAATAGATGATGAAATAATAATAAAAGTAATGATATGTAAATAAAATAAATATGCTAAAAAAATATACAGTTATCAAATTAGTTAATATAAAATAATAACGTATAAGTAAATACAAAAATAAAGGAAAATATAATAACAATAATAGAAAAATACAACAATAATAATAGTAAAAGATATAATAACATAATAATATAATAGTAATAGTAACAATATGACGATAATAGTAAAAATAATATATTAAATAATAGTAATAAAAGTAGTGCTAATAATAATAATAATAATAATAATAATCTATTAAGTTATAATGAAAATAATGATAATGATGATATATTAGATAATAATAGTAAAATAATAAGTAACAATAATAAATTATAATAATAGTGATGAGAATAACAAGTGATGATAATAACAGTAACAATAGTAGTAATAATATATTAGTAATATATAATAGAGGTAGTAAAAAAAATATAGTAGTTATAGTAATAATAATATAAACAGTAGCATATATACGTATGAAAAATAATGATAGTAAAATATAATAATAGTAATAATAATAGTGGAATGAAGGTAATAATAATATTAAAGTAAAGTAAACAAAAATAATACTATATATCAATATATATATACATATAATGCAAATACACACTACCATATAATAATAATAATAATAATATAGAAATACAAAGAGCAAATAAAAATATTAAATTTAAAAAACAATACTATATATAAAAGTATATACATACATATATGTACATAAAAATATACACTAATATATAATAATAATAATAATAATATTATTATTATTATTAAAATGCAGAAAGTAAATATGATATAATAGTAATATTAAAATGACGTAATAAAAATAATACTTATATATAGAAATGTACATACATACATATATAATAAACATACATTAATTAATTGTTAAAATAATAGAAGTGCTAACAATACTAGTATTAGAATGAAATAAGAGATAAATGCAAACATAATAATATAAATAAGGTAAACAGAAACAATAAAAAATAATAGGAAGGACATAATCGAATCTGAGAGCAATATTTTGGGGCAAATCCGTAAAAAGAAGAGGGATTAATTCGTACACGCAAATAACCGGGAATGACTAAAACGGACAATAGCCCTTTGACCCAAAACGCGCAGCTTTGATTCTATCTCTTATTTCTTACTACGATTGGAGTGAATATAATGAAACCCTTTGAACCTTTTTGATTGCTATTGATATACTGATTTTTTTGTTCTTGAATCTCAAAAAAAAAAAAAAGAAAAATCTCCTCTTGAATCTCAAAAAAAATCTCTTCTCTCCAAAATACAATAGATTCCTCTCTCCAATCCCCTCCCTCTTACATTGAGATTGTGGCTTTTTATAACCTTTTACAACTTGTTCTTCTTCTTTTTTTAATTTATTTGCCTTTTCCATTGTAGGCAAGTGGAGCAAAATGGGGGTGGGTGGCCAATTATGGTGGTGGAGTAGGTGGGATTAAGGTTTTCTTTTTTTTGATTTTTTTTTGGTTGGGTTAGTGTTTTGGGCTAAGTTTTGGGCTAAGGGTTTTGGGTTTGTATTGAGTTTTAATTGGGTAGTTGAGTTATGTTTATTTGAGTTTGGTTTTATTGAGCCCCGGGTAAAATTTGGGCCATACAATAGTTATTAAATACAAAACTAAATAATAAATACTATAAAACACATTTAATGTACGAATCATATTGTATTTAAGATTTTAACATATTCAAAAAATCAATATATTAATTAATTTTTGACACAGTCGATCGGAAGGATTAATTTGAGAAGAATTTAAGGGTTATCTTTGTGGTATATGTTCATACTTTTGTATGACTAATCATGTGATAAAAATTGTGAAATTATTATAAATTTTGTCTAGCTCAATTTGAATTATTACATTATTTTAGCACTAAACACCAACAAAAAGAGACAAAATATGACTACCCAAGGATTTACTAGATATATTTATAATGCATATAATAATATTATTTTAAGATGATAAAAGCAAAAGCATAAGTTGAGATTAAATTAATGCCATTTGCAAGGGACAAGTTTCATGAAATCCATGTGAGAAATTTTTATATTTAAATTTCATACACTTGTAGCTCATCATTGAGAAATGAGAGTGGAGTATGGAATTATTACATTCCGTTTTTAGCACTAAACACCAAAACTAATGATAGTGACACATAAGATAAGATAATTTTTGTAACACTCTAAATTTGATCTGGACGTTATGGTTGAATTTTGAGAAATTACTTTTAATTTTATTAAAAACTTATAAATTCACTTTAAAATCGTGTGATTATACCAGTGTTTACTTTGATAAATCGTTTTCCAATTTTACGGAAATTCTTGATAAAACAATTACTTTATTACAAGAAACATTAAAGTGATTATATCGTTTTGCAGCGGAGTTTACTAAGCTACAAGGTTTTGAACACCGTAGTTTAATTTGCAACAAATCATTTTACGGTTAGAAATTTAATACATTTTAAGTAGGAAAAACAAGCTAGAACAAAAAGCAAAGGTCAAAACAATTCACACTTCAAAAGTCCGAAAAGTTCAAATTTAACATAAAGTCCATTTAAATTAGTTTATCAAAAGAATCCAATTCCAAGTTTCTATATGCCGATCGGTCCTAAATTTGCTGACCATCTGAAAGGATAAAAATAAAGAGTGAGCTTACAAGCCCTGTGTATAACTTAGCCTACACAACAAATCAGATGCATATAAAATAATAGATACTATACCATTGCAGTCCAAATACAAAATTAGATGTAATTTTAGATGCAAAATCAGATAAATAATCAAATACAAAATCAGATCCTATCTCCATCCACTACACATCATCTCCATTCATCCCTACATGCCAGTTAGAGTAATTAATACCCATCCAACCTCACACATCTATAAGTGAGTGTATGTCACTTTTCAGAACAATGTAGTCAAACGGTCAGAAACAGGTAAGTGTTGTAATGCCACCAAATCATATATGTGGTCTAGACCATCAGATAAGATATATTATTAAATTGTCACTTTACCAATTTTTTAACAAATCAAAAACAAAAATTTTGAGGCGTTACAATTTTAATTTAGGTTTACTCAAATTCATATTAAATAATAGAAAAAAATATTTAATATAAAAAGATAACTTTAATATGTTTGAGCCTTATGCGTATCTAATGTCTTGAAACCAGGTTGTGATACAACTTAATACATGAAAAAGTGTAAGAAATTATATATATTATTAATTTGTGATGAATAAAAGTAAAAGATTGAATATTAATTTGAATGAGATGAATATTATTTGCAATTTAAAATATAAGTTTGAATATATTTAAACACTATTTATTCTATATATAATATTTAAATAGGAAAAAAGAAAAGCAAAACAAGAAGTTTACAAGTCAATGTAGTGATAGTAAGTGCTATATACATTCAACAAAACAAGAGGATACAGTGTTAACAGCGTATGAATAAAATTTTCCTGTTAATTTAAACTTAAATAGATTTATTAGTATTTTTATTTGAAAACCTTTTGATAATAAATAATAATATCAGGTTTGGTTATTAGTGTAATAATATGAAGAAAAAAATTATTTATTATATATGTATTACAATAGTTAGGTATAAAATAAAAAATAGTATAAATTTAAACTTGAAACTAAAAAGATGAGTAAAAACGCTTGTAAAAAAATAAGACCTCTTCAAAATAAGCCAAAATTTTTTCTTTCTCTTTGCTAAAAATAAATTATGAGAGTGGCTAAATATTGTCAATTTAATTAGTTTATTTCTAACTCATCTACTAAAATATGTGTAAAAAATAATATTGTTACTAAACATAGGGTGAAAGTTCAATTTGAATATTTTTAAATCACAATAGATATTAAGATTAACTAACCTGTATTATATGATAGGCATAATGATAAATTTAGCTTTCAATGTTTACATCTTTTATCAATTTTACCTTATTATCTTTTTGAGCTAAATTTGACCCTTGAACTTTCAAAAAAGAGTCGAATTGTTTTTAACGAAAATGCTGACTAAAACATTTATTTTTTTTAACAATGTTGGTGGGCAACCTGTATGACAGCCTACATGTACTCCAAGCTAATATGTCACTATTTGTCTTATATGTCACGTCAACAAATAATTAAAAAATTATAAAGTTCATAAAAATTAAAAAAAATTGGCATGAAATACAAGTAGATTGTCATGCAGACTATAATGTTTAAAAATTCATTGTTTTAGTCAATATTTTTTTGTTAAACAACAACAATTCAACTCTTTTTTTAAAAGGTTGATGGTCAAATTCAATCTTTGTAAAAGGTTGAGATCCAAATGTAACTAAAAGAATAAAATGACCAAGTTGACAAAAAATATAAATGTTGAAAACTAAATTTATCATTATACCTATAACATTGTATATCCTTATTATAAAACAAGTCTACTACAAAATTAGAAAATGCATTTAAAATCAATATAAATGGTGGCCGAGTTTTACTTCTAGAGTTAAAAAGTTGCAATTTATCTTTAATTAATATAAAAAAATTTCGATAATAGTCCTTATATAGTAACCTTTATCATCACATCATATTGAGAAAGAGGAAACTATAATGCGTATTGAGGTTGATGGACATAAATAGAAGTGCCTATAAATACGTGCAATTCAGAAAAGCATTTAGATCACACAAATATCAAAGTGCTTTTAGCACACTAAGGAAATGTCTTCTCAAATTTCTACAGACATGGTTCCAACCCAAGATAATAAAATGTCAAAGGAAAATCGCCATCTGGCCGATTTTAATCCTACCTTTTGGGGAGATATTTTCCCTTCTTCTCCTGTTGAAATGGTACGTACATTCGTGTGTTATGCCTCATGTTTATTTATGTGAGATTATATAACGATGTTATTTGGATCTTATGCAAGTGTTGGCATGTCTTTGATACGACAGATATATTAAATGTTTTTTTTTTTCTAATCATATGTTGATTTTCATTCCAATACACAAGAAAAATGATAATAAGTTTAATTATACTTGCCTTACTGTGAGCTTTAAAGTAATTGAAAGCGGTTAAAGTTGTGTAACCTAAATTTTAAGAGATTGCCTGCAAATCAAGTTAAACAAAATATATTTTCTTTCTAGAAGATTTAATATTTATAAATATAATATATTTAGCATTTATTAACATAATTTATTTGACTTTGATTAGAATTAAGTTTTTTCAACCTATAAACAGATGTAGTCGAAACTCCTCTTATAATCATTCAAAACCGACATAGTAAATTTTCTTTTCCTTTACCCGTGGTTTTTTCCCAAAAGGGTTTCCACATAAAAATCTGTGTGTTCTTTATTTTTATTTATCTTTTCTTTGCGATATATTGTTATTACCGACGTTTTATTTTTACAAATTGGTATCAGAGCTTTCAGGTTATTCATCTTGATCACGATAATGGCGTCTTTAAAGTATGAAATTCTGTTGTTAGATCGCAACACCAGCTTTGCGTTGTGGCAGATTAAGATGCAAGCAATTCTTGCGCAGATGGATTCGGAGGATGCCTTGCTAGGGATAGATAAGATGCATTCGACATTAACAGATGAAGAGAAGAAGTGTAAGAATCGAAAGGTATTAACACAATTACATCTATATTTGTCCAATGAAATTTTGCTGGATATGATGAAAGAGAAGACCGCCGCTACATTATGGAAGAGGCTGGAACAAATATGTATGTTGAAAACTCTAACCAGCAAATTGCATATGAAGCAATGTCTTTATGCTCATCGTTTGGAGGAAGATGCGTCTGTGCATGAACAGTTAACAGTGTTTAAAGAAATTCTCTCAAACTTGGATGCCATAGAGGTTCAGTATGATAAGGAAGATCTAGGGTTGATTCTACTTTGTTCGTTGCCTCCATCTTATGCAACCTTTAGAGACACGATTTTATATAGCTGCAAGTTTCTCACAGTTGATGAGGTTTATGATTTTGACCTCGTATGATAAGATGAAATATTTTATGGTTAAACCCTACTCTAAGAGAAAGGGTCTTATTGTTTGTGGGAGGCAAGATCGGAATACTGATGATGATCGTGGAAGGACACAGGAATGGAATCATCGCGGTAAATCTAAGGGTAGATCAAAGTCTTCAAAAAGAGGTAAAACTTGTAACTTTTGCGAGAAGAAATGACACATTAAATCTGATTGCTATAAGCTGCAAAACAAGATCAAAAGGGAGGCTGTGAATCAAAAGGGAAAACAACTAGAAAATTTCGGTGAAGCTGATTTTGTGGAAGACTACAGTGATGGTGAACTTCTAGTCGCTTCTGTCAATAATTCTAAAGTGAGTGAAGAGTGGATCATTGATTCTGGTTGCACCTTCCACATGAGTCCTAATCGGGATTGGTTTACAACTTACGAAATAGTGTCTAAATGTGTTGTTTTGATGAGAAATAATGCATCGTGTAAAATTGCAGGTGTTGGAATGATTAAAGTTAAGATGTTTGACAGAGTTGTCAGAACATTTAGTGACGTGCAACATGTTCCAGAATTGAAGAGAAATTTAATTTCGTTGAGTAATCTTGATTTAAAAGGGTATAGATAATAGCTGAAAGTGGGGTTTTGAAGATTTCCAAAGGTTCCCTCGTTGTGACAAAAGGGCAGAGAAAGACTGCCAAATTATATATTTTGCAGGGTTCTACTATTACTAGTGATGCAGCTGTCGCTTCCTCTTCCTTGTCAGATGATGATATTACTAAACTTTGGCATATGCGCCTAGGGCATATGAGTGAAAATGGCATGGCAGAATTGAGCAAAAGAGGACTTCTTGATGGGTAAGGAATTTGAAAACTAAAGTTCTGTGAGCACTGCATTTTTGGGAAGGAAAAGAGGGTTCGATTCATTAAAGGAATCCATAACACAAAGGGAACGCTGGAGTATACTCATTCTGATTTGTGGGGGCCATCTAGAGTGCCTTCGAGAGGTGGAAAAGTTATATATTTTGCACAGACAATGGCTTAGAGTTCTATTTTGATGAGTTTAATAAACTGTACAAGTTAGAAGGGATCGTGAGACACTTGACATTTCATCATACTCTACAGAAAAACGGCGTTGCAGAACAAATGAACATAATGATTATGGAGAAGGTTTAATGTATGTTGTCAATTGCCAACTTACCAAAGTCATTTTGGGTCGAAGTAGCCTTTACTGCATTTTTTTGATCAACCGACCTCCATCTGTTGCCATTGAGAAAAAGACTCCACAAAAGGTATGGTCTAGTAATCCTGCTGATTATTCTGATTTAAAGATCTTTGGGTGTCTTGTTCATTTTGATAATGGAAAATTGGAACTAAGATCCATTAAATGTGTTTTTCTTGGTTATAAAGATGGTGTAAAAGGGTATAAGTTATGGTGTTCTGAAAGTAAAAAAGTTGTGATTAGTAGAGATGTTATTTTTGACAAAACTATTATGCTACCAAACTTATCTTTAAAGACTCTTCCAATAAAAAAATCAAAAGTAGGTGGAGCATTAGATTAATCTAGCATCTATAACAGAGTCGACTCCTCAAGCCAATACAAAAAGTCAGAATAGAGTTGCTTCTTTACAATAATACTCTATTGCAAAAAACAGAACTAGAAGAGAAATTAAACCTCCAAAGAAGTATGTCAAGGCTAATCTAGTTGTTTATGCTTTAAATGTGGCCAAAGATATAGATACAAACCAAAAGCCATCTAATTATTCTAAGGCGGTTAGCTGTGAAGACTCAGAAAAGTAGATGTTTTCTATGCAAGAGGAGATGGAATCACTCCACAAAAACAGAACATGGGATCTTGTGAAACTTCCTAAAGGTAAAAAGGTTGTTCTTTGTAAATGAGTGTTTAAAAAGAAAGAAGAGACTTTAGGAGTTGAAGAACCTAGATATAAAGCAAGGCTTGTTGCAAAAGGGTTACAGTTAAATTCCAAGAGTGGTTTTCACAGATGTGTTCTCCTCAGTTGTGAAACATAGTTTGATTCGAGATTTGCTTGGTATTATGGCCATGCATGATTTGGAGCTTGAGCAGTTAGATGCAAAAACTGCACTTTTGCATGGAGAACTTGAGGAGGATATTTACATGCAACAACCAGAGAGTTTTACAGTCTCAGAAAAAGATGACTATGTTTGCTTGCTGAAAAAGTCCCTTTACAATTTGAAACAGTTACCAAGACAGTGGTAAAAGAGGTTTGATTCCTTTATGACTTCTCATGATTTCAAAAGAAGTAGTTTTGACAGTTGTGTTTGCTTTAAGAAAAACAATGATGGTTCTTTTGTGTATCTACTCCTTTATGTTGATGACATGTTGATAGCAGTAAAAGATAAATGAAAGATAAGAAAGGTAAAAACTCAACTAAGTGAAGAATTTGAGATGAAAGATTTGAGACCAGTAAAGAAGAAACTTGGTATGGAGATTCTCGGAGATAGAAAAGCAAGTAAATTGTACCTAAGTCAGAAGGGGCACATAAAGTTCTTTGTAGGTTCAATATGTAGAGTGCTAAGCTTGTTAGTACTCCTTTAGCAACCCATTTCAGACTTTCATCAGTTTTGTCTCCACAATCAAATGATGAGAATGAGTACATGTCACATGTTCTATATTCTAGTGCAGTGGGATCTCTCATGTATGCTATAGTTCGTTCACATCTAGATTTATCATATGCAGTCAGTGCAGTTAGCAGATACATGGCAAATGTAACATCCTGATTTTGGGCCTAGTCGGAACAGTGGTTTCGGGACCACAAATTCGATGATGAAAATTTTATTTTTTATTATATTTTTATGGTCTACGATTTCACAAAATAATTTCATGAAAATTTCGTTCAAAAATTTTGACGTTCGGGCACTTAATTTAGTCAAAAAGACTAAATCGTAAAAAGTGAAAAAGTTGAGTTCTACACATTAGAGGTGTCCAATTGTTATGAAACTTTTAATTGAGGGTCCTTAAATGGTAATTAGACCATTGGTTAATTTTTGGACAAACATAGACATGAAATGGGTGTAATAAAATATTTTCAAGTTAGGGGTATTTTGGTAAACTAATAATTAAAAGAAGTAAAAAAGGGAAATAAGCCAAATTAGCTATCATCTTCTTCATTCAACCATTTCTACTAGAAGCAGCCATGGTTAAGGTTTGTTCAAACTCCCAAGCTTGATTGTAAGTGCTCCTTAGCCCCGTTTTTAAAGTTCTTTACATTTTTGAAATCCCGGTAACTTGGTTAAGCTTATTCTAGCAATAATTTAACCTAGGGTTTATATTTGGAAAATACCCATAGGTGAAATGTGTTCATTTTGATGTTTTATGGTAGAATATGAAGCTTGAAATTGTGTTAAACAACTTTTACTAAACGATTTTATATGAAAACGAGTAAAACGACATAATCGGTAAAAATACCTAATGTTCATAAGTATATGTTAGAGTGCGAATTTGAGGTTGCTATAGAAGGGAAAAATGATCAGAATGTCATAAAACATAAGGAAATGGGATGAATTTTAATTTACGAGCCTAGGGGCAAAAATGTAATTTTGACAAAGTTTAATGGAAAAATTGTAATTTTTCCAAAATATGATTTTGGCTTAATTTGAATAATGTGAGTCCTAATTAGGCTATATTTGAAATTATACAGCAAGGAAAAATTGAAATTCAGGCTAAAATCAGAAAATATCAGGTTGTGAACAAAATGGTAAAAATGGCCATTTTCGCATATGAGGTAAGTTCATATGATTTTTAATAATGCAATGTGTAATTTAATGCTATTTTCTTGATATTGAATGAGATGTAAGTTCATGTGTAAATGTGGTAACATAATTGTTATTTTAAGTAATTTAATGATATTTATATGATATGATGATTATTATCATGAAATATTATGCTTTGTGGTTATTATTGAGTAGTATGCAAATTATGTGAGCTACCTGATAAATATGAAATGCTACCAAGTATCGGTTCCAACATTCTGTGGAAGACAACAAAGATGTGTGATTGAGGAAAATCCCATTTGAACCTTGGGAATAGATTAGGATACAAGTGACATGTCACTAGGATATTTGAGTTCCGAACTAGTTGAGTTGAGTCGAGTTCATGAGATGTAACTAGGCGTCCGAACTCATTGATTTGAGTCCGAGTTCACTTATGGATGCGAACACCCGATCTCGTTGAGTTGAGTCCGAGTTCACTTATGGGTGGGTTACATGGTAGCTTGGCTACACATATATTCTGTAGGCTATTGAGTTTGTCTAGCTGTGGGCATGGCACTTATGTGCATGCATTCCGTGTATCCGATTATATTCTGAATGTTCAACAGGTAATTTGGTGAAGTATTCATTGATGATCCCAATGAGATAAGCCATTGGTGAGTATGTCTATGAGTTATGTTACAAGTTGTACAGGTATGTACACTAAACTTATGTGTGATGCCTTGACATGTGATGATCTATGATGTATATCGTATTTGGTGAATATTATGAAAATGACATGATTTGGAATAAGTCCTTGATACTTGATGACATTGAGATTATGGATTTATGCTTATGAAGCATAATTATGTGTTCTTACCATTATGAATAAAATGATATTGTATGGATTTGGTGAATAATAGTAATGAATGAGAAAATTCAGCCTTGGCAGTTTTGGGTTACTGCAGTGGTGCAAATTTGGAAATTCACCATAAATTATGGAAATTGAATTAGGGGTTGAATAGAATATCAGGTTAAATCTTAATGAGTCTAGTTTCACATAGAAGAAACATTATATGCAATCAAAATTTATATTATGAGATATTTAAATTGATGTGAGACAGAGTTTGAATGAATTTGTAATCCCCTATTTTGATGTGAGAAAATCATTAAAAATTGTATAAAAATAATTATGGGTTGTAATTTATATTATTAAAATCCTTAATGAGTCTATTCACTATAAAGATAGATGAGAACATTATCCGAATTTTTTACTATGAGAAAAATAATTTTTAGTGAAGAGAGGTGAGAACTATTGGACAGCAAAATAGGGGAAACTTTAATGAATAAACTGTACTAATTGGCTGAATAAAAAATTCTGGAAATTTTATGGGAGAAAGGTATATGAGTCTTGTTTCAAGTAAAATTAATGAAACTTAATTTGGAGTCTCGTAGCTCTAGATATAAATGAATTAGTAACTGTAACTTGGAAAAATAGCTTAACCTGAACAAGAGTAAATTGTACAATTATGATGTTTTACTTTTTTTTAAATGTGGGTGATTGCTTATTAACTTCATCTAGACTTACTAAGCGTAAAGCTTACCCCTTCTCTCTACTTCTTCAGTTTTGGTAGGTTGGCTTGGGGTTGGAGATCGTCGGAGGCAAAATCACACTATTAAGCTATCATTTTTGGGAGAATTAATTCAAATATTAGAAGTATCAAGTGAGTGGCATGTATAGGAAGTTGGTTTGTGATATGTATTATTATTATGAATTTGACCATATGTATCAGTCTGCATTGAGTTATCGTATATGATCATGAGATGTGGTCCTTATCCATTATGGTTTGTAAGTTTAATTAATCATGTCATGTCCTATGTTTTGATGTGATGATATAGTTAGCTTTGTTTGTTATGCATGATTGGTAATACATCAGGTAAGTTAAATGCAGGGTAGTGGATCATGAATTAAATGGAAATGAGTAATGTTGCCTTAAATATGGATGTTTAATGGACCAATTGGTAACTACATTATGATGGTATAAAATGAGAATAAGATTTAGCATGTCCAGTTCTAGTTAATGTAAGAATGTATATTATATACAGGATGGTAAGCAAATATGTTTAAAGTGAATGACATGTTATTGCATGATTATGGATGTGTAAGTGCTCATTTATGCCACGTTATATATCTTTAAATATGAGTCTATGCATGTGTTCAAAAAGTTTTGAATTAAATGAAATTTTATGGCTCAGTTTTCGTCTATGTGTATGGTTAAGTCTGGTAATGCCTCATACCCTCTTCCGACCTTGGATATAGGTAAGAGGTGTTACAGCGAATCTCGGTAAAGAACATTGGAAAGCAGTTTAGTGGATTTTAAGATACTTACGAGGTACTATTGATGTTTTCTTACAATTTGGAAGAACTAGAGATTGAGTCATTGGGTATGTTGATGCTAATTTTGCTCGAGACCTTGATAGAAGAAGATCTCTCACAGGTTATGTCTTAACAATTAGAGGTTGTGCAATTGGTTGGAAAGCCACTTTGCAAACTACAATCGCTTTGTCTACCACTAAAGCTAAGTACATGGCGATTACTGAGTTTGTAAAGAAGCTATTTGGTTGAAGGGACTATTTAGTGAACTCAATGAAGACCTTCAAATTAGTACAGTATTTTGTGATAGTCAGAGTGTCATCTTCCTTACAAAAGATCTAATGTTTCATGAGAGAAAAAAATACGTTGATGTTCGGTATCATTTTGTTCGTGATATTATTGCTCGTGGTGATATTGTTGTGAGCAAAATTAGTACTCATGAAAATCCTGCAAATATGATGACTAACTCACTCCCTATAACCAAGTTTGAGCATTGTTTAGACTTGGTTGGTGTTCATTGTTGAAGTTAAACCCTTAAGGGGTTTTATCGAAGAGGTGAAAAACTTGTTCGTTTAGATTTCGTGTCAAGGTAGAGATTGTTAGAGTTGTGTAACCCAAAATCTAAGAGATTACTTGCAAGTCAAGTTAAACAAAATACATCTTCTTTCTAGAAGATTTAGTATTTATGGGTATAATATATTTAGCATTTATTAACATAATATATTTGACTTTGATTAGAATTAGGTTTTTTTCAACCTATAAATAGATGTAGTCGAAACTCCTCTTGTAACCATTCGAATTCGACATTGTGAATTTTCTTCTCCTCTGCCCGTGATTTTTTCCCGAAAGGGTTTCCACGTAAAAATCTGTGTGTTCTTTATTTTTATTTCTCTTTTCTTTGCGATATATTGTCATTATCGATGTTCTATTTTTAAAAAAGTTTTTCAAACTTGAATAGGACATGGATGCCAAAAGCCAACTACAATACAAAGAACTGAAGAAAGAAGTGAGGAGAATGTTGGTGACAAGAACAAATAAACCATCCCAAAAGTTAGACATAATTGATCCAATTAAACGCTTAGGTGTGGCTAAACATTTCGAGAAAGAGATAAAAGATGCCTTACAAATTATATATCATCATCATTGCAATCATGTTCAGACTGATGACGATCTCTACACTACTACTGCTTGATTTTGTTTGCTAAGAGAGCATGGTTCATTGTTGTAAAAAAATAAAAAATAAAATAAAAAACACACAAACTTTTACGTGGAAACCGTTTCGGGAAAAAACCACGGGCATAGGAGAAGAAAATTCACTATGTTGAATTTGAATTATTACAAGAGGAATAGACTATATCTATTTATAGGCTTGTAAAGCCATATTCTAGTATGACTGAAACACCTTATTCTAATCAATATCAAATAGATGGAATTTAATAAGGTTTAAAAAACCTTATTCTAAAATAAAATAAAAGAAGTGTAATTCTATATGGATTCTTCTTTTATTTTATTTTACCACTGTATTTTATTTAAATAAGGATTCGGGTCACTTATTTCTAACAATCTCCAGCTTGACACAAATTCTCAGTGAACAAGTTCTTCATCACAAACTCTCAACGAACAAGTTCTCCACCTCTTCCATAAAAACCCTTAAGGGTTTAACTTCAACAATGATCAACAACCAAGTCTAAGCAATGCTCAAATTGGTTATAGGAAATGACTTAGTCATCATACCTGCATGATTTTCATGAGTACTAATTTTGCTCACAACAATATCACCACGAGCAATAATATCACGAACAAAATGATACCGAACATTAATGTGTTTTGTTCTCTCATGAAACATTTGATCTTTTGTAAGAAAGATGGCACTCTGACTGTCACAAAATACTGTGCTGATTTGAAGGTCTTCATTGAGTTCACTAAAAAGTCTCTTCAACCAAACAGCTTCTTTACAAGACTCAGTAATCACCATGTACTCAGCTTCAGTGGTAGACAAAGCGACTGTAGTTTGCAAAGTGGCTTTCCAACTAATTGCACAATCTCCGATTGTAAAGACATAACCCGTGAGAGATCTTCTTCTATCAAGGTCTCCAGCAAAATCAACAACAACATACCCAATTACTCTATCTCTAGTTCTTCCAAACTGTAAGTAAACATCAATAGTACCTCGTAAATATCTTAAAATACACTGAACTACTTTCCAATGTTCTTTATCGAGATTCACCATATATTTGCTAACTTCACTAACTGCATATGATAAATCTAGACGTGAACAAACCATATCAATCATGAGAGATCCCATTGCACTAGAGAATGGAACATGTGACATGTACTCAATCTCATCGTCTGATTGTGGAGACAAAACCGATGAAAGTCTGAAATGGGCTGCTAAAGGAGTACTAACAGGCTTAGCACTCTGCATATTGAACCTGCAAAGAACTTTCTTAATGTACCGCTTCTGACTTATGTACAATTTATTTGCTTTTCTCTCTCTGAGAATCTTCACACCAAGTATCTTCTTTGCTGGTCCTAAATCTTTCATCTCAAATTCTTCACTTAGTTGGGTTTTGACCTTTCTTATCTCTCCTTTATCTTTTGTTGCTATCAACATGTCATCAACATAAAGAAGTAGATACACAAAAGAACCATCACTGTTTTTCTTAAAGTAAACACAACTGTCAAAACTACTTCTTTTGAAATCATAAGAAGTCATAAAGGAATCAAACCTCTTGTACCACTGTCTTGGTGACTGTTTCAAATTGTAAAAGGGACTTTTTCAGCAATCCAAGATAGTCCTCTTTTTTTTGAGACTGTAAAACCCTCTGGTTGTTGCATGTAGATATCCTCCTTAAGTTCTCCATGCAAAAATGCAGTTTTTACAACTAACTGCTCAAGCTCCAAATCATGCATGGCCACAATACCAAGCAAATCTCGAATCGAACTATGCTTAACAACTGGGGAGAACACATCTGTGAAGTCCACTTTAGGAATTTGACTGTAACCCTTTGTAACAAGCCTTGTTTTATATCTGGGTTTTTCAACTCCTGGAGTCCCTTCTTTCTCTTTAAACACCCATTTACAACCAACAGCCTTTTTTACCTTTAGGAAGTTTTACAAGATCCCATGTTCTATTGTTGTGGAGTGATTCAATCTCCTCTTGCATAGCAAACATCCACTTTTTTTATTCTTCACAGCTAATCGCCTCAAAATAATTAGATGGCTCTTGATTTGCATCTATATCTTTAGCTACATTTAAAGCATAAGCAACTAGATTAGCCTCGGCATACTTCTTTAGATGTTTAATTTCTCTTCTAGTTCTATTTTTGGCGATAGAGTATTGCGGTGAAGAAACAACTTTATTCTCAATTTTTGTACTAGCTTAAGGAGTCGACTCTGTATTAATCTGATGCTCCACTTGCTTTTGATTTTCTTTATTAGAAGAGTCTTTAAGAGATAAGTTAGGTAGCATAGCAGTTTCATCAAAAACAACATCTCTGCATCATAACTTTTCTATTTTCAGGACACCATAACTTATACCCTTTTACACCAGCTTTATAACCAAGAAAAACACATTTAATAGATCTCAATTCCAAATTTTCAGTATCCCAAAGATCATTAAATCAGAATAATTAGTAGGATTACCAGACCATACCTCTTGTGGAGTCTTTTTCTCAATGGCAACGGATGGGGATTGGTTGATCAAAAAACATGTAGTAGAGGCTGCTTTCGCCCAAACCGACTTTGGTAAGTTGGCATTTGACAACATAAATCGAACCTTCTCCATGATCGTTCTGTTCATTCATTCTGCAACGCCATTTTACTGTGGAGTATGGCGAACTGTCAAGTGTCTCACGATCCCTTCTGACTTGCAAAATCTATTAAACTCATCAAAACAGAACTCTAAGCCATTATCTGTGAGGAGGTATCTTATTTGTTTTCCCGTCTGTTTTTCAATCATAATTTTCCAAGACTTAAATGCAGAAAACACATTACTTTTCTACTTCAAGAAGAATGCCCAAACTTTTCTAGAAAAATCATCAATAAAGGTTAGCATATAATTAGCTCTACCTCTCGAAGGCACTCTAGATGGCCCCCACAGATCAGAATGAAAATACTCCAACGTTCCCTTTGTGTTGTGGATTCCTCTGGTGAATCGAACTCTTTTTTCCTTCCCAAAAACACAATGCTCACAGAAATTCAGTTTGCAAATTCCTTGCCCATCAAAAAAATCCTTTTTTTCTCAATTCTGCCATGCCATTCTCACTCATATGCCTTAGGTGCATCTGCTAAAGTTTAGTAATATGATCATCTGACAAGGAAGAAGAAGCGACAGCTGCATCACCAGTAACAGTAGAACCCTGCAGAACATGTCGTACGTCACTAAGTGTTTTGACAACTCCATCAAACATTTTAACAACTTTAATTGTTCCAACACCTGCGATTTTACATGAAGTATTATTTCCCATCAAAACAACACCTTCAAACACTGTTTCATAAGTTGTAAACCAATCCCAATTAGGACTCATGTGGAAGGTGCAACCTGAATCAAGTATTCACTCCTCGCTTACTTTAGAATCATTGATAGAAGCCACTAGAAGTTCACCATCGCTGTAGTCTTCTACAACATTAGCTTCACTAGAATTTTCTAGTTGTTTTCCTTTTTGATTTTCAACCCTAGATCTTCCTTATCATACTAAACCTCCATGGCCTCTAAGTTTGAGAGAATTTCTTTAAACACTGTTAAGTGTTCATGTACAGACGCACCTTCCTCCAAACAATGAGCATAAAGACGTTGCTTCATATGCAACTTGCTTGTTAGAGTTTTCGACATACATATTTCTTCTAGCCTCTTCCATAATGCAGCGGTGGTCTTCTCTTTCATCATATCCTGCAAAATTTCGTTTGACAAATGCAGATGTAATTGTGTTAACGCCTTTCGATCCTTACGCTTCTTATCTTCATCTGTTAATGTCAAAGGCATCTTATCTATCCCTAGCAGGGCATCCTTCACATCCATCTGCGCAAGAACTACTTGCATCTTAATTCGCCATAGCACAAATTTGGTGTTGCGATCCAACAGCAAAATTTCATACTTCAAAGACGTCATTACCATGATCAAGATGAAAAACCTGGAAGCTCTAATACCAATTTGTGAAAAAATAAAAAATAAAATAAAATAAAGAAAACACAGGTTTTTACGTGGAAACCTTTCGGGAAAAAACCATGGGCAGGGGAGAAGAAAATTCACTATGTCGAATTCAAATTATTGCAAGAGGAATAGACTATGTCTATTTATAGGCTTGTAAAGCCATATTCTAGTAAGACTGAAACACCTTATTCTAATCAATACCAAATAGATAGAATTTAATAAGGTTTTTTAAACCTTATTCTAAAATAAAATAAAAGAAGTGTAATCCTATATGGATTTTTCTTTTCTTTTATTTTACCACTATATTTTATTTAAATAAGGATTTGGGTGACTTCTTTCTAACAATTGTGGTATGTTTTAATTTGTTAGAAGTAAATTTACACTCTTATATTAATGTAAAATTAATGTAGTTTACACTTTGTAGATTTTTTTGTATAATTAGTATTATGATGATCCGATGATTATATATAAATATGTTATATTTATATAGATTATGCATGTCAAAATTTTTAATAAAATAAAGATATCTAACTATTTATTTTATGTAAAAAAATTTCAATGATTGAACATACACATTCAACAAATTCAAAGATGAGAAAGGAAAGTTTAAAAATCCTTAATCAATGATATGAAAGGAATACTAGAATTGAATGAAGCTGCACACTTTCAACTGTATGGAGAAAATATATTAGAAGAAGCACTTTCTATCACAGTGTTCCATCCAAAGTTAAAGAAAATTATAGTAGACTATCCTCTCTCCACATAGATTGCTAATGCTCTAAAGCTAACCCTTCATAAGAGCTTATTCAAATTGATTGCTAGGAGTTACATTTCCATATATGAAGAATATGGTAAATAAGATAAAAATTTAATTAAATTTGTGAAATTAGGTTTTAAAATAGTACAACATTTGAACAAAAAAGAGATAAATAAATTAACTAAGCAATCTAAAATGCTCATAGGCTTTCACGATTTGAATATTAGTGTGCTCTAGGCTCTTTGATGGTCTCAGGTGTATTCATATCAAAATATTGGTTGCTGTTTGTTGGAACCTAATAGTTTTTAATTATTTATAAATCAAGTGATGAAATAAAAGTATATTAAATGGAGTAGTTTAAGCTGTATCCTATTTTTTTTTTGGTGAAAGGAGCATAAGCAAGAAGGCAACTTTAAAAGACTTTAAGATAAGTTAAGAGCTTGATCCTGTTGGATAGAAGTAGCCACCACATCAGGAGGGACTTCAAAAATCTGGAGGGAGGTCTGCCAAGAGAGACTGATCTTCGCTAGCTTGTAGTAACTAGATTATACTCTCGAGGAACGTACATGATTTCCCACTGTTCTACAGAACGCATGACTCTTTTGACTCTTCTAAGAAAGGTAATCCCAAAGTCCACATTTTCTTCCATATTTAAGGCTCTGACCACTTCCATATTGTCTGTCTGGATCCTGACTCTCATATACCCCTTATTTAAAAGCATGAGGATTCCATCAAGAATACCCTAAAGTTTTGCTTCAAAAGGTGAACATCTACCTAGATAATGTGTAAACCTCAAGATCTAATGTCCATCCCGATCACGAACCACTCCACCTGTTGAAGCCTTCTCGGAAGATCTGGTTACTGCTCCATCTGTAAATAAAGATACCCAATCTTCTGAGCAATGGTGGTGAATCTTTAAATGCCTGGATCCATTCTTGGTTCCTAGCAAAAAGGATTCAAAATGTTGAGCCCAACTGAGAGACGATTTGATGGCATACTGGGCCGTCCAATCAATGTTTTGAAAGATGAAAAGATTCCTGTTCTTCCAAATTCTCCAAGCGATTAATCCAAAGAGGCATGACAAAGCAATTCCCTTATCCGGCAACTTAAGCTGACAACAAAGATTAGTTAAAAACCAAATATGAAAAGGGTCAGAAAAGAACCTGGCTTGCTTCTCTATAGGAACAATAAGCTTCCACACTTTTTTAGCCTTCAAACAATCACGGATCACGTGCATGATATCTTCATTGGCATAATCGCACTATGGGCACTTACTACTCTGCCCAATGCCTTTTCTGGCCCTTTCGAAATTAGTAAAAAGTCTCTGTTTAGCCATAATACAAAGGAAAAGACATGCCCTCTGAGGGCCTTGATACTTTCAAACAGGCCTCCAAATGTCATCTTTAGGGCTCCAAGAATTTTCCTTTAAGGACCAGTAAGCACTGCAAACAGAAAAGGATCTTGATCCAGAACGAGCCCAAATGATTCTGTCCTCATCCCCTGCCGGATATGGAGGAGGGATGCTAACGATACGTTTGATTACATCTTCAGACAACCAAATATTGAGCATATCAACATTCCAAGAGCCATCCTAAAGCACCCAATCCTTCAGCGTACTATTCAAGTTAAGTCTTTCATGAGCAGAAACATAGGAAAAAAGAGGCCCAACATCAGGTATCTAATTATCTTTCCAAACCTGGATTAAAGAGCCATTCTCTACCGACCACATAAGATTCTCATGAAAAATGGGTCACACCTTAGAGATAGATCTCCATAGATGGGAGTAGTTACTTCTATGAATAGAATCAGGAAGCTGATTTTTCCACCCATATTTTGAGCGAAGAACTCAAACCCATAAAGCATCCTTACGAGAGACAAGGTTAAACCTAATTTTCATAAGAAAAGAATTATTCTGATCCTGAAGATGTCTAATCCCTAATCCTCTGCAAGACCTAGGCTGACAAATGGAGTCCCAATCAACCAAAGCAGTTTTAGTATGACCAACTGCACTTTCCCAAATAAACTGTCTAGCAATCTTCTTAATCTCATCACACTTTAGGGACAGCTAAGGACTACATGAAATAGTTAGGAAAGTAAGAAGAACAGATTGAGAGAGAGTGACCCTACCTGCAAAGAAAAGTTTCCTAGCTTCCCAATTATGGAGTTTGCATCTTACTTTATCCACCATAAAATTCAGAGTGCTCCTAATAACTCATTCGTGCAGAAGAGGCACCCCCAAATATCTCCCAAGGTTGGAAACTTTCTGAAACCCAAAGAATTGACTAATCTGATCACAAACACTAGGATCTACTCCTTTAGAAAAATACATATTACTCTTCCTTGTACTAATCTTTTGACCAGAAAAGTTACAAAATCGTTGAAGGATTTCCTTGAGAACTTGGGCTTGATTCATCTCCGCCTTGTAGAAAATGACGAGATCATCAGCAAAGATGAGATAAGATAATACCGGTACCAATCTGGATAATCGAATAGGGCTCCATCTACCGGCTGCGATGTTCGATCTGATCAAGTAACTTAGCCAATCCATACAAAGGACGAAAATATAGGGCGATAGGGGACACCCTTGCCTAACCCCTCTTACCGGCTTAAAGGACTTAGAGGGAACTCCATTCTAAAGAATCTGTATGGTAGAGGAAGAAATAGCATCCATAATTACCTTCCTGATTAAATCAGGTGTCCCAGCAGCACCAAGAGAAGCATCTATGAACTTCAAGCTAATCCTATCATAAGCTTTTTCCAAGTCCAACTTAATAGCCTTCCATTTCCTATCATCTTTCCTACTACGCATCGAATGTATGACTTCCTATGCAATGATGATATTATCAAAAATACTTCTACTAGCAATAAAACCTGCTTGCTCTAGAGATATAAAGTTTGGAAACACCACTTTAAATCTATTGGCGATTACCTTCATCACCAACTTATACATAACGGAACACAGACTAATAGGCCAAAAATGACTGAAGTCCTCCGGATAATCTTTCTTCGAGACAAGCGTAATAAGGGTATTATTGAGAGCGTCTTTAATTCTATTACCAGCAAAAATTCCTTGGACCCATTCACAAACCGCTTCTCCTACTAAATCCCATTGACTCTGGAAAAAAAGCGCATGGTAACCATCACTTCCTAGAGCCTTCAATGGAGCCATGTCGAACAGGGCTTTTTTAATTTCGTCATTCAAAACTGGCTTACTAAGATAATCAATTTCATTCTCCTTGAGACGATGAAAGATATTTGCAGGAAGGTTAGGCACGGGAGAAGGAGTTTCACCATACAAATTTTCAAAAAATATGGCAGCCTCATCACTGAAAACCAGCTGATCTGCACATCACTCACCATTGCTAATACGTAAGGCCATAACACGATTTGCTTTCCTCCTTTGCAGCGTACGATTATGGAAAAAGTTGGTGTTACGATCCCCAAACTGGAGCCAATCACAGCTCGCCTTCTGTCTCTATAATAGTTCCTCATGATTGAGCACACTCTCCAACTTATCTCTGACCTCTATCTCTAACTTAATTAATCTCCTAGAATTTGACTGATCCATAGGCTTTTGAATATTCCCAAGTGACTTCATAAGCTATTTTTTCCTCGTTCCTATAAAGCCATAAACGGGTCTGTTCCAATCTTTAACATGTGAAGTAAATTCAGATAAAGAATCAGCCATATTACCTGAAAATCTCCACTTCTTAACAATCAGATCCTTAAAATTTGCATGCTTTGTCTATCCTACAAGGAATCGAAATGCTCTCCCTTTTGAGGTATTAAGCTCAGGATTAATCTTTAGGAGAATGGGCCTATGGTCTAACTTAATACGAGTAAGATGATAAATAAGTGCCTGCGAAAAAGCCAAAATCCATGCATCATTAGCAAGGGCTCGATCCAATCACTCTTGCATATTACCTTTTTGCCAGGTAAAAGACGGTCCAACAAAGCCTAGGTCCTATAAATTACACGAGTCAACAAAATTACCAAAGAAATTACATCTCTTACCAATGGAACGATCACTCTTTTTGTTTTTATTAGAGAGAATGGCATTGAAATCACCCAAAATTAACCATGGCAGATGATCCTGAGGTCAACATTCAATTTGTCAGTCCATAAAGATCTCCTCTTAATTTTGTTAGGATTACCATACACAACAAAGAGGAAAAAAGAATTGTAAAAATTGTTCCCCTGAATGCATAGCAGCATAAACTGGGGATGATTGTGAATAATTTTAATAGAGATATAATCTTTCCATCCGACCCATATGCCACCTGAAAAACCAACAGATTCAATGCGATGAGAAAAATCAATACCCAATTTACCAATAATGGAATCAGCTTTTGTGCCACTAACTCTAGGTTCTAAAAAGCACACAATATCCGGATTGTGCTCTAAATTATACTCACAAAAAGCACGAATAAACTTACTACTTGCACACCTTTGGCAATTCCAAGAAAAGATTGAAATATTAGAATTCATAAAAAATAAATTAGAAAATATCAACACAAATAAATATCTAAAAAACAACCACTAGACAAAAAATAACAAAATCGAATTAAGTTGTTTTACCATCCCTAGTATCGCCTGTACCAGGGTTCACTTTCTGAATATTCGTAATAGATTGAGCCAGCTTGGTCAGAGAGTCTCTCAAAGGAATTTTGGAAGAATTTTTAGTTTTAAAAAAATTCCCTTTTTCATGAGAGACTTTATTAATTTTCCTTGGGGCCCAAAATCCCCCATCTTTTCCACCCATTAATTTTCCTATAGCCTGAATTTTGCTAGCATCGAAATCTTACAAGGAGGCCTTCCCCGTGTTTCTATTATCAGCTAAATCCTTCTCTTTAAACGAGACAGCAGTATGCTTGGTGTTATTCAAGCCTTCAATAATATTAGCAACCGGAATTTCAATTAATTCTGGTACCAAGGCAACAGTTTTAGAAGCTGTACTAAGATCCTCAATATTATTCTCCCCCTGGTCAACAAACATAGGGCTAATGCACGAGAAATTCACTGGCATATTATTAAAATTTGAATTTTGTGAATTATGTAAATCCATGTTATCTGAAGAATTAAAATATGAAATAAAAGGTTGTTTAGAAGAACTTCCTGGGTCACTGTGTGTGGAGTCCAAAGCATGACAATTGGATCCTTCTAAATTACTGGCCTGGATCACATTAAACAATCTTGGGTCTTCTGTCCGCTCGCCATTATTTGAGTTAATAGCTCGCAAAGCCGAGCCCACCACTGGCCTATTAATATTTGGGTCTGCTATAATAGAATTAGACAGCCCATTCTCTGGAATAACTCCCCCCAGCCGACTGGTCTTATTAACTTTAGGGTTATCTCGAAGGATGATATTTTGTTTCATCCCAAAATTAGGATCTTTCAATTTCCCCTAAGAGTCAGTCCCTATTCCTTTATCTCCCTTATCCTGCTCCTTTCCCAAATCGGATTCACCTTCCATACTAGCCAAAGCGCCAAATCGGGAACCCGAATTTCCTCTCTCCTTATTCTCCGTTCTAATAGAAACATTATTCCGAGAATTTCGCCTGCTTTTTCGTTCGACCACCATCCATGGTCCGAAAACAGTGGTATCTTCTCTTTTTTCCGACTCCACCGGATCAACATTCATCGTCTGCTCCTCCGGTGTAGGTTCCGATTGCATCACGGTACAGAGTTCCTTAGTAGGTTCATACTTCCCACATGGAAAAAAAGATGGTCGACAGCGCTTCATATTCAACTTTCTGAATTCTGCCATTCACGAGGATTTGAGCAACCAAGGGTCTATACAGATTGATGAAGGCTGCTAGTCTGGCGAACCTGCCTTTAGTCCTGCTATCAGTATTAAAGTCCAAGCGAATCACTTTCCCGATGGTGTTTCCAATTGCCTCGATAATTTTTCTTCTTGTATAAATAACTTGGAAGTCCAGGCAGTCTAATCCATGCCAACACTAAGCTTGGGTAGGGTTGTGAGGGGCAAAACTACTTTGTCCAGGGTTGAACTGTTAAGTATTGGCCATACACTATCCAAGGGCCCTGGGCCAGAACTTTAGTGTAATCATCGAAAGATTGGAACTTTGCCAAAAAGTAACCATTTTCGATATCCATGAGATGGAATGGTTTGGCAGTGTTCCAAAGACTGCTAATTCAATTATTAAGTGCCCCATAGCCAATGTTTCTTCCAAGTAATTTTAATATTATCGGGAGTTCCATCTCTTTAACTAAAATTTTTTGAATCCTTTCAGAGAAGTCAATGTAAGGAATACCATTATTAACAGATCTATGAATGTCTCCTTCTAAGAATTCAAGACTTTCATCTAAGTTGTATACTATTACAAGAATTATATACTATTAAATTAGAATAAAGTTAACATTTACTATTTAAAAAATATCATTTATTATTTAACAAAGTTAATATTTATAAAGTTTTCATAGTTATGTAAATGAAATATTTTATTTGAAAATAAATTACAATTAAAAATAATAATTTTTAAACAATTTTTATATAATAAATGTTAACTCTGTTATAATATTATCTTATTTGATTTTTATTAATAATATAAGACTAAATTAATCTATTTAATAATAAAAAGATTAATTTAATTCTTTTTATACTAGATGTACCTCTAAATACTGTAACCTTGTTTAACTAAAAAAACATTATCCGTTTAGAGCAATTTGAAAGCGGTGGAGCGGTGCTATTAATAAGTCCAACTTCGTAATAAACCATGTAAAAGAATATTATGTAGAACCAAACAAACAAGTCATCTACAAATAAAAAATCAATATGCAGTAAGGTGAAAAACCTCAAAAGGATGGTGCCTATAAATAGAAGCTACTCATAAAAGCATTTGGATCACACAAAACTCTAAACAGCTTTTACCATACTAAACAAAATGTCTTCTCCAATTTCTACAAATCTTGTTCCATCTCAACATGGTAACACCTCCAAGGAAAATCGTCATTTGGCCAATTTTAAACCTAGCTTTTGGGGGGGGGGGGACATTTTCCTCTCTTCTCCTTCTCAAATAGTATGTTCAGAAGTATGATAATCACTTTTAATTTGTGTTTGTGTGACAGTATTATTTAGATTTGATGTAAGTGCTAATATGTATTTCATACAAATGTATTCAATTTTTTAAAACTATTTTCGTAATTGAAAAGACGTACATTTATTCTCATTTCAATGTGTCGGATACATACATGTGAATAATTTAAAATTAATATAAAGCTTTACATTTGAATAGAATATGGATGCTGAGAAGTGAGGAGAATGTTAGTGGCAAATATGGACAAATCGTCCCAAAAGTAGCATATAATTGATGCAGTCCAACGCTTAGGTGTGGCTTACCATTTCGAGAAAGAGATAAAAGAGGCCTTGCAGATTATATACCATCATCATTGCAATCATATTGAGATTGATGGTGATAATCTTTACACTACTGCTGTTCGATTTCGCCTGCTAAGAGAGCATGGTTTCGATGTGCATTGTAGTATGGTTATTATATTTAATTCTTATTTTGTAATGGGCCAATTTATCTCGGCCCGAGACAAAGCAAAATAAATAGAAAATAACAAAACCAAAATAAATTAAGACAGTCTGTTAAACAAGTCCAAAACAACAGGCCCAAAGTTACGTAGCCCAATAAGGCCCAAAACAAACCCAACCCAATAGTCCAAAGCTCAAACAATTCTTAGGGAAACCCTAGGGTTTCCAATCTTGTGACCGCAGCCCCCAGCACCCGTGCATTCACAACCTCAACTGCCATTGCCACGTGCTTCGTTCCTCCAGCTGGCTCCGTTCGTACCTGCAACAGACTAACAACCCACAACAAATTGATAGCAAATAGATCTAAGGAAAAATTTCTTGCATTTTCTTTATTTCTTTATTCGGCTATAAAAGAAAACCAAATGTAATACTGTAGAGGAGATTTTTGTGCAATGGAATACAGAGCAATTTAAGCAAAAGATTCTTTTCAAAGGTGATCCTTATTTTGATTTTTACATTTGAAGTAAATTTAGCATAAGATCGTTTGTTTTTTTTTTCTCTTTTTACTTTTTTTTAAACCTTTTTAAAAAAAAAGGGATAGGAGAATACCTGTTTCGGGTAGCATCGTCAAAGCCTCGGTTCCTTCGTCTAAGTTGCGCCTAAAGGGAAATCCAAACCCTTCTTTACCGTTGTTGTGAAGTTTATAAGCCAGATCGTTGTGGTTCTAAGTGAGGTTGAAAGGGGGGATGCTCGCGGCTGACTACCATTTGCAGTGGTGGAAATGGCCGATCGCTTCTTATGTTTTTGGGGGAAAATATTGTTTTTATATACATGAGGAAACGACGTCGTTTGGGGCCTGTTTCAGTGGCCTCAAAACGACGTCGCATAAGCCATTCCCGATGACCAGACCTAAACGGCCTTAGGATCCGCGTATTTTTGCGATGAAAGGGTATTTCGAAATCAGTCCCTCCCTTCTGCGATGTTACTCGATTAGGTCTTTTACCTCTTTTAATTTTGCCCAGAAATTTTGTGTAAATTTCATTTTGATCCGTGTTTAAACGTTGTGTTCAGGAACTTGGGATATTTACCTTTTTAGTCCTCGCATGTTTGCGCGTGTTATCCTTTGGACCTTATTTCTGTTTCAATGGTTTATTTTATTTGTTAATTATCCATTTTAATTTGATTTCATTTCAATTAAGTTTTTTATAGTTCTTTTTTTTTCAATTTATTTAGCATTCATTTTTTTAAAAAAATAATTTAAATATACATTTCGAATTACTTTAATAATTTTTCCTTGTTTCAATTTCGGTATTTTGCCTTCATTTGTCCATTTTTTTAATTTTTATTTTTTGTCTAATTATAAGGATGTTATTTTAAAACTCTCTTTTATATCATGTTGTTTTAAAATTTAATATAATATTTAACGTAATTATTCTTGTATATTATTATACATATATAGTTTATGTTAAAATTAGTTTTATTCAATATACATTTTTGATTCCATGTTGTTATATATATATATATAGATATATATTCTTTTAAATCTATTTATCTATATATATATTTCCTTTCAAATTGTTATGTATATATATTACTTATCTTAATATTTTTTTCTCATTGTATGTATATTATCAACTTTAAATAGTCCTGTTTTGTTTTTTTAAAATATTTTGTAAATTATTCACTCCAAACTTCTTCTTTCATAATATCTATTTTAATAATTATTCATATACTATTATTTTTATTTTATTTTTATACATGTAAACAATTTCAAACCCTAGCATGTGTTGTTCATTTGCAAATTTTCATATATTTAATAGTTTTTACATTGTTTTTTATCAATTGTCTCCTAGTTTTCATATTGTTTTGTATATTATGTGTTGTTTTTGGTTTCCATTTTATCTTATATATTATTGTTTCATATTGTTTATTAGACTTTTGTATTATTATTTTAATTTTATTCATCTATGTTTGTAACTTGTTATATTTTATTCTAATTTGTTTTTTAATTAGCCATATTTTTAGTTTTCATGATTTTTTATTATTAATGTAAGTTTTTCAAAATAGGATGTGAGCTCATTGCTGTTGTGTGTACCTTAATTTGTTTTTTTTATGTTTATACTATTTTCATTTATTTGTAGAGTATTTTATTTATGAATATTGTTCAATGTTTATAATTTCGCCTTTCATTCACGAGTGTCGCATTGTAATTGAACTTTTCAACTTATTGGTCTAAAATTGGTCATTTTATTTTACCTCAAACAAACTGAATTTCTAGTCCGTTTTTATAATCGCTAAGTAAAAGCTTTCAAAATAAGGCAATGTTCCGTGTTTGAAAATTCGAAGAATCGAGCCCTAATGTGCAGGGTTTTCGTTTGACCAAATAATCGAACATCCTTTTGAGATTTTCAATGCATGAGTTTTGGAATCACGAAATGATCTTGGATTCGAGGATTTAAACTGTCGCATCCAAATGTGCTAGATGTGATATTTTATTCCTTCAGAACAAGAGAATCTTAACATCCAATTCGTGTACATTCAAATATTTTTAAAGGAGACTGCATTTTAGAATCTTTTCAAATTTTCGACGTTAGGACATAAATTAATCAATTAGGTACCAATTTTGGGCATTGCGAGGATGTTGATCCTTCCTCGTACATAATCGACTCCCGAACCCATTTTCTTGATTTTTGTGGACCAAAATCAGTACTTTAATAAATCAAAATGTTTTATTAGGTGATCTGATCACACCTAAACAAAAAGGATTGGTGGCAACTTCATGTTACATTTTAAAGTCAATCCTCGTTTTTTTCAAAATTTAAAATGGTTTCGACATATTTTATATTAATTTTTAATATAATTAATTCGTTTAACCAGTTTAAAATATTGAACTATTTCAATCCAACTCACCATTTTGACTCAACTTGATATTTTAAATATTGGATTGTATAAACTAACTGAACTAATCATTAGATTTAAAGTTATTGTAATCTTGAATGAACCAATTTTATTGTTGAATACAAATTTGGTTTGGCGACCCAAATTTGCAAAATCTTTTTAATAACATTATAATTGAATTAAAAGGTGATTAGATTTTGAACTCTTCCATAAATATTTTTTTAATTGCAAATTGTAATTTAGAAAATAACGTCTCAAAATTGTTTGATGATTAAGCAGAGATATTTAACAAATTCAAAGATGAGAAAGGAAATTTCAAAGAATCTTTAATTGGTGATGTGAAACATATGCTAGAATTGTATGAAGCTGCACACTTTCAACTACATGGGAAAATATATTAGAAGAAGCCCTTTCCTTCACTACATTTCATCTGAAGTTTGCAGAAACTACGGTAGACTATCCTCTCTCTACACAAATTGCTACTGCTCTAAAGCGACCCCTTCGCAGGAGCGTGCCAAGGTTGATTGCTAGGCGCTACATTTCGGTATATGAGACATACGATACCCAAGATTAAAATTTGATGAAATTTGCAAAGTTAAGATTTCAAAATCTTACAACATTTACACAAGATGGAGATAAACAAGATAAACAGGTAATCGATAGTGCTACGAGGTTTCCATAAATCAAGCCAAATAAAACCCATATTCATAGCCTAGCTATTACACAGGTATACTAATAATATATATGTATCATAATTTCTTCTTCTTTCTTGTTTTAGGTGGTGGAAAGATTTAGATGTTGCGACCAATTTTTCTTTTATAAGAGATAGATTGGTGGAATGTTATTTTTGGATGTTGGGTGCATACTTTGAACCCCACTATGCCGTTGCTAGAGCTTTTGTGACCAAAGTGACATGCCTCCTATCAATTTTGGATGATATTTATGATGCATATGGCATATATGAAGAACTTGAAATCTTTACAAATGCAATCCAAAGTTCATTCAAAACATATATCCATCTTTACTTCAAATCATTAGAAGTAAATGTTTTTTTATTGAATAATAGAGAGAATTGACCATTTGCATGAATGATATATTTTAGGTGGGATACCAACTGCATTGATCAACTTCCAGACTGCATGAAATTATGGTATAGTGAAGCCTTAAATGTTCATGAAGATATGGAAGATTTGATGTCCAAAGAAGGAAAATCATATCGCGTCCAACTCGCAATAGAAGCAGTATATATGATCTTTACTCTCTTTTTCTTTTTTTTTTCTTAAAAAAGAATCTTATTTTGCAATTTTAATAAGCTACATTAGTTGGTTTTTGCTAACTTTTTTTTTTGTTAATAGATGAAATGACAATCTCAAGTTTATTTTGTTGAGGCCAAATGGTTGCATGAAAATTACATACCAATAATGGAGAAGTATATGCCGATTGCATTTGTTTCTTGTGGTTATTGGCTTATTACGATTTCATCTTTTGTTGGCATGGAAGAGAGCATAACAAAAGAGACATTCAATTGGGCATTTAATGACCCTAAGATTATCAGAGCTTCAAGCATTATTTGTAGGCTGATGAGTGATATTGTTGGCCACAAGGTACAATAATTTATTTGTTTATTTTTATTAGGATTGTCGAAACCATTTTTTGAATTTAAAAAAACGGGGATCGACTTTTAAAACAAAGTGTGGAGTAGCCACCAATCTTTTTGTTTAGCTGTGGTTGGATCACATTAATAAAACATTTTTGTTCCATTTAAATCAATGTTGGTCTATGTAAATTTGAGAAAACGGGTTCGGGAGCCGTTTACGTATGAGGAAAAATTAGCACCCTCATTACGCTCAAAATTGGTACCAAATTGATTAAGTAATGTTCTTATGTCTAAGATTTAAAGCTATTTTTGGAGTATGGTTCCTTTTAAAACATTTGAATGGCTCAAGTTGGTCGTTAAAATTCTCTTGTTTCAAAGGCATACAACATCACATCCAGCAAGATAGGACACAATCCTTTATACCCTCAAAAACACGATAAATTTTTGACTTCCAAAAGTTTATATGTTGAAAATTACAAAAGGATGCCCAATTATTTAGCCCAACGAAAAACCGAAACCCAGCACGGTAGGCACGATTCCTCGAATTTCTAAACATTGAACATTGCCTTGCTTTAGAATTTAGAAAACACAAGTGAAATTCTAAAGGAATATTCTATTATTTTGAACAAACCGGAAATCGAAACCCAACACGATAGGGCACGATTCCCCGAATTTCCAAACATTGAATATTGCATTGTTTTAGAATTTGGAAAACACGAGTGAAATTCTAAAGGAATGTTCGATCATTTTGAAAAAACGAGAAATCGAAACCCAGCACGATAGGGCACGGTTTCTCGAATTTCCAAACATCAAACATTGGCTTCGTTTTAAGGAATTTTCAAATGAATAATTATAAAACCAGCTTAAAACGCATTAATTTGACTTGAAATAAAATGGAATAATTAATTTTAAAAAAAGTTGAAAATTATAATGCACATTTGTAGACTAAAGGAAAAATAAAAACATGGAGTAATATGCACACATAAAATACAATACCAATTAACAAACTAATAATTAACAAATTAACAAAACCAATAATTGAGTATAACTAATCTAAGAAAAATGTAATCAAACTTCTAAGCATGGATGGAGAACAACAATACGACAAATATACATGAAATAATATAAAAATGATTAACCCATGAGATACCAAGCAACATAAAATTAATATGATACAAAACAACTTCTAAAGAATGATGCATTGATGAGCAAATAACACGTGTTAGGACTTGAAATAATTTATAAAAGAAAAACTAAGAATATAAATATATAATTTTTAACATTAACGTTGCAAAAACATTTGAATCAAATAAAATGCTAAATATTTAGAAATAAAACATTTATTTGAAATTAACAATATCTATACAATAAAGATAATTTTTTTAAAAAAAACATAAAATATGGAAAGATTGCATGCACATAAAATATGAAACTAAATTAATGTACATGTGTATTATATATATAAAAAAAATAACGTGGAACTAAAATATGAATTATAAAATTAAATTAACTTCATCATAAGTTATATACGTAATAGATTGTAACAACATAATTATATGTAAATAGATTTTTTTAAAAAAACATATGTTTTGTCGAAACCATTTTTTAAAGGGAGGTTTTGAAAAACAGGGATCGACTTTTGAAAAATGAAAACGGGAGTCGCAACCAACCTTTTAAAGTGTGATTGGATCACTTAACGTTTTGGTCTACGAAATTATGAGAAAAAAAGGTTCGGGAGTCGGTTACGTACGAGGAAGGATTAGCACCCTTGTAACGCCCAAAATTGGTACCAAATTGAATAATTTTGTCTTAGCGTCAAAAGTTCGAAAGATTTTAGAAATGAGATTCCCTTAAAACCGTGATGTTTTAAATTAAAAAGAATCAAGATTCTTTCGTTTTAAAAGAGTACAAATATCACATCCAGCATGATTGGATATGATATCTTTAAACTTTTATAACTGAAATCATCTTGTGATTTGTAAAACCCGTTTAAAAGGATATTTTAGGTATTTAGACAAACGAGAAATCGCAACCCAGCATTTAGGGTACTATTTCCCGAATTCCTAAATATCAAAACATTGCCTTACTTTTAAAAAAAAATCCCTTTTAAATTAAATGAGATATAATTTTGGTTTTAAAAGTAATGATATGTTTTACATATTACAGGAAATTGAATAAACCTAATTACAATATATATATGCTTTATCATTTCATGCAAATATAGTATAGAAAATAATAATAATGACATAAATTACACAATATACATTATCACTTTAGGCATATATCATCATAAATAACTTAAATGTTGATGCATTATTGTTACAAACAAAACATAATGTAGTGCATAATGAATACAACAAATATAAATTGCAATATACATATATGATAATATCTTATGCAAATCACCATAAATAATTAATTTCATGCAAATATACAAAAACAAATGATATGTAAAAATTTAACCTACTATATCAAAATAAGAGAAAACTAAAAATAAATAAATAAATTAAAATGTATAAAATATGAATCCAATAAAAAACAAGATATTTAGAAATATATTGAATAATATAAGAGCGATTAAAGAGAACCCCCTCCTTTTTTAAAAATGATACATACATATAAGTTATATTATAGGGTATAATAACTATATATAAAAAAATGTACTAAGTATTAATATTACATTTATTTATAAAATTATTTAAAAATGTATATAATTAATAAATAATAAAATAATGTATACTTTATAATAAAATAATGGTAATGTAAGGAAATATAGTATAATATATAGTGTATAACATAATTTACAAATAAAAATATATAAAAATATAAATTATATAATATAAAAATATATAATATAAAGTATATAATATAATATAAAAAAATATTATAATATATAGTAAAATATAATATGTAATAAATATATATGAATAGAATATAATGAAATATAATATGATAAGGGATATATAAAATAATAGTAATAACATAATAAGTATTCTACATATAAAAATATAGTAACATAAATAGTATATAATATAAAACATATAAAAAACAGGATAAATATATATAATAAAATATATAATAATTTTTTTTACAAAAAATGTATAATAATAATCTAATGAATAATATATACTATTTTATATAACTAATATTTTTTTAAAAAATAATATAAAATAAAAAGGATTAAAATTGAATTTAATTAAGAAATTTGGGGGTTAATTTGCAAAATAATAAAAATTCTGGGCCTGATTGAAATGCGCTTAAATTCAGAGGACTCACTGGGCAATTTAGCCCTAATCCCAAAACGACACCGTTTCCCAAATACCGTTTTAAAATCACTGTGAGGACTAAATTGAAACGAAATTAAAACGTTAGATCTAAATTAAAAAATAAATAAAATGAAATTATAAATATTAAAATTGCGAGAGGACCAATTGGGAAATTAACCCATTTTACAAAAACACGCGGATCCTCCCCGAGTAATCGGGTCAACACGCGGATCCTAATGCTTCAAAACGACGTCGTTTTTAGGCTTATTGAATTAAGCTGAAACGGCGTCGTTTTACCGATGTTATAAAAGTAAAAAAATGAACTTAAAATTCTCATTTTAAACACTCATCAAAAAACATAGAGAGAGAACTCTAAAATTCTCTCAGAGCTCCGGCCAGTGGCCATCCTAGCTCGTCTCGGAACACCACCGCCTTCGGCCACACGCACTTCACGCGCCACCATCTGAGCCACCGTGCTCGGCGGTTAGGGCTTTCAAAGCCCCATTTTTTGCAGCGAATCAAAAAGGTAACCCTTTTTTACTATCTTTATGATGTATTTTACTATATGCTGTATCAAAAAGAAAATAAATAATGAAAAGAAAATTAAAAGTATCACCTCTGTTCTTCAGTAAACTTTTAATCTCTTTTTATATATTTTGTATCCAAAAAAAAAAAAACCGTCCCTCTTACAAGTTACAAAGGAGGCTTTTATAGCCATTGTTTCTATTATATTTTGGGAAGAAATCTTTTATTTCTTTCCATATTTGTTTTGTTTGTTTGCTGCTATTTCTTTCTTTCTTTTGCAGGTAATCGAGGAAAGTAGACCACCGGCATTGATTCGGCCGTAGGCCACAGCATGGTTCGAAGCCCGGGAACCACGGCACTGATTCGGGTCGTTGCGAGACGAAAGGACACGAGTCGAAAGGGCGTGACTCTTGGTTTAATTGCGGCGCAAACCCTAACTAGGGTTCCCTAAAGCTGAAGACAGATTGGGCCAATTGGGACGATTAAGTCTTGGGTTTAGAGTATCAGGGGTAGGGTGTAAATGGGTCTGCTGGGTAGTTCTAATTTTGAGCCTACGGGCTATTGTAAATGGACTGTTTAAAAATAAACATTCATTTATTTTTTTGGTTTTAAAGCTCGGGCAAATTTAGGTTATTGCATGTTTAAAATAACATAGATCGAATAATATATAAATCAAATATATGTACCAAGTATATGAATAATAATAGTTTAAATAATACATAAAATATGTGAATTTTCCTTTAGATAGCAAAAAGAATATATAACGAAATATAGGAATAAGTTTAAAAGAAATTGTATGTATAAAATAATATAAGATTAATAATTTACATGGCACTCTATCATGAATCATGTATATATAATAATGTACAAAAAAAACATTAAAAAAATATTACACAAATTGTTAAAGTGATATGATATAAAAAAAATATATAATGCCTTTGAAACAAATCACAATGATCAAAGTAGCTCAAAATACAAAGTAAATAAACAAGAATTAAAAATGAATGTGAAATGAATAAAAAGATGAAAAAAGGGACTTATTTGAAATAAAATTAAAATAAAAGGGATAATTTACAAATTCTTAAAATTAAATTGAGGACTAATGCGCAAGGCGGGCGAATTCACAGGGACCACAACTGAAAATATCCCTGATCTCGAAACGCTGCGCCATATTGCGGACCAAAATGAAAATGCGCCCAAATTATAGGACTGAATTAAAAAAAACAAATAAAGCAAATAAGGTGCAATTGAATGCTCGCGTGAGGGGGAGGAAATAATGCGCAAATTCCCCATTTTGAACAAAAGGGCGCGGATTCGGCCTGCCCATCGGGTCGACACGCGGATCCTTATAGCTGAAACGGCGTCGTTTTTTATTCTGGTGCTAAAGGTCCCTATTCCCATTTATTTTCTTTCCGAAAACGCAGATGAAAAAAAAAAACCCCTGCTCTGTTAGGGTTTGTTCCATTACGTAGCCACTAAACCTCCATCAACTTGATGGCTAATGGCACGGATGACGGCCAGATCTTGCCAACGGAGGCCTCGACCATGGAGATCTGGTAACCTCGCTCCCTCTTTTCCCTTTTTTTTTTAAAAAAAAACTTGAATCTTATACTGTTCTTTCAAAAAAATGAAACAAACTTTGAAGATTTAAACAAAATTTTAACACTGTTCGACCCTCGCCCACATCTATGCATTTCTAAGATGTTTGGGCTTTCATCGGCGTCGATTCGAGTCCCTTTCATGTGTTCATGCTAAGATTGCAAAACCCATCAAAAGAAATGAAAAAACAGATTTGGAAACCACCTTTCAATAACTTTTGGCTTGATTATTTTAATATCCAGTGTGTGTAACCTTTACAGATGATGAAATCTCTTGGCTTTATAGCCGAAAAGGAAAATCAAAATAAAATAAAAAATACAATTTTTTCTATATATTTTTTTTGTATTTGTTGTTGTGTTTGTCCTTTATTTGTCTTCTTTTGCAGGTACGGAGGCAACGTGCCGGAGGTAGCTAGCACATACAGAGGCTGTTGGTGGTCGTACGGCGCTTGGAGGCTGAAGGCTGCTGCGGAGCTGGTGCTGCGCAAGAGGGTGACCTAGGGTTTCTCTGATTGCCAAACTTTCGGGCCATTTGGGCCTACTTTGTTGTGTAATATTGGGCTAGGGTTATTTTGGGCCAATGAACTGTTAATATTTGTTGTAAATGGGTTGTAATATTTGGATTGTTATAATATTTTTATTATAATTTATTCTCTCTCTTTTTTTGTTTTGTGTTTGTACGGGCGCAGGCCAAAATTGGGCCTTACAAGGATTAAATTCAAAAATTGAACATACAAATTTAACGTGGAAAAATCCCTCCAAACAGGATAAAAAACCACAGGGAAAGATAATTTTACTATAATGGCAGAAGAACAAAGAGTACAAAAGATAGAGATAAAGACTAAACCTCGAGAACCCGAAAACAAAGAACCCTCAAAACGTAAACACAAAATTTTCTAAATGTGTTATGAGTTCTAATCTCTAATGGGTGTATTTTTCTAAGGTTGTAAAAGAGCCTATTTATAGACTAAATTCATAGGTTAAATAATAATAAAATAATCTAAACTAATCAGTGTTTGATTGAAATAAGTAATTAAACAAAGTTTAACTGAAAGATTATTTTTCAAATTTGACTGAAAATAGGAGTCATATTTAACAATTTTTATTATGTGAGTTTGATTTGGTTTGATATAACCATGGACAGCTCTACGTTAGCCCAAATTAATTTATATTTATCGTAGGTTGAGCAAGAGAGAGGACTTGTTTCCTCGGCAGTGGAGTGGTACATGAAACAATATGGGGTGTCAATGCAAGAGGCATACGATGAATTATACAAGCAAATAAACAATGCTTGGAAGGATATAAATGAAGAGTTCTTGAAACCAATGGCAGCACCAACATCGGCTCTTAATCGAATTCTAAACCTTGCAAGGGTCATTGATCTCCTTACACGGGCGAAGATGCTTATACGGAAGTTGGGGAGTCAGCAAAAATTAGCATCACTGCTTTGCTGATAGATTCAGTCCCAATTTGATCAAGAATTTAAGGTTGAAATGAACATGAACTCACTTTTGAAAAGTGACATTCAGAAGATTATTCTCCTATCCTCAAGTTGTCAGCTGATTTGTAAAATAAATAATTACTTGTCAGTGTTTTGTTTTATGGTGCCCTTCAATCTCTTGGCATGTGCTGGAATTTTAGAGCTGTCTAGTGTCACTGGGGATTGGGGTTGTGTTTGTGTTTGCGTCCATTGTCGTTGTGTTTTAGTGTTGGTCATGTTGAAAGTTTTCCGATTTGGATTTTGTTGTTGGGATACAATGGTCGTTTTCATTACTTGTATCCGAATTTGGTGGTTGCCACCTTCTATTAATAAAAGTTCATGGTTGGCTGAGAGAAAAAAAAAATGTTTTGCTTGCCAACCATTTCCCAAGTTGAGTGCTTTAATTTTAATTAGGTCCAGTTGTTTAAGTTTTTATTATGTATTATGATCTCTTTTTTGTTAATAAAAGTTTATGCCTTTCATTTTTTATGGTCGTTTTATCGGAACTATGCTTTTTGCTTTTGATTTTTTTTGTTGGATGAGAAGGCTAGATTTGTTTCTATTGGAGGTGCACGTGATGTTTTAGTAAATCCTCGGTGGTCTTGAAGGGTCTATTTATTTTTATATATATATTTTAGGTGGCTATCTTAAGGTGTGTTTTCAGGTGTTTTATATAGACTTAATAATATTCAATGTCTATTTAAAACTTATGTTGAAATTATATATATATATATATATTTATGAGTGAATAATATCACATTAAAGCTGGAAATTTAAATAAACTCATATTTATGTTATTAAAATATTTATTATAAAATATTTAAAATTATATTATTATTTAATTTTAAAATATTAAAATAATAAAATATTAAGAATATTATTTAAAATTTAAAATTACTATTAATGTTAATTTTTATTATTAAAATAAAATTATAATGTTAAATGATATTAGTTAAATAATAAAAAAAATATAGGAATTATAGCAATAATAGTTGATGCACTGTTTGTGCATAAGTCTTGTGCATCATCAATGAATAATAACATAACACATTTTTAAGTGCATAATTTCTCTATTAAAAAACTAATCAATATTATATGATAGGTATAATAATAAATTTACCTCTCAACGTTTACATCTTTGATAAGTGTTAAAAGTAACATGTTTTAATCTCATTTTTAATGATTTTTGTATAATTATTCGATGTTAATTGTGAACTTTATGATCCTAATCCTTTAAATTCATGTTTTTATACTTAGGTGAACATTTGAGAGCGAAAGGAGCGAAAAACAGAAAATTAGATCAATGTACAGGGGCCACACAGGCTGGACCATTCCACACAGCCTGGACATACGGTAGTGTGAGCCACACGGGTTGCAACATGACCGTGTGGTAGGCCATGCCGATTTCACGAATCGCACTCTGAACAGTGGAAAAACACGATTTTCAGGGGTTTTCAGGCATTCTGAGACCTAAATATGACAAAAACAAGAAGATAGGAGAGAGTCATAATAAAATACTCAAGAAAACAACTGTGAAAACACCATTGAAGCAGATTCTGAAGCTGATTAATTTCCATCAAGATTGAAGACTCCTAGTTGATTTCTCAAGAGATTATAATGAGTTTCTTTCTTTTTCTTTTTTTTATTATACTGTCTTTGGGTTGTTTTTATTTTCAAACATGAACTAATTTTCTAAATACTTAAGGGAGATGAATCTTGTGATTAATTTTATCTTTTGATTTTTATTTTACGCAATAAAGACTTAGATTTTATTCTCAAATATGTGTGTTTAATTATTGGTTTAATATTTCTAAACTATTGATCCATGTTTGATGTGCTTAAATCAGTGGAGGAATAGGCCCCATTTATGAGTAGATCTAGCGTAATAGAGTAGAGTTGCATGCAATTCTAGAAATAGGACGACATAAATCTACCAGATTAGAGTCAAATCTAATAGGGGAACCCATAAATCGAGTTAATGCGATAATATAGGTTTTAATTAGGAAAAAAAATCAATTAATCAACCTAGAGTCAGTTGCTCTTACTCTCGAAAGAGATATTAGCATAATTTAGGGATTTCTATGGATCAAGATAATAAGTGAAGAAATTGCATAATTTAGATCGATAATGACAAATGAAATCTAGGTGAATTCTTTCTTGGGTATTGTTTTGCTTCTTGGTTGTTAATAAGTTATTTTCCTGTTTTGCTCTTTGTCGTGTTTGATAGTTAATTAATTTAGTTAATTTTAGTTTTCAATCAATGGCTCAAATTTATCAGTTAAATAATAGAAAGGCGGTAATTACTAATACTTTTAGTCTTCGTGGGAACGATATCTATGCTCACCATAACTATACTATTAATGATAGGTGCACTTGCCTTAGTAAGATATTTAGTTGGTTTTGTGGACATCAATCTTTCATCAATTTCTCCTTATTCTTTTTTTACCTAAATTTGACCCTTAAACTTTCAAAAAAAGAGAAACCATTTATCCTAGGTTTATACGAACTTACAAAAGCTCTTATGATAACCTAAGACCATTTGAGTACCTAAATGTGAAACTTTCAAAGTTTACTTAGTTGGCATCACATCTATGAAGGTATCATGTCGCGACATCAAGGGAAGAAGCTTGGCATCGTGACTTCAGTAGGGAATGTCGCGACGTTTAAGGCTGGTGTCACGACATCCATAGAGTGATGTCATGACTTTGAAGATAAACACCTATAGTGCATTGCATCATTTGATTCAACCTACCAAATTGTATAACTCAACTGATTATAGGCCCCAAAATGCGATAAAACTCATCATATATAAACATTAACATATTTACATTCTTTTTAGGCCTTATGCTACTTACATATATACCATAACAACCCATGCGTCATAGATCAAGCTAACATTTATATCCAAAATACCAAATCGACAGTTTACTATTTAAAATCGATTCAATTCTAGGTACATGCCATTTATCAAAACATAGGAAAACTATACAAACATTGCGTAGTAGGGCTACTGATTGAATATTGAATCCTTTTTTGGGACTTCAAGATCTACCAAAACCTGTGCATGAAAATAAACAACCGTGCTTTGAGCGATAAAGCTCAATGATACTTTTATGATTCAAGTCATACAACATAAACATTAATCCGACAAGAATATAATCAAACATGTTCAAGATTCAAACGTTTCATTTCCATCTCTTCATGTCATATATCTCAATTCATAAATTATGATAATTGGAAAATCATTATAACATACCATGCTATACTTTTTACATAAAAAATACATCCATTTCCATTTCAATTTATACCATTTAACTTTATTTATATCTCATTTTCTTATTGAATCTATTGATTCATTAAATTTCCATAATAGCCCTCTGAGCTCGTATAAATCGGTTCATATGGTATTTCCCATGTTGTCTTTAACCATCTTTCACATATATGTGCTTGTAATACCAAATCATATCATCAATCTAATTCAAATCTCATTTATCAAATTTGTTTTTATAATCCCTATTAAACAGATCCATACTCAGAATGGATATATAGATTATTTAACCATCACACCTCAGTAGAATGTCTGAAATATAATTTTACGCCCAACGTTTCTCGGCATATAATTGAAGTATAACCCCGTACATAATCTAATTCTATGACATGCTAACTATATTCGACTCTACCCGACAATTAATAGGGCATCAATGATCCTATTACATTTTATAAACCAATTCACATATCATAACCTCATTTCATTTCACCATCAATTCACATAACATGCCAATATCGAGTTTATAGAATCCTCATTTATGTTATGCACATCTCAATTAAATTCTCGACATATTATCATAAAATACGATTCAATTCATATGACAAGTATAAACTTGCCTTGATAGCTAATCATGCAATCAAAATATATATAATGATCTCTAATTATAAAAGTACAAATTGAAATTGTCTGCCACTCGTCTACGATTTTTGACTTTCACTTCTGTTGCGACAATTCGACATCGTCTTTAGCTATGTTCAATAATTTAATAATAAAAACAATATTAGTTTGCATACAATTCACATCCAAATACATAGCCAATATATTTTTTATTTTTTTCAATTTAGTCCCTATACTCGAGATACACATATTTTTCGATATCTAACATCGAATCAAAATCCAATTTCACATTCTTTCATTAGGGACCCTATACTTTTCGTCTACAATATAATCTCGTAACAAATTTCAATTTATTCAATTTAGTCTTTAATGTTACAAAATTATTTAACAAGTTTAATTTAATTTACAATTTAGTCCTTAACATAAGCTAAATTCGCTATCTAATAATCTCTTTAATTTCAAGCTTAATTAATTAATTTCTCTCTAATGACAACTTGTTAAAAAAAAACTTAACAATTGAACAAATTGATACATGAGCTAGCTAAATCAAACTCCTATGATCATAAATCTATAAAAAAATATATTATGAATTTAGCTTGATTACCATGACAATTTGAATGACCGAATGTAAGCTTGCAAAATTGAAGTTTTCTTTTTTTCTTCTGTTCTTTTTGTGGACGTTGGAAGAAGATGAAATGTTTTTCATCTTTATTGCAATATATATAAGTTAATAGTATATTCGTTAAGCTTAACTAATCTAGTTTATTAATCATTAATCTAGTTTACTAGTTAATTAATTTCATTAATCAAAAGCAAGTGGATTTCCATGAATTTTCACTATCTCAATTCAATTTAATGGTTAAATAACCATTTAGGCCCTTTAGATTTTTGCTAACTAAGTCCTTAAACATTTTCTAAATTAAAACTCAAAAACATTCGACATTTACAATTTATTCCCTAAGTTTTAATTAATTATTTTTTAGTTAAATTATTTAACCGATCTTCAATATATTTTCATAATAATTTTTTTATAATATATTTTCATAATAATTTTTTTTAATCTTTATATGTCATCCTCATGAACTCGGTTTACGGAAATGAGGTTTCGAAACTGCATTTTTCGACACCACTTTAAATCAGGTCGCTACACTAACATACTAGTAATCAATTACAATTCAACCCCTTATAACAACTATAAAATAGAAAAAGTAACATGCTAATAAAGACCAATGTAAAGTGATTGTTGAAGCTTCATTCTTAAAAGCAATCTCAATCAATTATCCACAATCCGAAGGGTTTAATTGTTTGATCCGAGCCAATCCAATCTCCAAAGATAGTTGCTTTAAATGGATTGGTCTTCAAAGTTGAGCTTTCATATATCCAAAATATCAACACAATTTAAAGTTCTAACTCAATATATTATAAGATAACGAAGTGTCACAGAGACGATGGAAGTGGCCACTTTGATTAGCACTTAGCAGGCCAATTCAAAAACTTACCTAACATTCTTGTATTACTAACCAATTGGTCAGACTTAGCTCCATTCTTTTGGGGTTTAATAAAATTTTAAATTTGGGTATGGACTATCGTCTAAATGTCTTCATGGCTTGCTTATGTCTTCATAGCTTGCTTCAAGTCAAAGGTTGTGTTCGAAAAAAGTTCACAATCGAAATGAAAGTCTAGAGAAGCAGGTTTTTTTTTCTCAATCATTAACAATTATAGAAAAAGGTCATGGAGAATTCAAGTCATTCCTGTCTCAAAAATTTCAGCATACAATAAATTCCACCAAAGCCAATAAAACCAACTTTGCAAAATCTCCTTAACGGAATACATAGCAGCAGAAATAAAACAACTAATCAAACAAAGACCAATACTCTCATTCTCTTCAACACTTTCACCACCATGCTTTTTAAAGGTATCCGAACATTTAACCCTTGCTATTTCCAGTGCAAAAGCCATTTCGTTCCCCATATGTTCTGCTTTCTCAAAAGACAGATATGATCTTCTCTCAATTTCAGAAAAAAAATAGTGTAATTTTTCCAGTCTTGACTCTATTTTTGATAGCCATTTAAACACCACATTAGAACCAACTTCAATCAATAATGGACAACATGCTGTCCATCCCATACCTTCATATAACTCTAGAGAAGCAGGTTGGTATTAGAGATGGTGTTTGAGATCGATGAATTCCAAGGGGAAGGTAACAATAGTAGAAGAAAAGAAAATGGCTCTAAGTAGTAGGTAATGGGTATTAACAATTTGGACTAAGTTCTCTGAGTTGGAGTGGGGGATGAGAAATCTTTACAATACTCATTAGACTCGAAAAAGTTGATTGTTTGGCGATGTTTGCGTAACTTCTTCATGGCTACAGATTGGTCCTGCTTTTCGTTTATTTGAGATGTCTTTATTCACACTGGTTTGATGGATTTGGGCATGCTTTATGATTATTTGATAGCATATGTTGGCTTTATTTGAGCTTTTGGGGTTGTTGGAGGTGTTTTACGTGATTGCTTAGGAGATTGTTATGGGTTTCTCTATGGTTGTTTTGAAGTGGTTTTGGTGTTTGGCTTGGGGATGGTGTTTTTAGTTCCGAGTTTTAGGTGTGTAAGGTGCTGGTCTTGTTTTGTCTTTGTTTGTCACTATCCTTTTGGGTAGTTACTTTTTTGGGATTTTAATAAAATGTCGTTTAATTTGGGTGAGAAAAAAACAAGTTGGAATAATTAATAACCATATACAAAGTAAGAGGGTCAAATTATGTTGTATAGAAGCGAAATCCCTAAATTTAGTATTGTAAAGAGACCAAAATCATAGTTTAATGGAGAATGTACCTACCTTAGAGGTCCCCTTACCTTCATTAAATTATTCCTTTTACTATTAAAAAAAATTAAATAAAGTCAAATTAGAATAAAGTTAACATTTACTATATAAAAATATTATTTACTGTTTAACAAAGTTTATATTTATAAAGTTTTTATGATTCTTCAAATGAAATATTTTATTTGAAATTCGATTGTAATTAAAAAATATATATTTTTCAAAACATTTTTTATACAATAAATGTTATGTCTGTTACAATTTAGACTTAATTAATTCTTTTTAATAGCATAGGATTAAATCAATCCATTTAATAATAAAAGAACTAATTTGACTTAGTTACTATATTATAGAGACCTCTAGATAGTTTAACCTAATTTTACTAAAAGAAAACAAGAATAAATTATATTAGAATGATCCTAAATATATAATTTTTAAGCACCAATAAAAAATGTCACATCATCAACTTCTAAAAATATAAAAATCTTATTATACATTTATCCATATTTAATATCTTTTATAATTTAATTTAACTTTAATTTAATTACTTAAAAAAATTTAAAAATAAATAAATCAACAATCATGCTTTCTTATTTTATAATTTTTAAATCATTTTAGTTTTTTTTTAAAATTTAAAATCTTTTATTTCTTTACTTTCAAATAGCGTTTTATTTTTATGTAGTCATTTTTTTATTCTTTTAATTTCTATAATATTTCAAATTTTGATTTTTTACAAGTTTTTCTTTTAGATTTTTAATGGTTGATTTTAGTTTTTTTTTTCAACTCGTGCATATAAATTTTTTTATCAATTTTTTAATTTTAATTATTGATTTAAGTTTTTTCAAATTGTATCTTATGTTTTTTTCGGGCATATAGTTTCAACATTTTCCCCAAAAAAAATAATTAAAGTTAAATTTTTCCAAAAAAACATTATCCGTTTAAAGCAAATTGAAGGCAATATTTTCCATTAAAACCACGTGAAGACGGTATCGTGCATTTTTAAATCGATATTTGTGATTAAGTACTGAATGTTGTGTATGGTTGAATTCCTGATAAATTGCGTTGTTACACGTATTATTGAAATACTAATTATTTACTGTACTAATAAATCGAATACATGATAAATATGGTTTATGCTATTGTTGATAAAAATGCATGTTAAACATGTCTATTGTTTTTGTACTGTGTCTTTGTACTTTTTAAATTTTAAAATTTTAGTCCTGGTTGAATGATAGCCATTAAATTCATTAAGTAAAGTTATGTTATTTTCAAAATTTATTGAGTTAATTTATGTTAACTTACTATTTCTACATATTACTCATAAAAGAATTAATTTATGAATTTGGCAACTGTAGTTTATATTAAAATTAAAACTTCGAAATTTAAAAATATAATAATTAAGAATAATTCTATTAGAGAATATAGACTAAATTTACAACTTTACACATAATACAAAATTAATAGCAGAATTTAATTAAATAAATTTAGTTACTACTATTTAATCAAAATTAAAATTTTAAAATTCGAAAAATATAAAAATTAAAATTAATTAAATCCGTAACTTAAACAAACTATTAACTATTAAGGAAGATAAAAAAAAAATGCGTGTTGGGGAGGACACTTTCAGGTTGAAAAGACCATGATTTTCTTTCCCTAGAAAAGAACTGGTCTCTATGTTAAATTACACATCAAGACAATTTCAGCCACAGATTTTCAGTGACTGAATTTGGACTATTTTAACGGCTAACAAAGAAAGAGAAAAAAAAGGTGTTGGAGAGGACGGCTAGTCGAGAAAACAGAGTAGGGAGCAATAACTGAATTTGGACTAATTTAAAGGGTAACAAAGAAAGGCGGAAAATAATGGTGTTGGAGAGGACGGATGGTCGAGAAAACAGAGTAGGGAACAATCTGAGTTGAGAAAACAGTTTCAAGTGTTGAATGGATGGTGCGTATAAATAGGAGCTACTCATAAAAGCATTTGGATCACACAAAACTCAAACCAGCTTTTACCATACTTCAAATTTTGATTTTTTTACAAGTGTATTTTTTTATATTTTTAATGGTTGATTTTAGGGTTTTTTTTTTCAACTCGTGCATATGATTCTTTTTTATAATTTTTTAATTTTAATTATTGATTTAAGTTTTTTCAAATTCTATCTATTTCTTGTTTTGTTTTTTTTCCGGCATATAGTTTCAACATTTTCCCAAAAAAATTAATATTTTAATTAAAGTTAAATTATTTTAAAAAACATTATCCGTTTAAAGAAATTGAAGGCGATATTTTCCATTAAAATCACGTGACGATGGTGTCGTGCAATTTGAAAGCGATATTTTTCATTAAAACCATGTGAAGGCAGTGTGTAATTGCTGATTAATGACTTTAGTTAGTAAAACCCTTGTTTTTCCCTTAAAAAATTATATTTAAATATAATGATGGTGCATAAGTTTTATACGCAATAAATAAATTACATCATCAATGTTGAATAAAACCTAAAACTTTTAAATGTTGAAAATCTTCTCATTGAACTTAATAAGTCTAACTTCGTAATAAATAATGTAAAAGAATATTACGTAGAACCAAAACAAACAAATCATCAACTTGGAAAGGAAAATCAACAAGTCATCTGGAAATCTAAAATCAATATGCAGTAAGGTGAAAGAACTCAAAGGATGGTGCCTATAAATACAAGCTGCTCATAAAAGCATTTGGATCACACAAAACTCAAACCAGCTTTTACCATACTAAACAAAAATGTCTTCTCAAATTTCTTCGAATCTTGTTCCATCTCATGATGTTAACACGTCCAAGGAAAATCGTCATTTGGCCAATTTTAGACCTAACTTTTGGGGGGACATTTTCCTCTCTTCTACTTCTGAAATGGTATGTTCGGGCTTATGATAATCACTTTTAATTTGTGTTTGTGTGACATCATATACCTATATTTGATGTAAGTGCTAATATGTGTTTCATACAAATATATTCAATTTTTAAAAAACTATTTTGGTAATTGAAGAGACATACATCTATTCTCACTTCAATGTGTCGGATACATGCATGTGAATAATTTAAAATTAATATAAAGCTTTCGATTTGAATAGGAAATGGCTGCTGGAACTCAACAAGAGTACGAAGAATTGAAGCAAGAAGTGAGGAGAATGTTAGAAGCAAATATGGATAAATCGTCCCAAAAGTTGCACATAATTGATGCAGTCCAACGCTTAGGTGTGGCTTACCATTTCGAGAAAGAGATAGAAGAGGCCCTGGAAATTATATACCATCATCATTGCAATCATATTGAGATTGATGGTGATGATCTTTACACTACTGCTGTTCGATTTCGCCTGCTAAGAGAGCATGGTTTCGATGTTCACTGTGGTATGGTTATTATATTTAATACTTATTTTATATTAAAATTTTTTAATATAATCAATTGGTTTAACCAGTCTATGGATTCACCATTTTGACTCAACTTGATATTTTAAATGTTAGATTGGATGAATTAATTCAACCAAGCATTAGATTTAAAGTTATTATTCAATACTCAACTTGATATTTTAAATATTAGATTGTATAAACTAATTGAACCAAACAAAGTTATTTAAATATCGAATGAACCAATTTTATTATCAAATACAAATTTGATTTCCGCGATATAATTGAATTAATAGGTGATTAGATTTTAAAGTTCGAATCCTTCCACAAATAATTTTTAAATTTGGAAATTGCAACTTAGAAAATAACGTCTCAAATTTGTTTGATGATTAACCAGAGACATTTAACAAATTCAAAGATAAGAAAGGAAATTTCAAAGAATCTTTAATTGGTGATGTGAAAGGCATGCTAGAATTGTATGAAGCTGCACACTTTCAACTACATGGGGAAAATTTATTAGAAGAAGCCCTTTCCTTCACTACATTTCATCTGAAGTTGGCAGAAACTACAGTAGACTATCCTCTCTCCGCACAAATTGCTAATGCTCTAAAGCGACCCCTTCGCAAGAGTGTGCCAAGGTTGATTGCTAGGAGCTACATTTCCATATATGAGGCATACGGTACCCAAGATGAAAATTTGATGAAATTTGCAAAGTTAGATTTCAAAATCTGACAACATTTACACAAGATGGAGATAAACAAAATAAACAGGTAATCGATAGTGATAAGAGGTTTCCATAAATCAAGCCAAATAAAACCCGTATTCATAGCCTAGCTATTACACAGGTCTACTAATAATATATATGTTGCGGAAAGGATCGATTCGAGAACTCCGATATGACTACAAGTAAATTGACCGGAACGAAAAATAAAGTGAACACAAGGATTTACGTGGTTCGGCTTTAATGCCTACGTCCACGGGCAGAGGCGAAAAGAAATTTCACTATAACAAGATGAAGATTACAAGTGTTTTACACTCAAGACACAACCCGAGAACCTCACAACTCTCAACCCCTATAGAAAACCCGAAAGCTAAAATCCTAGCTTTCAAAGAACAAGCTTTGCTCTCTCTTGGTTTGGGATGATGAATATGGCTAATGAACCTCTCTATTTATAAGAGAGTTCAAGGACATAATTGTCCAAAACTTTGGCAAAGATTTGTGGTTGAAAATGGACACCAACAACCATCCACTAATCCACTACCACCAACAACCCACTACCAACAACAACAATCCACTACCAATTTTAAGCCATTTCTTAACAAATCTCCACCTTGGCTTGAAATTTACCAAGCTGAACATCATAGTGAATTCCTCGAACTGGATCACCTCTTCCAAACGCCTCTCTGGCGCTAATCAATCCCGAATACCTATCAAGTCCAAGCAATGCTTGAACTTATATGCAGGGATCACCTTAGTTAACATATCTGCAGGATTCTTCTCGGTAGCAACCTTGCTGATAACAATGTCACCTTGCGTAACATGTTCCCGAACAAAATGATATCTGACATCAATGTGTTTGGTCCGTTCATGAAACATCTGATTTTTAGTCAGATGTATGGCACTCTGGCTATCGCAAAATACAACAGTGAAATCCTGTTGTAAACCCAAACTGCTTACTAGACCTTTCATCCACAATGCTTCTTTCACTGCTTCTGCTAACGCCATATATTCCGCCTCAGTCGTAGATAAGGCTACGGTAGACTGTAACACAGCTTTCCAACTAATGGCTCCTCCAGAATAAGTGAAAACATAACCCGTCAGAGATCTTCTTTTGTCCAGATCTCCAGCATAATCAGAGTCCACATAGCCCGTGACACTGCTAGTGCAGTCACTCTGATCATATACCAAGCATAAATCTGCAGAACCTCTCAAGTACCTGAGAATCCATTTCACGGCCTGCCAGTGTTCCTTGCCAGGACAACTCATGTATCTGCTGACCACACTAACTGCATGTGAAATGTCTGGACGAGTGCAAACCATTGCATACATCACGCTTCCAACTGCACTCGAGTATGGAATGTGAGACATTTGCTGCTTTTCTTCATCAGATTGTGGTGACAACTCTGCAGAGAGTTTGAAATGTGGTGCCAACGGAGTACTCACAGTTTTCGCTTTATCCATGCCGAAGCGTTGAAGAACCTTTTCAATGTAGTTCTTCTGCGACACACGAAGCTTGCCCGCCTTGCGATCTCTGTGAATATCCATGCCCAAAATTTTCTTGGCAGCACCCAGATCCTTCATCTCGAACTCACCACTCAACTGCGACTTTAACTTGTTGATTTCCGACATGTTTTTGGAAGCAATTAACATGTCATCAACATACAGCAACAAATAAATGTGCGAACCATCTGAGAGCTTCCGATGATAGACACAAGCATCATAGTCACATCTTGTGTAACCATGCTGAATCATGAAGCTATCAAACCGCTTGTACCACTGCCTTGGGGATTGTTTCAATCCATATAAAGACTTCTTTAATAGACAGACATGGTCTTCTTTACCAGGAACTGTAAAACCCTCTGGTTGACGCATGTAGATTGTTTCCTCGAGCTCACCATGCAAGAACGCCGTTTTTACGTCAAGCTGCTCAAGTTCTAGATCAGACTTGGCCACCATGGCAAGTAATACACGAATGGAAGAATGCTTTACGACTGGGGAGAAAACTTCATTGTAGTCAATCCCCTCTTTCTGAGTGAAGCCTTTAGCAACCAATCGTGCCTTGAATCTAGTTGCTTCAACCCCTAGGATGCCTTCCTTTTTCTTGAAGACCCATTTGCAACCAACTATCTTCTGGTTACTTGGCGGCTTAACCAACTCCCAAGTATGGTTCTTGTGAAGAGATTCTATCTCCTCACTCATAGCAATTGCCCACTGTGCCGACTCATCACACGTGACAGCCTCATTATAACTGGAAGGTTCTATACCAATGGACTCCGCCACACTGAGCGCGAAAGACACCAGATTAGCGTAACGCGGATTTGGTTTGATTTGTCTCTTCGTTCTTCCAGTGGCAATGCTATATGGTTTTTCTTGAGGTGACTCATCTTCATCGGAATCTTGCACCTCAACTTGATCATCCTGGACTGAAGTACCTTCCGTAGGAATTGGAGCGTCCACCTGACACTCCACCTGCTTCTCAACACCGTGATCTCCCATTCTATCTGACTCCTCCTTTTCCCGGGAATTTGTGGTGGATCGAAGCATGGATGACTCATCAAAAGTCACATCTCTGCTGATGATGAACTTGGACGAAACCGGATCAGGACACCACAACCTGTATCCTTTCACCCCTTGGCCGTATCCAAGAAATATGCATTTCTTCGCCCTCGGTTTGAGTTTTCCCTCATTTACATGAGCATACGCAGGGCAGCCAAACACTCTTAAACCAGAGTAATCAGCAGGAGAACCAGACCATACTTCCTCAGGAGTCTTCAGCTCAATAGCTGTTGACGGAGATCTGTTAACCAAATAACAAGCAGTATTAACAGCTTCAGCCCAAAATTCTTCACCGAGCCCAGCATTTGATCGCATGCAACGAGCTCGCTCCAAGAGAGTTCTATTCATGCGTTCTGCAACTCCATTTTGTTGTGGTGTTCGACGAACAGTGCGGTGTCTCACTATTCCTTCATTTTTGCAGAACTCATTGAATTCACCTGAGCAAAACTCCAAGCCATTATCCGTCCGGAATCGCTTGATCTTCTTTCCTGTTTGATTTTCGATCAAAGCTTTAAATTGCTTGAAGTTGATGAGAACCTCATACTTGCTCTTCAGAAAATACACCCAAACCTTTCTCGAGTAATCATCGATAAAGGTAAGCAGATATCTGTAACCACCTTTAGAAATTGTCGGAGAAGGCCCCCAAAGGTCAGAATGGAAGTAATCCACTGTGCCTTTTGTCTTGTGAATCCCAGTGCTGAACTTTACCCGAGTCTGCTTACCGAAGACGCAGTGCTCACAGAAATTCAACTTTCCTGTACACTGCCCAGACAATAATCCTCGTTTGCTTAGCACCGATAAGCCTCTCTCGCTCATATGCCCGAGCCGCATATGCCATAACTTCGTGGTGTCAGAATCTAGATCATCTGATGATGACACTCCCGCAACACCTGTAACCGAGGAACCATCGAGGAAGTAAAGGCCCCGCTCCAAATTACCACGTATCACAGTCAAAGCACCCGAGAATACCTTGAGAACTCCACCTTCAGCAGAGTACCGAAAGCCTTTCTTGTCCAACGTACTCAAAGAGATCAAATTTTTCTTCATTTCTGGAATGTGCCGAACATCAGTTAGAGTTCTAACAATACCGTCAAACATCTTTATACGAACTGTGCCAATCCCCATGACTTGACATGCGTGGTCATTTCCCATTAGTACTGAACCAGAATGCTTCTCGTATGTTGAGAATGCATCTTTCGAAGTACTTATATGAAATGTAGCTCCCGTATCAAGAATCCATCTCCCACCAGCGTAAGAGTCGGATACTGCAAGAACGATCTCGGCATCACTTGAAGAATCTGCATCAGCTACATTCGCACGATCATTTTGTTGCTCCTGTGATTCTGATTTCTCCTTCCTTTTCGGACAATCTACCTTCATGTGCCCGTACTTCTTACAGTAGTAGCACTGTATTCTCTTCTTGGACTGCGATCTAGGATGGCTTTTACTTGAACTTCCACCCTTTGCCTTGGATCTTCCTCGAGCAACCAAGCCTTCGCCTTCATTGTTTTCGACCACCTTACCAGTGATTTTCTTCCTCAACTCACTGGAACTTAAGGCATTTTTCACCTCCTCTAGAGTCAGGTCATCACGACCGTACATCATTGTATCAACAAAATTCTCATACGAGGGAGGCAAAGAACACAAAACAATTATTGCTTGGTCCTCATCATCGATTTTGTTATCGATATTATTCAAATCCATGATAATGGAATTGAATTTATCCAGGTGCTGGGAAACAGGTGTACCTTCCTCCATCTTCAGGGCATAGAGTCTTTGCTTGAGGTAGAGCCGGTTCGTCAATGACTTCGTCATGTACTTGCTCTCTAACCGGAGCCACAAACCGGACGCGGTTTTCTCATCCGCTACTTCTCGTAGCACTTCATCTCCTAGACATAGCAGAATAGCACTATGTGCTCTTTCTAGCATGTCATCCTTTTGCTCTTCCGAAAGCGTGCTTGGTAATTTATCTTTACCAGACAATGCTTTTAGCAATCCTTGTTGAACCAGCACTGCCCGCATCTTGATGCGCCATAAACTGAAACTATTTTTCCCGGTAAATTTCTCGACATCATACTTAGTCGATGAAACACTTGTAGCCATAATTTGGAACCTTTGAATGAATGATAATATTTTCTTCCTGATGTGAAAGATCAGACAAAGCTGCAGTCACAGGGCAATTCAGAAAATATTATCACTCCTTCAACTACGCTCTGATACCAATTTGTTGCGGAAAGGATCGATTCGAGAACTCCGATATGACTACAAGTAAATTGACCGGAACGAAAAATAAAGTGAACACAAGGATTTACGTGGTTCGGCTTTAATGCCTACGTCCACGGGCAGAGGCGAAAAGAAATTTCACTATAACAAGATGAAGATTACAAGTGTTTTACACTCAAGACACAACCCGAGAACCTCACAACTCTCAACCCCTATAGAAAACCCGAAAGCTAAAATCCTAGCTTTCAAAGAACAAGCTTTGCTCTCTCTTGGTTTGGGATGATGAATATGGCTAATGAATCTCTCTATTTATAAGAGAGTTCAAGGACATAATTGTCCAAAACTTTGGCAAAGATTTGTGGTTGAAAATGGACACCAACAACCATCCACTAATCCACTACCACCAACAACCCACTACCAACAACAACAATCCACTACCAATTTTAAGCCATTTCTTAACAATATATGTATCATAATTTCCTCTTCTTTCTTGTTTTAGGTGGTGGAAAGGTTTAGATGTTGCGACCAATTTTCCTTTTGTCAGAGATAGATTGGTGGAATGTTATTTCTGGATGATGGGTGCATACTTTGAACTCCACTATGCGGTTGCTAGAGCTTTTGTGACCAAGGTGACATGCCTCCTATCAATTTTGGATGATATTTATGATGCATATGGCATATATGAAGAACTTGAAATCTTTACAAGAGCAATCCAAAGGTCATTCAAAACATATATCCACCTTTACTTCAAATCATAAGAAGTAAATGTTTTTTATTGAATAATAGAGAGAATTGACCATTTGCATGAATGATATATTGTAGGTGGGATACCAACTGCGTTGATCTACTTCCAGACTACATGAAATTGTGGCATAGTGAAACCTTAAGGGCGTGTTTGGTTCAGTGTATTAGCTAATCCATTACGCCCCGATTACGCGCCTATTACATTACGCCCCTATTCCGGCGTTTGGTTCGCTGTAATAGGTATTACGCGCGTAATACAATCCCGACCTAATCCCCAAATTCCCTGCTTCTCTAATCCCTTCCCAAATCGAGTATTACACATTACGTCCGGCTTCCCTCCCCAAGTCTCTGTTTTACCCTCCCTCCCTACCCGAAATCGTCCTCCACCCTCTCTTTTTTTCTGTCCTCATCATTTCATCTCATTTCTTTACCGATTCTCTCTCTCGGTCTCCCATTTCTTTACCCGAAATCTACTGTTTCATTTTTTTCTCTCCGGTCTCGGCGTTTGGTTTTTGTTGAGGTATGAATCTTGAACGATTACCCTATTACACTGCTTTCATTGTGCTGCTGCTGATTTTGGTTGATCAATTGGTTGATCAGTTTGTTTTTATGCTTTCTTGTTATCTAACTTGTGTTCGATTCAAACGATAGTTATTTGTGTTTCTCATTTGAATCCTCTTTATGTATTTTTTAAGGCTTTTTTGATGAATTAAATCTGTTTCGTCTCCCTTCTTCCTTTCTCCTCGTCCTTGCTATTTTGTCTCTATTTTTTCTATTTTCTTCTGCATTCTCTGTTGTTTCTGTCCTCCTTTCTTTTTCTGCTTTTCTTCTGGCTTTCTATTTTGTTCCATAACAGTGTGTTTCGAATTTGTTCTAAATGAATCCTTACGTGATCGGTGATTCAGTGATATCTCTTTCTCTTTGTTTGTATAAATTCAATTGAATCGTATAAGGATATTAATTTACTTATGCTTGAATATGTATATTTTTGTATTTGTTGTCAAATTGTGTTTATTTGAGCAAGAGTGAATCGTATAAGGATATTAATTTACTTATGCTTGAATATGTATATTTTTGTATTTGTTGTCAAATTGTGTTTATTTTCAGGTATGGTGCTGCATGCAAGGTTGCCTGATTTGTTGTTTTGGTAATCTTGGCAAGGTAGTTTATAATTACAGGTATATATGTGTTAGGTTAATATCTTCTTTGGTACTTTGAATGAAGGATGTCTACTGGAGATGTTAAAAGGGTTTCGCGCCAGGATATACAGTTGGTAAGATGTTGACCTTGCTTCTTTCAGTTAAAGAACGATCATGTCCAGTAAACTGTATGTTATGCATTAATTTGGTCATGCATATAAATTTCCATATTAATTATGTCGATATCCTTGTTCCTTTTATATGTCTTGCTAAAATTATTACTTTATGTTGGGCAGATGTGGTTGTTATGTAGATGTGTTTGTTTTGTTAGTATTTCACATTTTGAGAACTTTTCAATGTTTTTATGAATTTAAAATTCTGAAGCTGTTTTTAAGAATGAACTATTTGCTAGAAATAATGTGAAGCAGAAAAAAATGTCTGGTAAGTTAATAAAACTGTAAAAGTGTAAAGCAAAATTGTAGGTTAATATATTGAAGTTGTGGAATCTACCTTTGATTTATGGAACTGGTCCTTGTTTAGATCTGATACTAGTATAATCTATAATCATAGTAAACAAACCTTTTTAAGAACAGTGAAAGATAGCTTATTTATACCATGAAGTGGAGAGATACAAAAGATAAAGGAGAAACAGCACAAACTGCATAAAATTATTCCTTTTTGTTCCCGTCGCAAAATTAAGATGTATATCTAAGATGCAATTAGTTCTACATGGCCGACTGCTGGTCATCCTTTGTTTGTGTGTTCATGAAGGTGCTTCTACAGTCGTAGATTTGTTTGACTTGTAGGCTCTGAGAGGTATATGATGCCCACAATGGCTAAAGGTACACAAATTTAACCTTGTCATCCTGTTGGGTACTTCTAATGTCATTTCAAACTTGTAAAGGTACAAGAGAAGAAAGTCAAAAAAGTATGTAACATGAACGTGTACTCAACCAAAGCCATGGGAAATGGTCCTATTGTTGGTTCAAGTATATCAACAAGCTCCAAACAATACATTGCAAATGGAGGATGCACAAGCAATGACTTCTCATTCCCAACTGGGGGTTTCCCATCTTTGCATTTGCCTGTGGTAGTTGTTGTGAATCCAGAATGCTTATTTGTTAAGATACTTTGGAATCAGTTACTTTTTTTTGTCATTTTTCCATGGTTTAGGCAGTGTTTGATATGCCAATACTTTTATTATATGGTTTACTGATCTAACATGTAATGCTATTACAATTGTAGTCTTAACATTTTAGCCGTCGGAAATTACTTTGAGTTTTTGTTATAAGAATATTGATTATTAAGAATTTTATTAAATTATATATTTTAATTAAAATATTTTTAATAATAATTATGTTAAATTATATTTTATCGTATAAGGATATTATGATTTTAGTAAATTTATATAAGAATATTGATTATTAAGAATTTTATTAAATTATATATTTTAATTAAAATGTTTTTAATAATAATTATGTTAAAATATGATTAAATTATTTATTATTGATATTAATAATCTTATTAAAATTTAAATAACAATAACAATAATAATTTACCAAAACAAATTTCTGGTAATTATTAAGAATTTTATTAAATTATATATTTTAATTAAAATATATTTAATAATAATTATGTTTAAATATGATTAAAATATTTATTATTGATAATAATAATCTTATTAAAATTTAAATAACAATAACAATAATCATTTACCAAAACAAATTTATGCTAAGGGTATTCTAGTCATTTTAGTTTTTTCCACTATGCTATTACAGCTCTATTCCATTCAACCAAACACAATATTACTATTACGCCTCTATTCCATTACAGTCAACCAAACAGTTGATTTGCTATTACACCTCTAATCCAATACACCTCTAATCCAATACATCTCTAATCCAATACAGCGAACCAAACGCACCCTAAATGTTTATAAAGATATGGAAGATTTGATGTCCAAAGAAGGAAAATCATATTGAGTCCAACTCGCCATAGAAGCAGTATATATGATCTTTACTTTTTTTTCTTGAAAAAAGTTCTTATTTTGCAATCTTAATCAGCTACATTAGTTGGTTTTTGCTAAATTTTAATTTCTTTTTTTTTTTTTGTTAATAGATGAAACGACAATCTCAAGTTTACTTTGTTGAGGCCAAAGGTAGCATGAAAATTACACACCAACAATGGAGGAGTATATGCCGATTGCATTAGTTTCTTGTGGTTATTGGCTTATTACGATTTCATCTTTTGTTGGCATGGAAGAGAGCATAACAAAAGAGACATTCAATTGGGCATTTAATGACCCTAAGATTATCAGAGCTTTAAGCATTTTTTGTAGGCTGATGAATGATATTGTTGGCCACAAGGTACAATAATTTATTTATTTATTTTTATTATGTGAGCTTGATTTGGTTTGATATAACCATGGACAGCTCTGCGTTAGCCCAAATTAATTTATGTTTATTGTAGGTTGAGCAAGAGAGAGGACATGTTTCCTCGGCAGTGGAGTGTTACAAGAAACAATATGGGGTGTCAATGCAAGAGGCATACGATAAGTTATACAAGCAAATAAACAATGCTTGGAAGGATATAAATGAAGAGTTCTTGAAACCAACAGCAGCACCAACATCGGCATTTAATCGAATTCTAAACCTTGCAAGGGTCATTGATCACCTTTACACGGGCGAAGATGCTTATACAGAAGTTGGGGAGTCAGTGACATGCTGTCGTTATGATGTCAAAAATAAATAGCCTTAATCTCGATAAAATGATTGGAATAAGTACAATAGGGAGAGTAAGGGTCGATTCCACAGGGACTAAGAGTTTGATGATTTTCTTGCTTTTAACTTTGCTTAGGCGTGATGAGTAAAGGGAGGAGTAGAAGGGGGTTTGTTTGAAGTGAAGTAAATGATTGAAATTAAACAAGTAAAATAAAAAGATTGAAATTGAAGTCAAGAGATAAAAGTCAGCCTTGGGCTAAAGACCTTGCCTCGATTTAAATCGATCCTCGAATGGGATTTTACCTCTAGGCACATGCCGGTTACAACCTATAGGGCCCAACCCCTATAACTTGTTTTTCTCTCAAATGAATCGAGAATCTAAAATCAATTTTTAGATCTTAACTCTTTATGAGCTAATAGCGTCTATCGCTTATTAATTCAATGCTTTGAAAATCTAGAAAAGCCTGACTCAGATTCTATCGTCTCAAATAAGAATCTAACCCGATTTCAGTTTCCTTTAGCGAACCGCCGCTAAGCGTGTTCACAGGAAGTCGAAGTGCCACAGGCCAATCCTTCCTCCCAACTGTTAATCAAAATCGAATTTTATTCCAACGTGCACTTTTTGAAATCAAACCGATTTGATTATAAAAGGATGGTCGATTACCAATCCTTGATTCCCGAAAACTGAAAATGTAACCCTCAAGGGTATGAAGTGCTTTTCGATTGTCATGACTTAGAATCGAGTCATCGCTTTAGCCTTTGCCTATGGAAAACTTAGCTAAGCATGGTAGAGACCATACTTAGCATTTTAAGAAAATAAAGTAAAACCTAAATCAAAAAGAGAAATTTATTAAAACTAGAAAGAAACAAAAAGTTTAATAAATGCAAAGTGAAGAATGCTCGATGGATAGGTCCCCCCTTGAGGCTTACCCCAATGGGGCATTTATAGTCCTCAAAAATCCTAAAAAGTAGCATTCAAAATTAAGAGAAAAATTCTAAATAAATAAATAAAAATAAATCTTAATCCTAATTTGAATTTAAATGGGCGGCTAAGTCTCTTTCTCCATGCCAAATTCCTTTTAGAAGTTATTGACTAGACCTTCTAGAAACTGTTGACTGGACGCCACGTCAGCGACATCATGCCCCAAGTCACGCCCGGTGATTCGGCCATGTATCCAGAAAATCCAAAATTGCTTAATTTCGTCGACTTAAGCTCAATTTTTGCAATTCAATGTCCTGAATCAAAAAGGAATGAAAAATGCCAAGTTAGCAACTCAAAATAGCTAATAAAGGAGTAATCAACCATGAAATAATGCATAATTTAAACACTAATCAAATTCCCCCTCACTTATTCAATGCTTGCCCTCAAGCATTTCTCAATTATCATGTAAAAACTCAAAATTGCCAATTCCAATTTTAGAAAATTTCCAAGGTTTCTAAGCAAACCCAACCAAGCAAATGTTGAAATTCAAGCTCAATCAAGCAAGGTATAATCAATTAAGTGCAAATCAACCATGGCATTTCAATCAATCATCAATTCCAAAGAATTCAAGACTTAGTTCCTCTCACGGGTTCACTCATTTTGCTCAAGTGTTTCGGGTGAAAGAATCGCTCAAGCCTGAACCAACCAATGCATTACCATTGGCTTATAACTAAATCTCATCTCCACTACTTAGTATGAAAATGATGCAACAATCAAGAGGACTTCAAACGGGTTGTAATGGGGCTAAGTTCGGGTAGGATAAAGGCTGTAAAATGAGGTTTCAAAATTCCAAGACAATGAAAAAATTATTCCTAAAATTATTCAAAGAAAAATAGAAGGTAGGGGAAACAAAAAATTCAATCAAAGCACACTTCACTCTCTTTTCTTCTTTTTCTTTCTTCCCTTTTTTTTGAAACATTCTTTTTTCTTCTTTTTTGCTCGAACCAAACTGTTTTCCTGCTCATTCGAATCAAAACTGCATTGCTAAAAAAATCTACATGAAAAGCTGCACTGTTTGAAAGAAATTCTGTTCGAACAGGGTTAATTTCTGCCTGGTTTTGTTCGAATCTGGACTGTTATTTCGAACAGCTTCTTCCTGTTTTTTTTCTTTCCCAAAACAATCTCACCTTGTCATGAAAAAGGGTAGCAAAAAGATGGTAAAAATAAAATAACCTCGAGTTTTAAGTGTGGTGAATCAAAGAAAAGGATAAGGCTCAAATTGGTTCGCTAAGGGGTAAAACAAAGAGGGTAGGCTATTTTATTTGGGAAAAGAAATGGGTTAGATCCTAATGCCTCTATCACATCATAGCATCATAATCAACAATGTAATCTCAACAAGCATCGAGTCACAAGTTCTAGAATGGAATCTATTGGTTCAGCATACTCAATTAAAGCAAAGAGCAAGAATAAAAGATATGCTCAATAGGTTCAAAAACTCACATGAAAGGCTTGTGAACTAAGTCATGCATCCAATTTGATCAATGAAAGCATGAAATTACCAAGAAAAATTTACTCAAATTAATCATGCCATGCTATCTTGAATCCTAAATTCAACAAGAACATGCTTGAATTCACAAAGAAACACAAAGAAACTCAATAAATTAGAGATTGGCAACCAAGATAAGTCAACAGTCATAATCAAGAAATACTCAATTTCAAATCAACGAATAAACAAGAGTTAACTTGAGTCTAATCCCACCCCCTCCCCCCCGGCACTTAATATCATATTGCCCCAATATGAACAATAAAAATTAAAATGCACAAGAGAGGGTGAAAGTACTCCCTGATTAATGTAGGGGTGTTGGCGGCAAGGGGACAAAGGGTGGGTTTGGGTTGCGCTATCTTGCGCCGACCCTATTCTTGCTTCTAATGTACACCGAACACTCCCCCTCACTTAATGTTATGGTGTGTCTAGAACATGGGGGACCCCGCTGCTGCCCTTTCACGATATTTGCTGGAAATTGGCCTTGAATTCAGTTAATTTATGCTTTAATTAAACCAATTCTTTGCTTCGGCTTTGTCTGAATTAAAATGCCTGGGGTACCTACAAAATTTGAATCAAAGAATTAAAAATGATTAAGCGAAATTAATAAAAAAACTAAAGATTGAAAATAAGAAATGAAAATGAAATGGGTTGCCTCCTATTAAGCGCCATTGTTTAACGTCGTTAGCTCGATGACCCGATTTGAAAGCTTGGTTCTTCCAATTCAATATCTTCAACCAATTCAACAGGGGCGTTCTCATAATATGGCTTCAATCTTTTCCCGTTAACCTTGAATCAAACTCCTGTGTCGTCTTCTATTTCTACGGCGCCATAAGGAAAAATTTGAGTTACCTTGAATGGTCCGAGCCACTTTGATTGAAATTTTCCTGCAAAAAGCTTAATTTTAGAATTGAATGGCAAAACCTTTTAATTAACATTAAACGATTTAAAGGATATCCTTCGATCGTGGAGTTCTTTCGTCTTTTCTTTATAGATTTTGGCATTATCGTAAGCATTTCGTTGGATTTCTTCTAACTCCTGAATGTGTAATTTTCGTGCTTCTCCGATTGCTTCTATCTCCATGTTACATTGCTTCACCGCCCAATAAGCATGATGCTCAAGTTTAACCGGTAAGTGCCACGGTTTACCGAAAACTAAGTGGTATGGAGACATTCCGATCGGCCCTTTGTAAGCCGTTCTATACGCCCAAAGTGCTTCGGATAACTTTAAACTCCAATCCTTGCAGTCCGGTTTGACAATCTTTCCCAGAATCGCCTTAATTTCACGATTTGACGCCTCCGCTTGCCCATTTGTTTGCGAATGGTAAGCCGTGGCAATTCTTTGTGTCACGCCAAATTTTTCATGAGTGCTTCAATAATTCGATTGATGAAATGGGTTCCTCTATTGCTAACGATCGCCCTTGGTGTGCCAAACCTGGAAAAAATAAAATTCTTTAGAAAATTAACAGTAGTTCTCGCATCATTATTATGGGTTGCTTTCGCTTCGTCCCACTTTGAAACATAATCGACTGCAAGAATTATATAAGTGTTACCGTAAGATGACACAAAAGGTCCCATATAATCAAGACCCCACACATCAAAAATTTCGCATACATGGATTGGATTCATAGGCATTTCATTCCTACGACTTAAATTACCTGCTCTTTGACACTTTTCGCATGATTTATAATAAAAATAAGCATCTCTAAATATATTTGACCAAAAGAAACCGCATTCTAATATTTTATGAGCGGTTCGCTTCGGTCCAAAATGACCGCCACATGCATACGAATGGTAGAAATTAAGGATCAAATTTACCTATTCTTCGGCTACACATCGCCAAATTACCTGATCGGAGCAGTGTTTCCAAATATAAGGGTCATCCCAAATGTAATATCGAGACTCCCTCTTAATTTTATTAATTACCGCTCTTGGTAGGTGCATCGGAATTTTACCCGTAGCTAAGTAATTTACCATGTCAACAAACCATGGTAAATTCCCTTGTTGCGCTAACATTAAGTGCTATTCGGGAAACTCATCTTTGATCGGCGGATCAGACGAAGTGATGGGAATTCAGCTCAAGTGATCGGCCACCAAATTTTCTCGTCCCTTCTTATCCTTTTATTTCCAAATTAAATTCTTGGAGAAGTAGAATCCAACGAATTAGCCTCGGCTTCGCTTCCTTCTTGCTCATTAGGTACCATAATGCTGCATGATAAAAAAAATGATAATATTAGTACCTAATAAATACGAACGAAATTTTTCTAAAGCAAATACTATAGCAAGAAGCTCTTTTTTGGTAGTGGAATAATTTCTCTGAGCCGAGTCTAAAGTTCGAGACGCATAGGCAATGACGTGCAGCTCTTTGTCGATTTTCTGACCGAGAACCGCGCCAACACTAGTGTCGGAGGCATCACACATCAGCTCGAATGGATATTCCAAATTTGGTGGTTGTACAATTAGAGCCGTAATTAGCTTTTCCTTTAAGGTGTTCCACGACTTTTTGCATTTCGGATTGAAATCAAACATTTGGTCCTTGTGAAGAAGACTGCATAACAGTTGTGTGATCTTTTGAGAAGTCCTTGATAAAATGTCGGTAAAATCCTTCATGGCCAAGAAAAGAACGTACTTCCCTAACGGTAGTCTGGTAAGGGAGTGAGCGAATAACATCAGTCTTGGCTTCATCGACCGCAATACCATTAGAAGAAACTATATGTCCTAGAATCAACCCTTTATCGACCATAAAATGGCATTTTTCATAGTTTAAAACAAGGTTATATTCTAGGCATCGCTTCAAAAAATTTGATAAATTAAAGAGGCATTCGGTAAATGTGTTACCATAAACAGTGAAGTCGTCCATGAATACCTCTATACCCTTCTCGATAAAATCAAAAAAGATACTAAGCATGCAACGTTGAAATGTGGCTGGCATATTGCATAGACCGAAGGGCATTCGTCTATAGGCGAACGTTCCAAAAGGGCATGTAAACGTCATCTTTTCTTGATCTTCAGGTGCCATCGAAATTTGGAAGAAACCTGAAAATCCATCAAGACAGTAGTAGTGAGTTTTACCCGCTAATCTTTCTATTAATTGATCAATAAAAGGTAACAGAAAATGGTCTTCGCGAGTTAAAGAGTTCAACTTCCTGTAATCGATCTCACCTTTCGAGTTTTTGATTACCGTTACTCCAGTCTTCTTAGGCACAACATGTATCGGACTTACCCAACTACTATCCAAGATGGGATAGATAACATCAGCATCAAGTAGCTTTTGAATTTCCTTTTTTACCACTTCCATCATAGGCGGATTTAGTCGATGTTGTCTTTCACGTGATGGTTTCGTTCCTTCCTCGATCTTTATCTTATGCATACATGTTAAGGGACTTAACCCTTTGATGTCGGAAATTGTCCACCCAATGGCTTCTTTGTGCGTACGTAGTATTTCCACAAGGTCATTTTCCTCGTCTTTACTTAGCTTGTTTGACACAATAACCGGCAGCGTATCATCGTTGCCTAAAAAAAGTACTTCAAATGATCCGGTAATTCCTTTAGTTCAATCCGAAGAGCCTGCAAAACCAAAGGTAATAATTTAGTTTTGAAGGTGTAGTGATTTCGTTAGAATTAATGGAATCAATAGAGAAAGTTTTTTCAACTCTCTGAATTCACCATAAAATCATCGAATTCCCTGCAAATTTTATTAACAAAATTAGTCTAAACAAACTCACCAATCGCAGGCTCAATTATATCGACAAAATTAATGCTTTGAACATTATCAGATACCGCATCGCTTTGTAAACATTAAATTTAACGACCTCACCATCGAACTCCATTGTGAGGATTCCACTTCGGACATATATTTTAGTGTTGGCGGTGCTAAGAAAAGGTCGCCCAAGGAGAATTTAGGATGAAGTGTTTGGGCGATCGTTTTCCATGTCAATTACATAGAAATCGACCGGAAAGATTAATTCGTTTACCTTTACCAAGACATTCTCCAAGACTCCCTCCGGGTAAATAATTGAACGATCATCCAATTGAATAGTGACCTTCATTTCCTTCAATGGGTCGGCTGAAAGAGTATTGTACACGGATAGAGGCATCATGTTAATGAGGCTCTCAAGTCACACATTGCCCTCTTTATGCCCACTTTGCCAATTTTGCAAGGTATGGCCAACATGCCTTGGTCCTTCAACTTCGGTGGAAGTCGTCGGGTCAAAACCACAGAAACGTGCTCTCCGAGATTTACCTTCTCATGCCCGGTTAGTCTTCTTTTATTAGTACAAAGTTCTTTAAGGAAATAAGCGTACCTTGGCACCTTCTGGATTACCTTTAAAAGAGGAATGTTAATCTCGACTTTTTGGAAAACATCTAGGATTTCCTTCTCCTCAGCTTGCTTATCTTTCTTTATAAATCTCGATGGAAAATAAGGTTGTGTGGCGTAAGGAGATGGTGCTGGTTCAGATATTGGATTCTTTATTGTGGCGTCATTTTCCTATTGGGGATTGGCATCATTTGCTTCTTCGGTACTTGTGGATTTTTTGACAATTGCCTTATCATTTTTGCTTGTTTCGGCGTCGTTTTCTCTCGAATTGGCGTCATTTTCTGTTCAACAATTGTTCTGCTCCTAAGAGTGATGGCACTCACGTTCTCCTGTGGGTTCACTTCGGTTTGTGAGGGAAGCTTGCCTTGCGATTCTAAGCGGCCCCCGGTATTTTCCAATTGACTTATTTGTTTGTCAATTTCTTGCAAATGTGACTCTGTTCGGTCTTGAAATTTCTTTTGAGATTGCGCCAATCGCTCTACAAGAGACTCAAGTAAACTTTTTGGCGGTTGATATGGTTGTGGTGGAGGCGGCCTTGGTTGGTAAGATTGGTTTGACCTCTGGTTTTATGCGTAGCTAAAATTCGGGTGGTCTTGCCATCCCGGATTGTAAGTATTACTATAGGGGTTATAAGGTCTTTGAGGTGGCCCCGAAAAATTTCCCACGGCATTCACTTGTTCGCCTGTCCCCTCTTGGAGTGTCGGGCAACAATCGATTGGGTGGTCTGGCATTGTACAAATTCCGCATACTCTGGCTGATCTGTTCTTTCCTGCAATTAAAGAATTAACAACGTTAGTTAATTTATCGATTTTATTTTCAAGTGAAACAGTACTTACTTAGTGAACCCTTCGGCTAGGTTCATTCGTGGCGCCAAACTGTTGAGAGTTGGCTGCCATTGTCAAAATTAATTCCCGTACTTGAGTGGGGGTCATGTTGACAAGCGCTTCTCCACTGGCGGCGTCAATCATTTTCATCTCCATCAGAAGCAAACCTTCATAGAAATATTACAGAAGCGTTTGTTCGTTCAATCCGTGTTGCGGACAGCTCACAAGCTTCTTGAATCGCTCCCAATATTCATAAAGCAACTCGTCATACTTTTGTTTAATTCCAAGGATGCTTCGCCTTAGTTCGCTTGCTTTTGCTTCTAGGAAAAACTTGTCAAGAAAAATACGATTCAAATCAGCCCAAGTAGTAATGGAATTTGGCGGTAAATAAAACAACCATTCTTTTGCTATGCCGGATAAAGAAAAAGTAAACGCTCATAATTTAATTTGGTCTTCGGATACTCCTAAGGTTTCATGCTTGAACAAACCAAATGAAATTTGGCTAAATGTGTGTGTGGACTCTCGCTTGGAAGGCCATTGAAGGTAGGAAGGAGATGATTTAACCCCGTTTTTAGAGTAAAAGGGGTGGTGCCTTGAGGAAATGTAATGCAAAGTGGTTGTTGTTCCGTAGGAGCCGCGACTAACTCGCGAATTGTTTGATCACCCATCGCTTTTGTTTGTTGTACGTCAGGTGTTGGATCGGCAATGGGAGTGTTATCGGCGTCGATCGGATTGGTGAAATTCGTTGATTCTTCATTGGTAGCGCTAGTTGATTCTTTGGAATTTGTTTGTTGTTGCTGTTTCTTTTTATCCCGAAGTGTTTGACTGTGAATTCTTCTTGGTCGCGCTTCGATTTCTGGATCAAATTCTTCAAATGTGCCCAGATTTTGCCTGGTCATAAATCAGAAACAAGAAAATTAAATCAGTAACTTGCTGAAGTCCCCGGCAACAGCGCCAATTTTGACATGCTATCATTATGATGTAAAAAATAAATAGCCTTAATCTCGATAAAACGATTGGAATAAGTAGAATAGGGAGAGTAAGGGTCAATTCCACAGGGACTAGGAGTTTGATGATTTTCTTGCTTTTAACTTTGCTTAGGCGTGATGAGTAAAGGGAGGAGTAGAAGGGGGTTTGTTTGAAGTGAAGTAAATGATTGAAATTAAACAAGTAAATTAAAAAGATTGAAATTGAAGTCAACAGATAAAAGTCAGCCTTGGGCTAAAGACCTTGCCTCGATTTAAATCGATCCTCGAATGGGATTTTACCTCTAGGCACATGCCGGTTATAGCCTATAGGGCCCAACCCTTATAACTTGATTTTCTCTCAATTGAATCGAGAATCTAAAATCAATTTTTAGATCTTAACTCTTTATGAGCTAATAGCGTCTATCGCTTATTAATTCAATGCTTTGAAAATCTGGAAAAGCCCGACTCGGATTCTGTTGTCTCAAATAAGAATCTAAACCAATTTCAGTTTCCCTTAGCGGACCGCCGCTAAGCGTGTTCACAGGAAGTCGAAGTGCCACAGGCAGATCCTTCCTCCCAATTGTTAATCGAAACCGAATTTTATTCCAACATGCACTTTTTGAAATCAAACCGGTTTGATTATAAAAGGATGGTCGATTACCAATCCTTGATTCCCGAAAACTGAAAATGTAACCCTCGAGGGTATGAAGTGCTTTTCGATTCTCACGACTTAGAATCGAGTCATCGCTTTAGCCTTTGGCTATGGAAAACTTAGCTAAGCATGGTAGAGACCATACTTAGCTTTTTAAGAAAATAAAGTAAAAACTAAATCAAAAAGAGCAATTTATTAAAACTAGAAAGAAACAAAGAGTTTAATAAATGCAAAGTGAAGAATGCTCGATGGATAGGTCCCCCCTTGAGGCTTACCCCAATGAGGCATTTTTAGTCCTCAAAAATCCTAAAAAGTAGCATTCAAAATTAAGAGAAAAATCCTAAATAAATAAATAAAAATAAATCTTAATCCTAATTTGAATTTAAATGGGCAGGCAAGTCTCTTTCTCCATGCCAAATGCCTTTTAAAAATTGCTGACTAGACCTTCTAGAAACTGCTGACTGGATGCCACGTCAGCGACATCATGCCCCAAGTCACGCCCGGTAATTCGGCCATGTATCCAGAAAATCCAAAATTGCTCTATTTCATCGACTTAAGCTCAATTTCTGCAATTCAATGTCCTGAATCGAAAAGGAATGAAAAATGCCAAGTTAGCAACTCAAAATAGCTAATAAAGGAGTAATCAACCATGAATAATGTATAATTTAAACACTAATCAGTCAGCGAAAACTAGCATCACTGCTTTGCTGATAGATTCAATCCCAATTTGATCAAGAATTTAAGGTTGAAATGAACATGAACTCACTTTTGAAAAGTGACATTCAGAAGATTATTCTCTTATCCTCAAGTTGTCAGCTGATTTGTAAAATAAATAATTATTTGTCAGTGTTTTGTTTTATGGTGCTCTTCAATCTCTTGGCATGTGCTGGAGTTTTAGAGCTGTAGTGTCACTGGGATTGTGTTTGTGTTTGCGTCCATTGTCGTTGTGTTTTAGTGTTGGTCATATTGAAAGTTTCCGATATGGATTTTGTTGGTGGATTGAAAAGTCTTTCTGGTGTTTTTGTTGTTGGGATACAATGGTTGTTTCCATTACTTGTATCCGAATTTGGTGGTTGCCACCTTCTATTAATAAAAGTTGACGTTTAGCTGAGAAAAAAAAATGTTCTGCTTGCCAACCATTTCCCAAGTTGAGTGCTTTAAATTCAAGTAGCTCCAGTTGTTTAAGTTTGTATTATGTATTGTCTCTTTTGTATTAATAAAACTTAATGAAGGTTCATTATCAGATTTAATTCCCAAATCCAAAACCAGAAAAGTGAGCTCCTTGTTTTATTACATGTCTCTTCTGTATTAATAAAAATTGATGCTTTTTGTTTTTGATGGTAGTTTTTTGGGAACTATGCTTTTTGTTTTCTGATGGTTTTTGTTGGATGAGAATGCTAGATTTGTTTCTATTGGAGGTGAAGGTGATGCTTAGTTAATTCTCTGTGGTCTTAAGGAGTGTTTTCAGATGTACTTATGTTTCTAATATTAAAGGAAATAAATAAATTAGGTATTTGTTTTTGGTTAAATCAAAATTTTATTTATAACCCAATGGTTACAAAGCTTACATAAAGTTAATGAGATTAGAGCAAAACACTAGAAAATGCCAAAATCCAAGCTAACATTATCCCGGAACAAAACGAACCTAAGACAACTCCAAACACACCAAGACCAAATGCCAAACACTTAATACGTACAAATAAAACTCCTTACTCCTAAACCAAGCAGTAATATCAAATCTCAGGGCCCATCATAAACATGAATCCCACCGCTTATACCACTTTTATAAACCAATATTTGTTTCAAGTATGGTCTTGTGCTAGTCGATGTTTTTTTTATTGTTGTCCGTGCAGCTACGATGGTTTTTGCTACTTGGTTTGATTATCTCGGATTCCTTGATATCGACGTTGGTCTTATAATTATTTGTGGGACTAAATTTTAAAATAATATATAGACTTAGTATATTTAAACCTTTTAAATTTTAGACCAGCTGGATGCCACTATTTAAGGATGGCTACATTTATGTTGAAAAATTGAATCATAGTTGTCTGTCCAACCTCTTGAATTTGTAGTTCGTTCAATCCAGAATAATCATCAAATTGCTTGATTTTCTAATGATAAAAAATCAACCAGAAAATACTTAACATCTGGAACAACAACAGATTTTAAACCTTTGTTCTTTTAAAATTTCAATAAAAATTAAGTTAAAATATGTCATAAGTCTTTGTACTCTTTATAAATTTAAAATTTAGTTTCTGCATTTTTATTTTTTTAAGAATTTATTCTCTTTACTTTTTAAATTTTAAAATTCAAGTCCAATTGTTAACACTGCTAACCTTTTTTTTGTTAAATTTGTTGGTATTTTGAAATAAAAAAATACTCACTTGGTAGTCATATAGCTAAAAAAATGACGTTATAATAAACTTGAATTTAACAAAATAACTTTAACAATATTAACATTTTAACCTAAAATTTTGAAATATGAAAAGTAGAGGAACAAAATTTCTAAATATAAAAAGATAGGGACTAAATTAAAAATTCATGAAAAGTAAGAATTTATGACATATTTTAACCAAAAATTAATATATATGATTAGATTTCAACTTTTAACCTTTAGTTAATTTTTAGTTTTTTATATAATATAAAGACAAAGTAACTGTCTAACCACAATATGGAGTTTTTTAAATTTACCTATAGTGGACAGACAGTTCAATTGTACTTAATTAAATACATATTTTATCTAATGTTTATTATATTTAATATTAATTTTTTTAATATAATCAATTGGTTGAACCAGTACGATGATTTCAATAGATAACTAAAGTAAGAATAAGAATGCATCTACCAACACCTTATGGTATTCTGATAATGGTTACTTAGGGAATATGATTGGAGATATGTCAAATTTGAAGCATTTTGTGAGGTGCTTGGACCAATCCCATCAAACGATCTATTTCAATAGATGATTGAAGAAGGAATGAGAATATTTTTTCATTTCACGCATTGCATTGAATGCATCTACCAACACCTTATGGTATTTCGGTAATGGTTACTCAGGGAATATGATTGGAGGGTAGAGTGGCCTTCGAAGATGGGAAGAAAGGTGGATGATTTTAATCATCTGTCATGAAATTATGTAATGACACATTGATGAGCTACATAATCTATTAAACATAATTGCACATAAAAGTAACATAAATATATTGAGGTGCCAAGATCTATATAACTCCTTAAATACAATACGACATGAAAAAATAACACAATCATATATCAAGAGTTGTTGAGGTTTCAGTCTCTAAATAACACCTTAAACAAAATATGATAACATAAAAGTCACATAAACATATACCATAGAGTACTGAGATGCTAGGATTTATATAACAACTTAAATAGAATATGACACATACCAATAACACAAAGATATACACTTAAAAGAAATATCAAGATCTATAAAACACCTTAAACACATGACACACAAAGATATACACTTAAAAAGAAATATCAAGATCTATAAAACACCTTAAACACATGATAGAAACATAAGTAACTTAAAAAAGAAACCCAAACATAAAAAGGATCGTGAGATAAGAAAAATTCTTAATTCCTCAAGCTGAGAGTGGGACTGGATCAATGAGCAAAGAAGTGATCCCATCTTTAGAAAATTTTCCAACATGTGTGTTAGAGTTGTGACCCAAATTCTTATTAAAATAAAATAAAAGTGGCAAGATAGGGGATCCACAAGGGCGAATAAGGTGTTTACTTTCTTTGTTTGATATTGATTTGAATAAGGTGTTTCAACCTTACTGCATTACTTCTATTAGATGTTGATTAGAATAAGGTTTTCTAAACCTATAAATAGATGCAATCTATACTCATTGTAATTATTCGAATTCAACATAGTGAATTTTCTTCTCCTTTGCCTGTGTTTTTTCCCCAAAAGGGTTTTCACGTAAATCTCTGTGTTCTATTTTTCTCTCTTTTATTGCTATTATCAATATTCTATTTTGACAATATGTGTACTAATCTTCTCCATCCTTGTAAAGAAAATCGATGACCCTTGTAAGATTGAGACTTTGCATAAGAACCGACATTAGAACAACATTGGATGTCTCACTAAACATCAACTTATGGTTTATATCTTTCCTGTTAGAATTAAGTGACCCGAATCCTTATTTAAATAAAATAGAGTGGTAAAATAAAATAAAAGTAAAATCCATATAAAACTACACTTTTTTTTATTTTATTTTAGAAAAAGGTTTTTTAAACATTATTAAACTCCATCTATTTGATATTGATTAGAATAAAGTGTTTCAATCTTACTACACTTCTATTAGAATATTGTTTTGCAAGCCTATAAATAGATATAGTCTATTCCTCTTGTAATCATTCGAATTTGACATAGTGAATTTTCTTCTCATCTGCTCGTGGTTTTTTCCTGAAAAGGTTTTTGCGTAAAAATCTATGTGTTCTTATTTCTCTTTTCTTTGTGATATATTTTCAATACCGACATTCTATTTTTTACAAATTGGTATCAGAGCTTTCGAGTTGTTCATCTTGATCACGGTAATGGCGTCTTTAAAGTATGAAATTCCGCTGTTGGATGGCAACACCAGATTTGTGTTGTGGTAGATTAAGATGCAAGCAGTTGTTGCGCAGATAAACTTAGAGGAAGCCCTACTAGGGGTAGATAAGATGCATTCGACATTGACGGAGGAAGAGAAGAAGCGCAAGGATCGAAAGGCATTAACACAGCTACATCTACATTTGTTTAACGAAATTTTACAGGATGTGATGAAGAAGAAGACTGTCGTTGGATTATGGAAGAGGCTAGAACAAATATGTATGTCAAAAACACTAACCAGCAAGTAGCATATGAAGCAGCGTCTTTATGCTCATCGTTTGGAGGAAGGTGCGTCTGTGCACGAACAGTTAACAGTGTTTAAATAAATTCTCTCAAACTTGGAGGCATTGAGGTTCAGTATGATAAGGAAGATCTAGGGTTGATTCTACTTTGTTTCATTGCCCCTGTCTTATTCAACCTTTAGAGACACGATTTTATATAGCTGTGAGTCTCACTATTGATGAGGTTTATGATTCTTTGACCTCGTATGATAAGATGAAGCATCTGTGGTTAAAACCAACTCTCAGGGAGAGGGTCTCATTGTTCGTGGGAGACAAGACCAGAATGTTAATGATGATCATGGAAGGGCACAGGAACAGAATCCTCACGGTAAATCTAAGAGTAGATCGAAGTCTTCAAACAAAGGTAAAACTTGTAACTTTTACAAGAAGAAAGGGCATATTAAATATGAGTGTTATAAGATACAAAACAAGATCAAAAGGGAGGTTGCGAATCAAAGGAAAAACAACCAGAAAATCCCAGTGAAGCTAAGGTTGTAAAAGACTATAGCGATGGTGAACTTCTAGTCACTTCTGTCAACAATTCTAAAGTGAGCGAGGAGTGGATCCTTGATTCGGGCTACACTTCCATATGAGTCCCAATCAGGATTGGTTTACAACTTACGAAACAGTGTCTATAACACTCCAAACCCTTGTCTGACGCTAAAACAAGGTTACAAAGCATTACCAGACATATAACTCAATCAATTAAACATTTTATATACAATTCCTATACAAATCAAAAACTATTCATAAGCATTCATATAATCCTTAATACGAGCCCTCGAGGCCCAAAATAAACATTAAAAATGGTCTATAATTAAATCGAGTACTCAAGGAATTTTTCGTAAAACATGTAAAATTTTCAAAGGTGTAGGGGACACACGCCAGTGTGGCCAGGCCGTGTGTCTCGGGCTATATGGGCATTAGAAATGGGATCACACGACTGTGTCCCAGCTTGTGTCTGACCCGGTGTAACTCACTGATTTGGGTCACATGGCCAGACCACACGCTTGTGTGCCAAGCCATGTACCCTTCAAAATGACCTCGCACGCCCGTGTGCCAGGCCGTGTGCTAGGCCGTGTGAAAACTGGAGGGTATACTGACTTGTGCCACACGCCCATGTGCTAAGCAGTGTGAAGCTACTGACTTGCTTTCTAAGGAAGTTACAGGGGACACACGGTCGTGTCACCTGGCTGTGTGTCACACATGGTTGAGACACACACCCTTGTCTCTGCCTGTGTGGGAAAAAATAGGCTATTTTCCAAGCCATATTTCTCACCCAAAGTGACACTAATCTTAGCTCGACAATGTTTATACAACCATGGCATAAATAGGCTCTCAAACCAATCAATATCAAGTTTATATCAAGTACTATCCACACACATACAATATGATATCCATAAACACTTTCATATGACCACTTTTAAACATACCAAAAATACTTCCAAAATCTACCTAAATGGTTAATTTAATATATTAGACATTGTCCCTAACTTAACATGTATACACATTCTCAATTTCAACCACTTGGTACCTTAAATACCAATTCTCAAAACAAGCATCCATATAGCAATTATACCCAAAATATCCTAAGGCCATTTACACATAATTACATAAAAACACATATCATTCTTAAGCCAAATCACTTGGCTAAATACACAACCATCATATAGGCCACATTAACCAACTACCTATTCATGCCATTTAACCCAAAATATAAAGTCCAAAGTACCAAAATAAGAGTTTGATAGTGCGACACGATCTCTGAAAACTTCCAAATCAAGTGAGCTTTCGAATTACTATAAAACACAAGAAAATAAACAGAGTAAGCAATTAAGCTTAGTAAGTTCGTATGATACAAAATTAGACTTACCAATTGACTACAATTTAAGTAAAAAAACTCGAAGCAAGGAACAATTTAAATTTGGCCAAAGCCTATCATACATATATGCTCTTACGATCCATAATTAGCAAGCTCCTTCGACCTAAAATATGGTAAGATCATACGAGCTGTGGTGAGTCCGCAACATATGCAGGATCTTAACCAAAATCGATAACCATAATGACATGTCATTTGTATCCTACAATTTCTAAGGTTCAAACGGGGCTCGATACTCTTCATACTTCATCGGTCATGCATTCAATAATTATACATTGAAATTATACAATCCAGATATATACATTTCAATTAAAGTTTATAAATACACAATTTAATTACAAGAACTTACCTCAAACTCGAATGGAGAATTACGATCGTTTATTCCACGACTTTATCTTTTCCCTGATTTAGTTCTGAAAGTTGCTTTTCTTGATCTATATAATCAAATTTAACTCTTTTAGTCATTATTCTAATCGTTTCAATCCAAATTTTATGCTATGGTAAAATTATGATTTTGCCCCTAAATATTTGACTTCTTTACAATTTAGTCCCTAGGCTTGTAAAATGAAATTTCATGCAATTTCATCCACATTTAAGCCTGGACGAATTTACTATATACTTATAGCAGCCTATACGTTCCAAAAATTCACAGATTTATAGCATAATTTTCACATTTCACCATTTAACCCCTAATTAACAATTTTATTAAAAATCACTTAACAAAAAGTGTTTAACTCACAACAAGGATTCATTTTCTTTATTCAAAACCCTATTATACTCATCAATGGAAAATCTCAAACTATTCAATATTTTTGCAAATTAGTTCCCTAGTTAGCTAGGTTAAGCTACAACGATTCCAAAAACATAAAAATCAACAAAAACCAACACCAAAATCACTTGCATGCAAGACAATTTTGTGGCTGAAATTTTAAGTTCCAAAATCTCTATTTTTGCTGAAAATTTCAGTGGAAGAAGGCTAGGGATGACAACAATTTTCTTTTATTAGTTTTATTCATTTATTATCTAATTACCATTTTAACCTTACCTAACTTTTAAAATAACAAAATTGCTAAGCCATGCTCATCCACTATCACTTTTAATGGTCTAATTATCATATAAGGACCTCCACTTTAAATTTCTATAACTATTTAACACCTTTAGCTAATAGAACACAATTTTTGCACTTTACGCGATTTAGTCCCTTTTCACAAATTGAGCATACAAACGGTAAAATTTCTTAATGAAATTTTTATACGATAATTCTAAACATATTAAAATAATGTAAAAATAAATTTAATGACCTCAAATTTGTGGTCTCAAAACCACTATTCTAATTTCACTAAAAATAAACCGTTACAACTCTCCTCCCCTTAGAAATTTTTGCCCCCGAAAATCTTACCAGAAAGGTGAAAGCCCAACTAAGTGAAGAATTTGAGATGAAAGATTTGGGACCAGAAAAGAAGATACTTGGTATGGAGATTCTTAGTGATAGAAAAGTAAGTAAATTGTACCTAAGTCAGAAGGGGTACATTGAGAAAGTTCTTTGCAGGTTCAATATGCAGAGTGCTAAGCCTGTTAGTACTCCTTTAGCAGCCCATTCCAGACTTCCATCGACTTTTCTCCACAATCAGATGATGAGATTGTGTACATGTCACATGTTCCATACTCTAGTGTAGTGGGATCTCTCATGTATGCTATGGTTTGTTCATATCCAGATTTATCATATGCAGTCAGTGCAGTTAGCAGATACCGAATCCCGGTAAAGAACATTGGAAAGCAGTTCAATGAATTTTAAGATACTTACGAATGATGTTTGCTTATAGTTTGGAAGAATTAGAGATGGAGTCATTGTGTATGTTGATGTTGATTTTGCTGGAGACCTTGATAAAATAAGATATCTCACATGTTATGTCTTTACAATCGGAGGTTGTGCAATTAGTTAGAAAGCCATTTTGCAAACTACAGTCGCTTTGTCTACCATTGAAGCTAAGTACATGGCGATTATTGAGGCTTGTTAAGAAGCTATTTGGTTGAAGGGACTCTTTAGTGAACTCAATGAAGACTTTCAAATCAGTATAGTATTTTGTGACAGTTAGAGTGTTATCTTCCTTACAAAAGATCAAATGTTTCATTAGAGAACAAAACACATTGATGTTCGGTATCATTTTGTTCGTGATATTATTGCTTGCGGTGATATTGTTGTCAGCAAAATTAGTACTCATGAAAATCCTGCAGATATGATGACCAAGTCACTTCCTATAACCAAGTTTGAGCATTGCTTAGACTTGGTTGATGTTTATTGTCCAAGTTAAAACCCTTAAGGGGTTTTATGGAAGAGGTGGAGAACTTGTTCGTTGAGAGTTCGCAATGAAGAACTTGTTCATTGAGAATTCGTGTCGAGGTGGATATTGTTAGAATTAAGTTACCCGAATCCTTATTTAAATAAAATACAGTAGTAAAATAAAATAAAAGTAAAATCCATATAGAACTACACTTCTTTTATTTTATTTTAGAATAAGGTTTTTTAAACCTTATTAAATTCCATCTATTTGATATTGATTAGAATAAGGTGTTTCAATCTTACTACACTCCTATTAGAATATTGTTTTACAAGCCTATAAATAGACATAGCCTATTCGTCTTGTAATCATTCAAATTCAACATAGTGAATTTTCTTCTCCTCTGTCCGTAGTTTTTTCCAGAAAGGGTTTCCACATAAAAATCTATGTGTTCTTATTTCTTTTTTCTTTGTAATATATTGTCATTATCGACATTCTATTTTTTACATTTCTAAGCATTCTCCACTTGCTTCTTTAATACAATGCATGCTTCTTATTCTAAAACTCCATATTCTTTCATGCAGCATTCAACAGCGAATGCACAATGCCTTCTCTCTTGCTCAAACTATTTGGCTAAGAAAAAAACAAGTTGGACTAATTAATAATCATATACAAAGTAAGAGGGTCAAATTATGCTGTATGGAAGCGAAATCCCTAAATTTAGTATTGTAAAGAGACCAAAATCATAGTTTAATGGAGAATATACCTACCTTAGAGGTCCCTCTATTTATAAGAACTTGATCAAATTAGTCCTTCTACTATTAAAAAGAATCAAATAGAGTCAAATTGGAATAAAGTTAGCATTCACTATATAAAAATATTATTTAGTGTTTAATAAAGTAGAAATATTATTACTTAATGAATAAAAAAAAACAAACATGTTTTCTTCCTTTATAATTTTTAAATCATTTTAGGTTTTTTTTAAATTTAATCATCCTTTATTTCTTTACTTTCAAATCATGATTTATTTTTATGTAGCCATTTTTTTAATTCTTTTAATTTCTAGGCAAGTAAATTTTCTTTTTTAATTTTAATTTTCCATTTCTATTTTATCATTTTTTGCTCAAATTTTAGAATTTGATAAAACCATCGATGATGGTTATAATTTTTCAAATTTAGATTTTTGTACTAGTGTTTTTTGCTAGATTTTTAATGGTTGATTTTAATTTGTGCTTATGATTTTTATTAGTTTGTTTTTTTAATTATTGATTTAAACACTTTCAAATTTTATTTATTTTTTGTTATGGTTTTTTTTTTGGCATATAGTTTTGTTGAGTAATTTTCTCTGTGTCTCATTGAAGGAAACATTCAAGTATTTATACATATTATCACTGTTCATGATTTCACTTCACTGTTCATGGCTTGACCTCACTATTCATAGGAATGGTATTCTAAGTAGACCTTAGGCATGTTGAGCATGTGTATCATTCCAACTCGCATGCTAGATCTCGTTGTCCCCTACATGTGAACTTCTTAGGTATAGGCAAGCTGGGACCGCGAGCTCCCTTCAGCTCAGGCGAGCTGATACCATGAGCTCCCTTCACTGTTCTCTCACTAAGTGTTTCACGAGCATCCATCTAATGGGGCCTGGTTGGGTCATGTATAGGCGACCCGGATCATATCTGGGTTTTGGGTTGGTGACTATTGGTGTATAACAATTTGGTACCCCTAGTGGGCCTAAGGTGGGTTATAAAATGGTGCTCCTTAAGATAATCACTTTGCATTTATTATGGCTTGCAAAATACATAATGTCTATTGTGATCTATTGTTAGCTTCGCCATATGTATAGGTGCATCGTGCTTTCGTGTATCTAACCGTTGGTATCCCTCATCTATTTGAATTGTCAGAACATGGGAGGAAGAAACTTCTTTAAAAAGGGGTTTTCTAAAGCCCTCAAACTCATGCACTTAACATATTTGTAACCAGAATCAATCGAAGCTTTTCTTCAAGGTAAATCTCGGTAACTCCTCACCTTAGGTTTTAAATTTCCTCTATCTTTTTCTTTTTCTTTTTCTTTTTGTGTTGGAGATATGTCGAGAATGAGAGGAGCTCATGGCCAACTAGTTCTACATTGTCCACTGCGAGAGCACGCCTCCAAGGTTTTAGTCAAGGCCAACTATGTCACCTACACTACAAAGTACGAAGAAATGAATCGAGCTTTGCGTGTGCGGGGAATTCTTGTCCACAATTTTGCTTATGAATTCTCCGTGCTCGAGGGGTCGCACAGGCTCAACGACACCAGTGATGGCAAATTTTTGCTCCCCCTCCACACATTGGAAGTTGGGTTTCACCTGTCGTTGTATCCATTCTTCTATCACATCTTTAAAGAGTACCAGATCGCTCCTGGTTAGTTTATTGGTTTTCCTGGTGGACCGCGATGACTTATTTTACCGATTCCTGCCACCGTAATAAAGTGGCACAACTTGTGGTTTTCCAAAGTCTATACTTGCTAAGGCCAAGAACCATGTGAACTCAGTGGGTTTTTATTATGTCTCTCCCCACGGAAAAGGTGCCACAGTAATTGCGAACTGATCTACCAACATTTGTGTAACATCCTAAAAATTGGGTTAGAAGAAATTGGGTTTTGAAACCAAGAGTGGTCATCCCTCGATTTTGAGTTTAGATGATTTAACATGTGTGTGTTAGATTATTAAATCACAAATAGTTCTATGTTTAATCATTAAATCCTATCTTTTGAAATTTTGCTACTTTTGACTAAATCCTTATCTTTGGACATGTGTGTTATAAGTTAAGTTTAGTCAATTGATATCAAGAATGAGCCTGCTGGTTCAATGATTAAGCATATTTCTTTGTCAGTGGTCTTGTGTTCAAATCTATGCGCGCATAATGAGGATATTTTTATACTAATCCGTAAATCAGTTTAGTTTCCTTTTCAATTTATTTAGTTAATTAATAGGTTGGTTACTCCCTGCTCTTTGTTTTTAGGACAAAAAACAAAATGTTCTTCCTCTCCTTTTGTTTTCTTTTTCTTTTTGGTTTATTTTGCTTCTAAATTACCTTCATTTTTACTATGGGGCATGAATTAGATTCCATGCGGGGCTTGACCTCTTCTCGTAGTTTCTTTCTTAGCGTCAGTAATAGTCAATTACTTTTTTTGCTAGTGTGGCTTTCTTTCAATTTTTAAGTTCTATAACAAGAGACGATTCTTCCTTGAAAGTCTATTAATTGGCTGTTTAGATCAGGAGAGGTTCCAGCAACGTCTAGCATTCCTTCAGCGATGTATGAATCGTGTGTCCGTTGTCCGTTGATGGTAAGTTTTGATTTGGAGTGTTGTGCCAAAAGTTCTTTGACATAGATTTGGTTTGGATGTTATTCAAACGATCTGTTCCGGCTTGACTATCTAATTTGGTTACTGTAACATTGTTTTAGTCCTGAGAATCATCTCTGTTACTTCTACGTCAAAATCATATCAGGTGGGTACCGATAACCCAACTTTTATTTCAAATTTAGTTGTCAAAAAAATGACTGTCAATGCCACACGACCGTGTGGTAGGTTATGTGAGCCACACTGTCGTGTGTAGGCCGTGAACTCACTGTTCATGAAAACTAGAGGCACATTAGTTGGGCACACAGGCGTGTGCCTAGGTTGTGTGTGGTTATGTGTTATGCAGGGTTCACACGGATTAATGACACAGGCATGTGTTCAGGCCATGTAACTTACTAATTACGAATTGCGACCACACGGGTAAGTGACATGGCAATGTGTTTGATTGTGTGGGACACACAGGCAAGCACATGGGCGTGTGTTAGACCATGTAGAGGTACAGGGGCCAACTATCAACGTCGTGTGAAACCACACGAGCGTGTGGGCCAATATTTGGAATTTTTCCCTCGAGTCATATGAGTTGTTCAAAATGAACGCAGGCCTACTGTAGGGTCCATACGATCTGAATTAGGCTATTAAACTTGATATATGATGATCTGATGATGAACAACTTATGATCTGTACATATGTCTGCTATGTTTGAACCTAAATAAGTAGGATCTTTCAAAATGTAATGTGCTATTATATAATACATGCGAATTATCCAGGTACAATCCATATTTTGTTAAGTTTGTTGGTATGCCTTTACGTGACTCTGTTGCTTAAGAACATGTGATATCTGAATATGTTGAATTGATATGTACTAATTCTGATTTATAACTATGCATGTGACTTCATGGAAAATCTGATATTATTTGTTAAGTTTTGATAAATCTACTTTATAATGCATGGACTCCCATGCCTATTAACTCTGTTATTGTATGATAGCATGACTTACATGCTTATCACTCTGCTTCTGTATGTACATGCCATGACACATTGCATGGGATTGGGGATGATGGGAAAGGAGGAAGTTTCTAGCAGTTTGATTATCTACATTATCTAGTGGTTTATCCACGTTTCTATTCTGGTAGCTTGGTTGTAATATAGTGGCTTGACCACATGTATCTGATCTAGCAATTTTAACTGTAAAATTCTGGTGGCACTGTTCACAATTATCTATTGGTGTGATTTGGCTGGACGAGTTCTAGAGGAACTCTACTTTGGTGTGTCGCAGAGTTGGGTAGGATGTCTTCCAATAATTCTGCATTCTGATCTGTTTTAAAAATACCACATTTGCATAACACACATCCTTTGTGTAGCTTTATTCTTTCTGTTATGCTCTTTTCTGTTTTGCTTCATTTTGCTCTGTTTGTTTTGTTCTATTATGTTCTACTCTGTTCTGTTTTGTTATGTTCTGCTTTGTTCTATTCTGGTTGGGTTGTGTTGTTCTGTTATATTGCACTTGGTATTAAGTTTGTTGTGTTTACTCTGATTTGTATACTATGTTTTATTAACTATAATTGATGTTGGTTATACACTAGGCTTTATAACTCATCTTTTGGTTTTATCTTTGTGTATTCAGGTAAGTCTCTGACTTAGGACTAGATGGTGTGTAGGAGCTTAGATTGTTTTGCAATAATGTAGAAATGTTTGATCTTGTGGGTTGTAATCTGTTTCTGAGCTCGTTTTGGTTCTTACTAAATTTGTCAGTAGTTGATAATTTTTAACGTGAAACTACAAAATGAATTTCAGTTTTCAACGTTAAACTTCGAAAAGATTTTCCGCTACGGGTCAAGTAAAGTGTTGAATGTTTTCTAGATAATTACTGAAATCAACTTTCAATATGTTGGGGTAACTCGTCCAGATTCGGCTTAAACTTCTAGGTCAAGTTTAGGGTGTTACATTTAGTAGTATCAAAGCCAGGTTTACAAAACTCAGGTTGTGATTTTCGTGTTCAAAACTCTTCCTGAAAAATGTTTTAAGTAAATGAAACTTCTAATTGACTTCGAGATTTGAGGTTTTAGAAAAGTGTATGTTCAGATTTTGATTATGTTCGAGTTTGGAAATAGAAAATCTGATACTCCGACGCTGATCTGTAAGTACCTCTACTTTAGCTATATTAAAGGAGCTAACACATACTGTAGTGTTTGGTTACTCTGTTCTAGCTAAAATTATAGAAATTTTGTGAAAACCTCTGCTAAAACTTTATACTTAGGATTGTTGATAAACCTAACTTAACTCATAGAATCGCTGAAACTGTAGATTAGTATAATAAGTATAGGTAGCTGATAGCAAGATAAATTCGTATTTCTAATATCTTTATTTTTGGCTAATTATCAAATAAAATGCTATTAAATTTAGATTTTTCTTATTAGGAATAAAGTTGAGGTGCCGATTCAAACTCTTACAAAAATGGGATAAATTGGAATAAAAAGTAAAAAGGTGAGCTTGATTGAAAGATTAAAGATTCAAAGATGATTGGATAAAGATTGAAGGGTTGAAGATTTTTTTTAAAAGTGGCTGGATAAAGATTAAAGGATTTTTTATATTGTTACAACTCTATAATTAGTTTAAATTCTAGTTTAAATTTGATTTTGAAATTTAGAATTATTTAGTGATAATATTTAGAATTATCTAGTGATAATATTTAGGAAAAATCTTGCTAAATTTTAGCACTAAAAGTGTGTATAAATACCTAGTAGCTATAACCAATTGAACACCCTTTTTTACCTTGTCATTTATTTAATAAATTCTTTTTATTTCTTCCATTTCCTGTGCCATCTTCATCCTGCTATTGGAATTCTGTTTCATTTTTTTAACTTTCAATCTTTTGGTTTAATTGCCTTCCAAGGCCCTTCCCCTTTCCATCACCCACAATTCCACAAATCTATTTTCAAAACATGAATTTTTCCACGACTAACTAAAGCCCTTTTAGCTTTAGCCTGGAATTTGCTCCAATAAAACAATCGTGAGATATGAGTCCACTCAAAAAAAATCTGAACATAGTATTTTCTATCTCTCCGGTATATAGGATAATACAAATTCATCCCTTAAAGTTGATTTAGCTTCGACTCAAAAAGTGCACGTTGGGTTAAAGTTGTTTGGCGCACAGTTGGGAAGACGAATTGACTGTGTTGTGTTCAAATTCCTGCGAAGAAATTGGCGTGTCTAGGTAGGAAAAGCCAGTTGGATTCTGTCAGAGGAGATAGAGATCAGATTTAAACGACCCACGCGGTTAAGGAAGTTGATTTGAGTTGGGCTTCTCAGATCGCAAGGTTTTCGAAATCTTAAATTGCGAACATGTGTATCGCAATTAGAAATTTGGCAAGAGTCAATTTGCAGGTCGTACTGGGATTGACTACATAAGGAAAAGTTGGCGATCGGGACGCTCTTGGTCGCTATAACCAGCTTATTGCTTAGAAGGGAAAATCTATTTCAAGGATCGATCCAAGATTAGAGTACAGTGAGGCTAAGGCTAAGCTTAAAAAATATTTTATTTATTCCATTTATTTTATTTTCTTAAATTTATTTATTTTTTGCATTTGTTTTATTTTATTTTCCGTATTTTCTTCTTTTATTATCTTAATCAATTTAAAGCCTCAATTTTTATTTTTATTTTCAGCATTTCTACACGTAGGTCGTGGGCATGACTGTGACCGTGACATCAATTCTGGTAACAGAAAAAGGCAAAATTAGATAGCCAGTCCCTATGGATTTGACCCTACTTCTTTATACTACTAATTACTATTATTTTGTCATAGGAATTTATATTTGGTGGTTTCGACGCCCATTAAATTTTAGCGAGAGGAAATTAATATTCCTTTACTTGATGCTATTAAATAGGTTCCACGCTATGCAAAATTTTTAAAAGAACTATGCACAATGAATGGGTGAATGTGGGAGAAAACATTTTTGCAGTGCTACAAAGGAAAATCCAATCAAAGTGTAAGGACCAAGGTATGTTTTCTATATCCTGCAAAATAGGTAATATTGGCATAAATAAAGCCATGTATGATTTAGGAGTATCAATTAATGTAATGCCTTTATCTATTTTTAAATTGCTAAACATGGGTCCTTTGAAAGAAACAGGGGTGACTATTCAATTGGTAGACAGGTCATGCATATATCTAGAAGGGGTACTGAAAGGTGTCATCGTAAAGGTAAATGAATTAATTTTTTCTGTAAACTTTTATATCATCGATATGGAGGACGACTACTTAAAAAGTGCTTTTGATATTTTAGTTGGGAGACCATTCCTAAGTACCACACGTACAAAGATTTATGTTCGTAGTGGAACCCTCACTATGGAATTCGACAATGAGGTGGTAAAATTTAATATTTATAAGGCAATGGGCCAACCTAACATAATGTTGAATATTTCTAGTATTGATATTATTGAACTACTAATGAAATTTCATTTTGAGTATCATGAGAGGGATGGATTACAAACTGCACTTTCCAAAAGTTTAGACCTCAATACGGTGGATAAATTGAAGGAGATAATGACGTTCAGAGAACTAATTCGAGAAACCGTTGTTCTATTGGAGACTCCTCAATTCCCTAGAAGCCAAGGTAAGTATTTTGAAATTTCTCCTTCTAAAACTAAATTGTTGCCTTCTATTTTGGACCCTGAGATAGAGCTTAAACCATTGTCGGAACACATAAAGTATGCCTATCTAGGTAATGGAAACACTTTACCAGTAATAGTTTCCAGTAAACATTCAGAATTGGAAGAGGAGAATTTAATTCGAGCCTTGAGAGACTACAAAGGACTATCAGATACAGGATCACCGACATAAAAGGATTAAATCCCCCGACTTGTATGCATAGAATACTGATAGAAGAAAATGCAAGCCCAAAGAAAGAAACTAAATACACCTTAATCCACCAATGATAGAGGTTGTTAAAAAGAAAATTTAAAAGCTACCGAACGTCAGGCTGATCTATCCAATTTCTAACAGTAATTGGGTCAACCTAAGTCATTTGGTACCCAAGAAAACTGGTATGACTGTAATAAAAAATGCAACAGGAGATTTAGTTCCTATTCGAGTCCAAAATGGGTGGAGAGTCTGTATAGATTACAGGAAGTTGAACTCTTTAACTCAAAAAGACCACTTTCCACTCCTTTTTATTGATCAAATGTTAGAATGTTTAATGGGAAAAACTCACTATTGTTGTCTTGATGGTTATTCAGGTTTTTTTTTCAAATTCTAGTGACACTGAAAGACCAAGAGAAAACAACGTTTACATGTCCCTTTGACACATTTGCCTACAGACAGATGCCGTTTGGAATTTGCAATGCACCATCCACATTCTAGAGGTGTATTGTAAGTATATTTTCTAACTATGTCGAGAAAATAATTGAGGTATTTATAGACGATTTTACAGTTTATGCTAATTCTTTCAATGAATATTTGTCAAACCTCGTTAAAATTTTAGAGAGATACCTAGAATTTAATCTAATTCTTAATTATGAAAAATGTCATTTTATGGTAGATAAGAGATTGATTTTAGGGAATATTGTTTGCGCTAAAGGGATCATGGTCGATAAAGCCAAAACTGATGTTATCAACTTACTTCCATACCCTACAACTGTGAGGGAAATTCATTCTTTTCTTGGTCATGCAGGTTTTTATAGGTGCTTTATTAGGGAGTTTTCTAAGATTTTGTAACCACTCTACAATCTCTTGCAAAAAGATAAAGAGTTCGAATTTGATCAAACGTATGAAGATGCGTTCGACACTCTCAAGCAAAAGCTTGTTTTAGCTCCTATAGTACAACTGTCAAATTGGGACTATCCTTTTGAGCTCATGTGCGATGCAAGCGACCAAAGTGTAGGAGTTGTCCTTGGGCAAAGAATTGGGAAGGAACCTCATGTCATATCCTATGCCTCTAAAACACTAGATGCTGCCCAAAGCTATTAATCAACTATTGAAAAAAGAATTATTAGCTATTGTTTTTGCTTTGGAAAAATTTAGATCGTATTTATTAGGCACTAAAGTTATTGTTTTTTCTGACCATGCAGCATTGAAATATTTTATTGGGAAAAAAGGGGCAAAACCTGGGTTAAAACAATGGATTTTTCTCTAACAAGAATTCAATCTCGAGATCAAAGACAAGAAAGGAAGTGAGAACTTAGTAGCTGATCAATTGAGTCGAATTCCCTTTTTACAAGATGACACACCTCTTAAAGATGACTTCCTAGTTGAAAATCTTTTGTCAGCTCAGACAGTTTACCCATAGTTTGTAGATATGGTAAATTACCTCTCTACAGGTATTGTTTCTTCCAACTTATCACGTTCTGAAAAGGACAAGCTTAAAAGAGACTCACGATATTATATTTGGGATGATCCATACCTATGGAAACACTATTCTAATCAGGTAATTCGACGAAGTGTCGTAAAAATCAAGGTACAATCTATCCTTTCTTTTTTTCATTCTTATACTTGTGGAGGGCATTTCGGTCCTAATTGCACCACACATAAGGTACTTGAGTGTGGATTTTTTTGGCCAAACATATTTCGTGACGCTTATTTATTTTGCAAAACTTGCGAGAGTCGTTAAAAAGTGGGGAATTTAAGCTGAAAGACTGACATGCCCTTAACACCTATACATGTATGTGAAATTTTTGATGTGTGAGGCATCGATTTTATGGGACCCTTTTTTTTTATCATTTAATAATGTTTACATTATTCTCACTATAGATTACGTATCTAAATAGGTAAAAGCTAAAGCTGCCCAACATGTCGATGCTAAAACTGTAGTAGATTTTCTAACGAACTCTATCTTTTCTAGGTTTGGCACACCAAGAGCATTAATTAGCGATTGAGGAACTCATTTTTGCAACAAGGTAATTGATACTCTACTGAAAAAGTATGGGGTGACCCATCGTGTGGCCATGACTTATCACCCACAAACAAACGATCTAGTGGAAGTTTCAAACTACATAATAAAGCCGATTCTGGAAAAGACCGTGAAACCAAATAGGAAAGATTGGAGCTAACGTTTAAATGATGGATTGTGGGCGTACCGTACTGCTTACATTGGACCTATAGGAATGTCCCCTTACCGACTCATATTCGGTAAACTGTGTAACCTTTCAGTGGATTCAGAACATAAGGCATTTTGGGCAGTAAAAAGATGCAACATGGAGTTGGACGCTGTAGGTAATTATCGAAAATTAGACATTCAAGAACTTGAAGAGATTTGGTGAGACGCATATTGTCGAGACCATTTTTAAATCGAGTTTTGGAAAATGGGAATCGACTTTAAGAAGAACGAAAATGGGAGTCGCCACCAATCTTTTTAGGTGTGATTGGATCACCTTATAAAATGTTTTGTTTTAAAACATTAATTTTGGTCTACGAAAGTCGAGAAAATGGATTCGGGGTCGGTTATGTACGAGGAAGGGTTAGCACCCTCGTAACGCCTAAAAATTGGTACCTAATTGATTATCAAGTGTCTTTAATGTCAGAAATTTGAAAGTTTTAAGATGCAAACATCTTTTAATTAGAATGTCTCAATTTTGAAAACTAAGGCTCACTTATTTCAAACGAGTCAAAACATCACATCCAGTAAGTTAGGACGCAACATTTTAAAACCTTCGAAACTAAGCTCGTCTTTCGAAAATTTCTATCTTGAAACAACAAAACGCCATATCCAATAAGTTAGGACACTATGTTTTGAAATCTCGAAATAATTGTTTAAGTTTTGAAAACTCAAAATCACTTAGAAGGGTGTTTGACTATTCGAATTCAACGAGAAAAGTCGCAACCCAGTAAGTTAGGGCACTACCTTTCTCGAAGTTTCCAAACATCAAGCATTGCCTTTTATTTTTTTTAAAAAAAACCTTGGAATATTGTTTTAAATGACGTTTTAGGATGACATATTAATGCATCATGAAGCATAGATGTACAAAATATTCTAACATTTCCATACAAACATAAATAATATCATTAAGACAAAACTAAATAATATGAACTTACGTTTAATAAAAAAATTATACTAGGGTAAGTATAAGATAATAAACAAATAAAAACATGAGTAAACTAAAAGAAAAACATAATACATGCAAAAATTATACAACAATATATATCATAAAATAACACATAAAAGAAATAATTAAACATAGCATATAAAAAAATGAAACTATGCACAAATAAGATATATGACATACACAAAAAAATGAATAAATAGAACATTTACAAATTATAAAAATATAATGCAATAGTTCAAAATTCATGAAATGATAATATAATATATATACATGCATAAAAAATATATATTTGAAAATAAACTATATAAAAAGGTTAAATATTATAATATATAAAATACATAATCAAATGTATAAAAGATAGGAATAAATATACATATTTGAAAAATGAAGAAATTAAAATTAAAAAAAAAGGGTTGAAAAACTAGGATAGACGAAGAATAAAATAAGAACAAACCACAGAGAGTAAGAACGCAAGAGGGAGAGAAATTTGAGTGAATGCTCTCAAGAATTCTTATTGCTTCCCAAAACTCAAGTGTGTTACATTGAAGGGAGAGGCCTCTATTTATAGTTGAGCCTCCCCAAATCCAACGGTACAGATCAATTATATCAACGGTTAAGATTAAATAATATCTACAAATTAAATGTACAAGATTACAAGATCATATCTTCAAGATTGCATATCATATCTAAGATTGCATATCATATCTAAGATTGCATATCCTTAAAGATTATATTTCCATATGAGTCAAGCTTATAGAAGGACCTTAAATCTTTTCAAGTAATGGGTCATTTCGATTGGGCCAAATTATATGTTGTAGTTTTGTACTGGACTTGGACTTTGTTTTTTTTTTGACTTATTTCTGGGCCCGGGCAAAATTGAGTGTCTACAGCTGCCCCTCTTTGCTTATTGCTGTGTAACAGGAATAGAGCAAAGACTACAAAAGGACCAATCTTGCCCAGGCTCGCCGAGTCTTGAGTTCTTGATCCTTGATCTTCTTTAAATGGCCTCTTGACGGCTTCAATCTGTTTCACTGCAACTCAGGAAGGCGATATTTGCTATATTTGATCTGCTCCCCGTCTAATACAGAGACGGCAAATCTGTTATCTTCGATCTATTTTCTGGCAATACAGAGATGCCAAATCATCTTAGATCTGCTTCAGCGTAAACACGTGAAAGCCAAATCTGCTATGTCTTCGATTTACTCCTTGTGAACACAAGGATGCCAAATCATCTTGGATCTGCTTCAGTAAAATCATCTGAAGGTTAGATCAGCTATGTATCTGCTCTCTGTCGAAATGGAGATGCCAGGTCTGTTATCTTGGATCTGCTTTGGTGTAAGAACATCTAAAAGTCAAATCTGCTATGTCTTCGATTTGTTCCTTGTAAACACAAGAATGCCAAATCATCTTGGATCTACTTCAGTATAAACATCTGAAGGTTAGACCTGCTATGTACCTGCTCTCCGTCAAAATAGAGATGCCAGATCTGTTATCTTGGATCTGCTTTGGTGTGAGAACATCCGAAAGTCAAATCTATTATGTCTTCGATTTGTTCCTTGTAAACACAAGAATGCCAAATCATCTTGGATCTGATTCAATATAAACATCTGAAGGTTAGACCTGCTATGTACCTGCTCTCCGTCGAAATGGAGATGCCAGATCTGTTATCTTGGATCTGCTTTGGTGTGAGAACATCCAAAAATCAGATCTGCTATGTCTTCGATTTGTTCCCTGTAAACACAGGGATGCCAAATCTGCTATCTTCAACTTGTTCCCTATAAACATAGGGATGCCATGTTAAAATCTTTGATCTGTTTCGCTGTAAGCACAGGAATGTCAGATCTGCTATCTTCGATCTGTTCCCTATAAACATAGGGATGCCAAATCTGCTATCTTCAACTTGTTCCCTATAAACACAGGGATGCCATGCTGAAATCTTCGATTTGCTTCACTGTAAGCACAGGAGTGTCAGATCTGCTATCTTCGATCTATTTCCCTATAAACACAGAGATGCCAAATCTTGTTTCTTTGGTCTACATTGTCCCATAAAAGACATAACCTGTAGAATGCGTATGAGTTCATGCCTAATAATTAGGATGCTATGATCGAAGTGAGTCAAATTCTCCTAATTAGACATGTTATAATGCAAAATGTTATGAATATGACCCCTATTTCGGACGTCATCACTCATTCCCTCATCAAAGTTTTATCTTTATACTTCTTGATGTATCAATCATACTCTGCTTGTATACTTTGAATCAACTTAGTCCTATTGTACCATTCTCCAAATGTTGTGGCCCGCTGGAGATGTTTATGAAATGATCCTTTCTTAAGATCAATATTGCTTAAAACATCCAACCACCTTTTGGACTGAAGAAGAAATTTCCCCGAGTACATCCGACCCTCAAATATGGAAATTCTTTAAACAATTGTCTTGTTTCAGTTTCTTGTATTATATAGAAATTTCCAGAGTAATATGGAAAACTTCGTTTGTAAAGATATTTAGTTCATCTATCATTATTTTAATGCAACATACTTTAAGAATAATGGAAGATGAATTTAATCTTGAGAATAATTAGATTTGAATAAATTTGTCAAAAAAACAAAGGAAATTAATCTGAAAGCCTATCTTTGAGAAGAAAAAGAATCTAAAGATAGCAAACAGGACAAAAGTTAGATGCCCTAGATATCGCCGCTTAAGCGTTTATATGCCAGCTCCATGAAGACTTTCTTGAATTCAACATGTTTTTAAAAGATCCAAAGTACTTTGTTGATGCCCCGATATGCAACGTGCTTCACTCTTCGTTGAATCAGATATAGCAAGATTACCGTGTGCTCTTCAAAATTTGAGCTGTCCTTTCGGGTTTTCAACTCAAAACCCCTTTGGTCACAAGGCGCCCTTTGTGGGTTTTCACCTTGGCCTCTCTATTTTTTTTATTTTTATTTTTTTCTATTTTTCTTCTCTTTTGTCCTTTTTTTTTTGAAATAGAAGTCCCAAAGTGCCCTTTGCGGGTTTTCACCTTGGCTTCCCTTATCCTTCAGACAAAGTATTCATTGACCGAGTCCGTATTCACTGGATCAGATAAATTCTTCCTATCCATTTCTTTTTAAAATCAGTGCACCTCTAGAGAAAGCCCTCTTCGCAACATATGTCCCTTTCCAATTCGGCATCCTTTTGCATGGGAAGGATCTCTTTCAGCACAAGGTTTCCTTTATGAAATTCTTTTGGACGAACCTTCTTTGTCATAAGTCTATGTCATCCATTCTTGGTACATTTGCTTAGGATGAATACTTTCAAGTTAAGTTTACTAGAGGTATTCAATTCTTGACTCCATCAAAGCTTGGAGGAAAAATCTTGATTCATAAACCCATGAGAAAGGGATTGCCCCAGCAGCAGTCCTGGCTGTTGTTTGTCAAACCCTACAAAAAGATGGTTCAATGATTCTCAGCAGACAAGAATGAAGTTGCTGACTTTATCCTTCAACTTGGAAAGTTGAGGTACAAAGATTACTCCCAGAGCATACATCCCACCATGACTCGATGATGTTTCTAAAGCATCCCTAATCTTCATAAATTGCCCCCAACTGTGAAGCTGCCAAATGAGCGTAGCAAATAGGAGCCACAAAAATTATGGCTGTGGTGCTCCTTTGATACATATAGGATAGAGAATGAACAAACTCTTGCAGATCATTAGCCAAAAACCCAGCCTGGTCTAAGAGAACATGATAGTGGGTCTGCCTCGTGATTCCGATCATTCCAGCATGGGTACCAAGGTAAAAATCATTGTTCTTTGGATGGCATACTTTGTTGTCAATGACAGTACCATGTAGCACATTATTAGGAGATCCTTGCTGAAAAAACTTGGTATGATGGTTTTTCGTACAACAATAACCACAATCTTTAGGGTTCCACTTCTCGTCAAGGAACTTGCAAGCCTCAATAACTTGATCAAAACTTGATTGAATTGAGACTCGCTAACCCCATCCCTAAAAATAATGATTTGATCAGGTTTCCTCTTCCCTGAACTTGTATAGAAGTCTAAGAGAGCTTCCTTCATGATACCGTCATCCACTTTGTCAGAAACTGGTTTTGAGGAAAGAATCTATCATTTTAAGCTTCAGAGACTGTGTACGGCCTGATGCCCCATAGCTGGAAATCAATGGCCACCGCCTGGAGCTAACCATCGCAGCTATTGACGGCACATCAGACTGCTCAGGAAAGCCAAACAATGCACCCATTCCAATGATGATGGTTGGAACCTTTGAAACAACTGGAATTGAAGGTGTTTGCCCCAGCGTAAGCATAGAGAGTAGGCGGTAGTTTCTTATGCCAATTTTTACCAGTCTCGGTCATCTTCTGTAATTCATTTTTTTTCCTTCTTTTTCTTTTCTTTTGGCAACCTTTGTTGTACTGTGGTATGGCACATTATCTTTGAAAAGACTGCAAACTTTTGGCATTGTGCAGTTATATATAATCTTTTTTTTGAAATGGATGACTTTTGACTTTGTAATATTGGCATATGAAGCTATCTCCCCCTCTTAATGGAGTAGTTGATGTCCACAAAGATGAGTCATTGTCAGCTTGAAACTTTTGACGAGCTCGGGCCCATAACATACATGCCTCATAAGTCTTGACTCCTTTAAATTTGGCATTCATTGTACAACTGATGCGATCCCTTTCCATGGTGGACCAACAGTGCCCCAAAACCTCATGTTTATCCTGGCAATTGCAAATCCTCCTGCATGCGTCTTTGGACCATATTTTTGAATTCCCATAATAGTCTCAACAAGGTCTTGTTTTGTCTCCTCAGCTAATTCCAATTTCACAATATTTCCTTCCTCTAAGGCTATATTTTCTACCACCACTTCAAGGGGTAAAAACCATTTTCAACAAATTCAGACACAAGTCACAATTTCTGTCACCTTCAAAGTACTGAGATTCCTCTAAACACATATCGCACTCAAAAGGAACTCTGAATCTGTAGTATCGTTGCCCGTGTCATTGATATCTAGGGATCTATGATAGGCACACAAAAGAATATACAAGGAATAAATGAATTCAAGAATGACTATTTACATGAAATGAAAATTTATAAAGAATGTCAAAGGTCAAAAGAATCAGAATGAAAGAATATTTACTCGGATAAATAATAAAAGTATGTTTTACTGAAAATAAAAATGTCTGAACATGAGCCCACTTCTCAAAAGAAATCTCATTACTCATAGGCTTTAGAGCAACAAGAGTGTTATGAATATTACTCCGTAAAATTCCTAAAGATTACAGGAAGTTCTTCTGCAGTCCAATCGTTTAAAGAACTTTCCGGTTCATAAGGACGAATGCCCTCAAGGTTTCTTTGTTTAGTCCTTTCCTCATGTATGACATTGATGGGATGATTTTCATTTCCAAACCCCCTTCTCTGGGTAAGATATCTACCCACGCAGAGCATCTTACCTCGGTACCTTCACAGCATAGCTAATCTCTAAAGGTCTTTGTATGATACGATCTTTTTAATCGCTTTCTTTCACGCTTACTTGAGCTATCTAGGCTATCGGGGCTTGCATTTCCATTGTTTCTGATAAGTACAACAGTAAACTCAAGCTTGTTGTTTGGTAGCGGTCCTATAGTAAACGAGCTTTTTACCATCATAGGCAAAATTCTTTCCATCCAACTCATTTTTGCTGGTCTCATGCACTCTATCAATCACTTTCCTTCCAATACCCTTACCATCCACATGGCAACCATCTTCATATGAAAGAGAAATGCTATAATGGTAGAAGTGTCCATCAATACTTCCACACTCACTTTGAATTGCTCATTTATCCTCCTGTCAAGCAAATACTGCAAGTCCCCTTAGTTATTGTAGAACAACTGCTTGGCTTCATTACTCAATTGATCCTATATTTCCTTTAACTCTTGGAGATTATTTTGCACCACGCTGATGCGAGTGTAACCCCATAATTCTGATGTGTATCTTTCAGCGTTTCCTTTGACCATTTATGGACGTTAGCGTTGCCCTCCATTCTATCAAGAAGTCCGTTCTCCATAATAAAACTTTCTAACTTAGAAGCTGACCGTGAATGGATACCTTTTAAATGCAAAATGACATGCACAAAAGAAAGAAAATAGTCAGTATCACATGATATTAATAAGCACAAAGATAACCTAAGTATAATTCTATCTATATTGAGCTCTTACGATTTTTATATATGTGGTTTGTTTCTAAAGTTTGAGGTACCCGAACCAGCAGATTCCTCGATCCTCACCCATTATAGGCTCATTTGAATCGAGTTCAGTTCAGGGGAATACATTTCCCTATGGCTACACGGAGATGAAAATCTCATGAAACCATAGGTACGGATGTATCTCGAAAATGATCCACTATCCTGCACGGAGGCGAAAACCTCACGAAGGCATAGCTTCTCACTCCCACTTAAGGGTGTGACCACAACGGTCATGCAAATGCAATGCGTATCAGAGTATAGCAACACATGTAATAATACAAACACATGTAATGCAAAGAGGATTAAATTTTAAAATTTTTAATTTCTGACATTAAGACAAGAGATAATCAATTACACGGCTTGACTCTCTTATTAGTCCCTAGTGGGGTCACCAAGCTGTTGAGACCATTTTAAATCGAGTTTTGGAAAATGGGAATCAACTTTAAGAAAAACAAAAACAGGAGTCGCCACCAATCTTTTTAGGTGTGATTGGATCACCTTATAAAATGTTTTGTTTTAAAACATTAATTTTGGTCTACGAAAGTCGAGAAAACGGAGTCAGGAGTCGGTTACATACGAGGAAGGGTTTGCACCCTCGTAACGCCCAAAAATTGGTACCTAATTGATTATCAAGTGTCTTTAATGTCAGAAATTTGAAAGTTTTAAGATGCAAACATCTTTTAATTAGAATGTCTCAATTTTGAAAACTAAGGCTCACTTATTTCAAACGAGTCAAAACATCACATCTAGTAAGTTAGGACGCAACATTTTAAAACCTTCGAAACTAAGCTCGTCTTTCGAAAATTTCTATCTCGAAACAACAAAATGCCATATCCAGTAAGTTAGGACACTATGTTTTAAAATCTCGAAATAATTTTTTAAGTTTTGAAAACTCAAAATCACTTAGAAGGGTGCTTGACTATTCGAATTCAACGAGAAAAGTCGCAACCCAGTAAGTTAGGGCATTAGCTTTCTCGAAGTTTCCAAACATCAAGCATTGCCTTTTATTTTTTTAAAAAAAAAACCTTGGAATATTGTTTTAAATGACGTTTTAGGATGACATATTAATGCATCATGAAGCATAGATGTACAAAATATTCTAACATTTCCATACAAACATAAATAATATCATTAAGACAAAACTAAATAACATGAACATACGTTTAATAAAAAAATTATACTAGGGTAAGTATAAGATAATAAACAAATAAAAACATGAGTAAACTAAAAGAAAAACATAATACATGCAAAAATTATACAACAATATATATCATAAAATAGCACATAAAAGAAATAATTAAACATAGCATATAAAAAAATGAAACTATGCACAAATAAGATAAATGACATACACAAAAAAATGAATAAATAGAACATTTACAAATTATAAAAATATAATGCAATAGTTCAAAATACATGAAATGATAATACAATATATATACATACATAGAAAATATATATTTGAAAATAAACTATATAAAAAGGATAAATATTATAATATATAAAATACATAATCAAATGTATAAAAGATAGGAATAAATATACATATTTGAAAAATGAAGAAATTAAAATAAAAAAAGGGTTGAAAAACTAAGATAGACGAAGAATAAAATAAGAACAAACCACAGAGAGTAAGAACGCAAGAGGGAGAGAAATTTGAGTGAATGCTCTCAAGAATCCTTATTGCTTACCAAAACTCAAGTGTGTTACAATGAAGGGAGAGGCCTCTATTTATAGTTGAGCCTCCCCAAATCCAACGGTATAGATCAATTACATCAACGGTTAAGATTAAATAATATCTACAAATTAAATCTACAAGATTACAAGATCATATCTTCAAGATTGCATATCATATCTAAGATTGTATCATATCTAAGATTGCATATCATATCTAAGATTGTATCATATCTAAGATTGCATATCCTTAAAGATTATATTTCCATATGAGTCAAGCTTATAGAAGGACCTTAAATCTTTTCAAGTAATGGGTCATTTTGATTGGGCCAAATTATATGTTTGTAATTTTGTACTGGACTTGGACTTTGTTTTATTTTTTTATTTTTTTTTTGGACTTATTTCTGGGCCCGGGCAAAATTGAGTGTCTACACATATGAAAGCGCTCAAATTTATAAAGACAAAACCAAGGCGTTTCATGACCAGAAAATATCTCGTAAATAGTTTTCCTTTGGCCAGAAAGTGTTACTTTACAATCCTACACTGAGAATTTTTTCAGGTAAGTTTCGAACCAAATTGCTTGGTCCTTTTGTTATTACTAAAATATTTTCTCATGGTTTAGTTGAAGTTAAAAGCGAGGAATCCGAGAAATGTTTTAAAGTCAATGGTCAAAGGTTAAAACCCTTTTACAATAACTTTCAAGTACATGTGGTGGAGGAATTATTTTTCGAGGAGCCGAACGATTAAATTTTCTAGGTTGTCGAGCTAACGACATTAAAAAAATGCTTTATGGGAGGCAACCCACATTTAGTTTAATTTTTTTATTTAATTTTGAATTCTAGTTTAGTTTGAGAATTAAATAAATATTATTTTAATCCATTTGATCGTGCTGCTTTCCAGGAGCAACCAACTTCTACTGTAGAGAAACAACTTCATTGCATTGAAGCTCGCCTCGAAACAGTGGAAGCCAACATCTCAAACATGCTCAACATACTACAAAGCGATCACTTCTACCACCATCCGGCCCATTAAATATAAATGGGGAGTACACTTTCTCCACTCATATTATCCTTTTTGCACATTTGGGGCAATGTAGGCTAAGTAGGGAGAATTTTGGATCATGTCATACTTTCTTTTTGCATGTGTTTTGCTAAGAATAATTTCTAAATTTGTTTCTGAAATAAACCTCTAATTCTTATGTTTAGTTTATTTAAATAAGTGGGTGAATCATGAATAACTTTTCTAGCTTGATCAATGAATATTTTGTAGACTTGAAAATGCGATGCCTTAGTCAATATTTAATGAAAATTGTTGGTTTTGTTGAACTTGTCTAATGAAAGTACTCGGTTAAAAAAAATAAGTTTGCTAATAGCTTGCTTAAGAGTGAAGATTCGAAAATGTGACCAAGTTGAGTAACCAGGATGAGGTGCTTGGGTTGTCATCTCATTTCACGTCAAAAGGTTTGGTGACGAGCTGAAGCTTGTAACATTTCGCTAACTGAGATGCCTTGAAATAAATCAATTAGGGATATATGAAATTGAGTAACCAGGATGAGGTGCTTGGTTTGTCATCTCATTTAACGTCAAAAGGTTTGATTATGTCTCGAATTCGTTAAAAATAAATAAAGAGAACGTGTCGGGTTGAGTAACCAGGGTGAGGTGCTTGGTTGTCATCTCACTTTGCGTCAAAACACTTTACTACATTTGAAAAAAAATAATAATAAAAAATTTATATAGATATAAATATATATATATATTGGATATGACGTTTCACATGTTTGATTGAGCCTAAATTTAGTGAAATAGTTGAGTTTGACTTACTGTTTGAGATTTTATAAAATGTTTATTGATTGAGTTTAGCAATTGTTTATTTTTTATTCACCTAATTGTTCGATGTATGCTTGACTAGGAAATGGGGTTTTGATTTTGAAAGGGATTGACAAATTATTTTTAGTAGATATCATGCTTGAGGACAAGTATCGGCTAAGTAAGGGGGAATTTGATAGCAAGATAAATTCGTATTTTTAATATATGTATTTTTGACTAATTATCAAATAAATTGCTACTAAATTTGGAATTTTCTTATCAGGAATGAGGTTGGTGTGTCGAATTTAAACTCTTACAAAAAAGGGCTAAATTGGAACAAAAAGCAAAGACGAGAGCTTGATTGAAAGATTGAATATTCAAAGATGATTGGATAAAGATTGAAGGGTTAAAGATTTTTTTTTAAAAGTGGCTTGATAAAATTTGAAGGATTTTTTACATTGTTACAACTATGTAATTAGTTTAAATTCTAGTTTAAATTTGATTTTTAAATTTAGAATTATTTAGTGATAATATTTAGAATTATCTAGTGATAATATTTAGGAAAAATCATGCTAAATTTTAGCACTAAAAGTTTGCATAAATACCTAGTAGCTACAACAAATTGAACACACTTTTTTTACCTTGGCATTTAATAAATTCTTTTTTTTCTCCCCTTTCATGCGCCATCTTCATCCTGCTATTGCTATTTTGTTTCATTTTTTCCATTTATTTTATTTTCTTAAATTTATTTATTTTTTGCATTTTTGAATTTGTTTTATCTTATTTTTAGTCTTTTCTTCTTTTATTATATTAATCAATTTAAACACCCCATTTTATTTTTATTTTTATTTTTATTTTTATTTTTAGCATTTCTACACATAGGTCGTGGGCACGACTGTGACCGCTCATCGATTCTGGTCGCAAAGAAAAGGCGGGATTAGATAGCCAGTCCGTATGGATTCGATCCTACTGCTCTATATTGCTAATTATTGTTATTTTGCTGTAGGAATTTATATTTGGTTGTTTCGACGCCCATTAGTAGCCTTAACTATCGGGCGAGTCGAGTCTAGTCCTCTTCTTGAATCTGTAAGAACGCTCAAATCTGAGAGCGGTAATCAGGATATATGGGGCACTGCGGTGCCCAAGTTGTGTTTAGTGATTCGAAAGGGTTGATGAGACTCAATTTGAATTTATGGGCCAAAAGTCCTGGATAGAGCAATTCCAACTATGAGGAGCGTGCGAGTTTTATTGATTTGAACCCGCGACCGAAGAATCACTAGCGATTTCTGTGATGTGTTCTTGTAATAATTTGCGTTAATGAATAAAAAAGTTGTTGGAAATATTGTTTTTTTTTGTATTAAATTTGAGTTGTGCAGTGACAGCGTGGTGGTCTGTATGAATAGGAACAATATAAATTTTATGGTTTAGGAACTGATGACAGTTAAATTGATCTGGTTTAGTAGTTAAGTATTTTGGTTATATGAGTGAGGTTCTAAGTTTAAATCCTATCTCTTGAAATTTTGCTACTTTTGACTAAATCTCTATCTTTGGACATGTGGGTTATAAGTTAAATTCAGTGAGCTGATATTAAGAATGAGTATGCTGGTTCAATGGTTAAGCATCTGTCTATGTCAGTGGTCCTGTGTTTGAATCTCTACGTGCATAATGAGAATATTTTTATACTAATACGTAAATCAGTTTAGTTTCCTTTTCAATTTATTTAGTTAATTAAGAGGTTGGTAACTCCCTCCTCTTTGTTTCTAGGACAAAAATAAAATGTTCTTCCTTTCCTTTTGTTTTCTTTTTCTTTTTGAGCTCGTTTTGGTTCTTGCTAAATTTATCAGTAATTAATAATTTTTAACGTGAAACTACAAAATGGATTTCGATTTTCAACGTTAAACTCCAAAAAGATTTTCTTCTACGAGTCAACTAAAGTTTTGAATGTTTTCTGGATAATTACTGAAATAAGTTTTCAATACATTGGGATAACTCGTCCAGATTCAGCTTAAACTTTTAGGCTGGGTTTGGGGTGTTACACTTCAGCTAAATTGGAAGAAGTATATCAGGGTGAAATGTAGGTTCGCATATGGGTTCGATTTCCTATAGGGTGGCCCCCACCTATTGGGGATATGTGCTTGTTCAAGAGGACTATCAAGACAGATGGCAGTAAAGACCAGTTAAAGAGGCTTCGTACTGGCAGTTCGCTGGTCATCGAAGATTGTATCATCTTGAGGAATGTTTTTCTATATTGCTTGGAGGGCCATAGCCCCAATAGATATAGAAAGGGTGATATTAGGGAAGTTGCTAAAGTGCTAAGTGTGGCCTCTGAGAGACAATCAAGGCCATACGTGCTCTATGGTAACTATGATGGCCTAAACCTAATTCTAACAGGAATAATATTGGAGCCTAGGAATTTCTTGTATAGTTATTGTAGGATAAGGCCATGTCCTTGGGTGGTGGTGGCCTCATTATAGACAAAAAAGGATGCTGATGTTAATTTTATAATTGCTCCTACTAATACTAGGATTGTTGGTAATGCAGGCACAGTTGGCAGTTCAGGAAGTGATTCTGAGGAAACCACCAGGATTTCACGGGAAATTAACGAAGTCATGGAAATTACAAAGGCTATGGACCTGTGAGCTGCTCTAAGGGCTCAGCGTAAGAAGCGTAGGACTGATACGAGAATTGTTAATGTGATAGTTAACAGTGAGGAAGAGACAGACAATGGCATGATGGAGTTTCGTCGTAAGAGGAGGGCAGATCGCATTGAGACTTTTGCTATAATGATAACTACCCCTTATTCTCCCTCAGTGAGCTCACAAACTATAGCTCAAAAGAGTTCTCCTATCGCTGCTCGCAGTAACCCTTCTTCTCCCTGTATCTCTCTCATTTGTTTACCTCCCGCTAAGATGTTACCTATCAAAGAAAGTAGTGACCTAGCTCCAAGTCACCAGAATTTAAGTAGTATGGAGTTGAAAGGTAGTGTTAAGAGGTGGAAAAATGTTGCAAAAAGGAAGATATGTGATGGTCACTCATCTAGGAGTTCGCAGAAGTATGCGTTGTTAACACTTAGCTCCTTTTTGCAAGCTTTCTTTGCTGAGGCCTCCGAAATCAGTTTAGGCCTCAAAGAGAATATCGTTGGGGTAGAGGCTACTCACAGAGAGCTTAAAAAAAATCTTAAAAGCACTCAAGAGAGATGATAGAAAATGAGTGATGAAAATGAAGTGCTCTACAAATGAAACGAGGAGCTCACCGAGAAGTTAGGAGCTGAACAAGTAAAAAATGATGAATGTAACTATCCAGCAAGGTCGCAGCCTTGGGTGTCGACCTGAGAAGGGTTGTTAAGGAGCATAAGGAAATCATGAACCGTATCAAGCTTCCAGTTGTAGCTTTAAGGCTCACAAATTCAAACATCATAGTTTCCAAAAAAATTAAAGCGAGCTTACGCTTCCAACTATAGCTTTAAGGCTTACAGATTCAAACACCGCAACCTCCAAAACAGTTGAAGCTCAAGGTTTAAGTTTAAAATTGGCTAAAAAATTGCCTAAACATCCGAAACTTGTTTAAATTCGCTTAAATTAAAATTTTCCTCAAGATCGTGGAGAAATAAAACATTATGACATTAACAAATAAACTCAAAAATTTCTCAAACTTCAATTCTTTCATTCGTAAAGAAGGAAAATTCAAACTTACAAAATTATAGGTAATTAAACTTCAGTCCTTTCATCAAGATTACCATGAGCCTCATTCTTCTTCCTTTCTCACTTAGTAACTTCGACATTTTTAACAGCAGGGTTAGAAATGGTGTAATCACCAGCAGGCACAACAGGTGGTTCAGAAGGACTTTCCTCGAGGTAAAAGTCCCTTAAGTTCTTCCACTTGGTTTTGAACTCATCCCAAGCAGCTCCCAAAGGGAAGCGAATGTCAAAGCCAAGCTGCTCCATCTCTACCTCAGAGAGAGCATCAAAATCAACCTTGCGAGCATCAAAAGGCCCAATAGCAATTTGAGTATGCAGAAGAATATTAGATTTGAGCTCAGTGATAACATTACTCAACATTCTTAAAGTATTCTTTTTAAATCCTTTAAAGGCTTCTTCTTATTTTTGCTTTAAGTTCGCTATTGCAGCCTCATGCTCTACAGTAATATGGTTCACAGTTGCCTTATGCTCCTCAACAACCCTTCTCAAATCGATACCCAGGGCTACAACCTTGCCGGATAGTTCATCATTTTTTACTTGTTCAGCTCCTAACTTCCCGACGAGCTCCTTGTTTTGTTTGTAGAGTACTTCATTTTCTGCCATCTCTCTTGAGTGCTCTTAAGATTTTCTTCAAGCTTTCTTTGAGTAGCCTCTGCCCCAACGATATTCTCTTCGAGGCCTAAACCGTTTGCAGAGGCCACAGCAAGGAAAGCTTGCAAAAAGGAGCTGAGTATTAATAATGCAAACTTCTGCGAACTCCCAAATGAGTCACCAACACATTTCCTTTTTGTAGCCTCTCTCCACCTCTCAACAATACCTTTCAGCTCCCTACTACTTAAATTCTAGTGACTTGGAACTAGCTCACCATTGTTGAGTAATTTTCTCTATGTCTCATTGAAGGAAACATTCAAGTATTTATACAAATTATCACTATTCATGACTAACATTCTGAGCAGAGCTTAGGCATGTTGAGCACGTGTATCGTTCTAGCTTGCATGCTAGAGCTCACGGTTCCCTACATGTGAACTCCTTGGGTATATGTGAGCTGAGACTGCGAGCTTCCCTCAACTCATGCGAGCTTATACCACGAGCTCCCCTGACTGTCCTCTCACTGTGCGTCTCGTGCGCATCTATCTGGTAAGGCCTGGCCTTATTTGGGTTTCGAGTTGTTGACTATTGGTGTATAACAAGTTTCAACATTTTCGCTCAAAATTTTAATCAAAATTAAATTAGACATGGTATTGTATATGATTCAATATAGAATAATATTTATATTGTAACATCCCGAAATAGGGCCTAAACAGAACAGTGGTTGTGAAACCACAAATCTAAGGTAGAAAAATTTATTTTATTATCATTTTAAGGTCTATGGCATGATTGCATGATTGTGTGAAAACTTCGTTTAGAAATTTTATCGATAAAGGGTCCAATTTGATATTTAGGACTAAATTGCAAAAGTTGTAAAATGTGTTTTCTAGTTCACAAAGATATTAAGTACTTGTGAGTAATGGGTTTTTAAAGTGGAGGCCCTTGGATAGTAATTAGACCATTATACTAGTTTGGACAAAAATACCTAAAGGAAAATAAAACACCATAGTTTTTAATTAAGGGCATTTTGGTCATTTAGTTATTAAAATGAATTAAAAACAAAATTAAAAGCCAATTTTTGTCTATCTTCTTCATTAGGCCAAAATTTCAAGGTTTCTCCATAGCTAGGGTTTGTTCCAAGCTCCATAGTAAGTGATTCCAAGCCCCGTTTTTAATGTTCTTTACGTTTTTGGAATCTTGGTAGCTCGATTTAGCTTATGCTAGCAATAATTCAACCTAGGGTTCATATTTGGAAAAATACCCATAGGAGAAATTTGTGTATTTTGGTGTTTTATGATAGAATATAAGGTTTTAAATTATGTTAGACAACTTGTGCTACTCAGTTTTAAGTGAAAATGAGTAAAAGGGCTTAATCGATAAAAATACCTAATGTTCATAAGTACATGTTACAGTGAGAATTTGATGTTGTCATAGAAGGGAAAAATGATCAGAATGTCATAAAACATAAGAAAATAGGATGAAGTTTAATTTCCGAGCCTTGGGGAAAAAGTGTAAATATGTAAAAGTTTAGAGGCAAAAATGTAATTTTGCCAAAGTTTGGGTTAAGGACTGTTTTAATAAATGTGAGTATTAAATAAGCTAAATTTTTTTTATTATAGATCAAGAAGAACAAAATTTGGAGTTAGACCGGGGAAAGAAAAAGATAGTGGACTAAATCGATATAGTTGATCGTATTTTGTTTCGAGGTAAGTTTGCGGTAAATAAATGTAATATTCTATTATTTTATGTTAATTTTGTTAATTTCCAGCATGTGTATATTTATTTTATGAAATTATTCAAAGAAGACTCAAGCATGAATTGACGGAGAAGTAATTTCAGAAAGTCCCGGTTGAACCCTAGGAATGTGTAGGAGACAAATGTCATGACATTAGGGTTCAAGGATACCATGTAAGACCATGCCAAGGCATGGAAATTGGTAAGGTTTCTAAGGCAAGGAAATCATGTAAGACCATGTCAAGACATGGCATTGATAAGTTACTATAAGGCAAAGGTCCCATGTAAGACCATGCCAAGGCATGGCATTGGTGAGTTCATAAGGCAAGGATACCATGTAAGACCATGTCAAGACATGGCAATTGTAAGTTTCAAAAGGATACCACGTAAGACCATGACAAGTCATGGCAATGGTAAGGTACCCGTGTATCCTTAGTATTCCAAGTGGTTCAACAGGAAAATTTAAAGAGAATATCAAGGTAAGGTAAGGTAAGACAAGTTCATGCTAGAAGAGCAAAGGTAAGTACATAATGTTCATGAATGCTTGATAAGGAAAAAGGTAAGTAAAATGTATTAATAAATTTGATTAAATAAGTAAGTATTTAAGTAAGTGAGTAAGTGAAGAAGTTTAAAATATGTCTATGACAATTAATGAAGTTGCATTAAGTAGTATCATGCCAAGTAGTAAGATAATTCTTATGAATGTTGTTATTTATTTGCATGCAAACTTACTAAGCTTAATGCTTACCCCTTTTATTTTCCTTCTTTTTATAGTTTTGTCAAGCTAACTCGGGGATCGTAAAGTATGTCGGAGGTCCGGGCACACTATCATAAGGATTATTTTGGTATAGCTAGACGTTTCATTTTGAGTATGGCATGTATAGCATCGTAGCCATTTTGTGTGTATGATCTTATGATATGGCTGATGAATGGTATGTAAATGCTTGATAATGATTAGCTGTTGGAATGGCTAATCAAGGACATGTTTGGTGTTATGTATGCCAAAATGCTAGTTATTCCATGGAAATCATGAAAAAAGGTGAAATTAGCTTTAAAATAGTATCAGACAGCAATAATGACATGAATTTGAAAAATCACTAAAAATAGTAGAAATAGATTTAGATAGTGAATGAGATATAGAATTAAAGCTTGATGAGCCTATTTTCATATGGATGGAACAAAATAGGTATATGAGTTATATTTTATGAGATATTTAAATTTTTGTGAAACAGGGCCAGAGCGATTTCTGGATCCCCTGTTCTAAATTTGGAAATTCACCATAAATTGTACAAAAATAATTAGAAGTCATGCTTTATATGTACAGATTCCTTATGGAGTCTAGTTTTAAGAAAAGCAAACGGAATATTCATTGAAACTCTGTATAGGGAGATATCTGATTCGTAACATACAGAGGTCAGAGTAGTCGAACCCTGAAATAGGGGAGACTTTAACTAATAAACTGTACTAGTTGGCCTGACCAAAAATTCTGGAAAAAAATTAGTTGATTGATTGATATATCAGTCTAGTTTCAGGGAAAATTTACAGAATTGGATTTTGAGTTTCGTAACTTGAGATATGAATTTTTAAGCGACTGTGACGCAGTTAGCCAACTTGTCTGGAAGTTCTAAAATAAATTGTTTAAGCTGTTTAATTAAGGAATTACGTCCGTTAACACCTCGTGCTCGACTCTGGCGACGGTCTCGAGTTCGGGGCGTTACATATATATTTTTAAAATTTGATAGTGTGACATTATTTTATTGATACTTAAAAACTATATTTTTTAAGATATTTAAAAAAAAATCCCATATTTTCCATTAAAACCACGTGAAGAATGTCATCAATGTTGAATAAAAGCTAAAATATTTAAATGTTGGAACTCTTTTCATTGAACTTAATAAGTCGAACTTCGTAAAAAATAATGTAAAAGAATATCATAAAAATAGAAATCTAGAACTCTAAAATCAACAAGTCATCTAGAAATCTAAACATTTGTACATATGCAGTAAGGTGAAATTAAAACCTCAAATGCTGGTGTCAGGGGCGAATCAAGTGGCTGGTACCGCCTTTGATTTTACTACTTTAAAATTTGTAAAAATTTAAATTAGTAAAGATATTTTTTCCTTTTCTAAAAATAATAAAATTTTTATTTAGTCTTTTAAAATTTTTATTTTTACTGTCGTAAAATTACAATTTAATTTCGGCTCCTAACAAAATTTTTTGACATCTCCCCTTGCTGATGCCTATAAATAGAAGCTACTCATAAAAGCATTTGGATCACACAAAACTCAATAGAGCTTTTACCATACTAAACAAAATGTCTTCTCCAATTTCTACAAATCTTGTTCCATCTCAACATGGTAACACCTCCAAGGAAAATCGTCATTTGTCCAAATTTAAACCTAGCTTTTGGGGGGACATTTTCCTCTCTTCTCCTTCTGAAATGGTATGTTCAGAAGTATGATAATCACTTTTAATCTGTGTTTGTGTGACATCATATACCTAATTATTTAGATTTGATGTAAGTGCTAATATGTATTTCATACAAATGTATTCAATTTTTTAAAACTATTTTCATAGTTGAAGAGACATAAGTCTGTTCTCATTCCAATGTGTCCTTACATGCATGTGAATAATTTAAAATTAATATAAAGCTTTTCATTTGAATAGGAAATGGATGCTGGAACACAACAAGAGTACGAAGAATTGAAGCAAGAAGTGAGGAGAATGTTAGTGGCAAATACGGATAAATCGTCCCAAAAGTTGCCCATAATTGATGCAGTCCAACGCTTAGGTGTGGCCTACCATTTCGAGAAAGAGATAGAAGAGGCCTTGGAAATTATATACCATCATCATTGCAATCATATTGAGATTGATGGTGATGATCTTTACACTACTGCTGTTCGATTTCGCCTGCTAAGAGAGCATGGTTTCGATGTTCATTGTGGTATGGCTTAGTTTTTTAAAAGCAAATCTGGTAACAAAAAAAGTTATGGAATATAAATTGGTTTAAATATGTGAAAGGTTATTATATTCTTTTAAAATTTAAATTTTAGTTTCTATATTTTTATTTGGAGACCTTAACTCCTTGCATTTTTTTAATTTCAAAACCTTAGTACTTCCATCTATTTTTTTGTTGTGAAAGTTAACGTCGTGAAAATTGAAACAGCTCTTTTTTAGCCCTCAAAATATTTATAAATATTGGGGGCTAAAAAAGCTATTTTATCCTTGATACTTTAATGGAAAAATTAGATGGAGGCACCAAGATTTTTAAATAAAAAAAATAATAGATTCAATGTCTTAAAATTATAGTACATGGACTAAATTTTAAATTTCAAAAAGATACATAGACTTTTAGCATATTTAAACCATTTAAATTTTAAACATGCTAGATACCACTATTTAAGGATTGTTGAAAAAATGAACCATACTAGTCTGTGGATCCTCTTGATCTAAGAATTTGTAGTTTGTTCAATCCAGAATTATCATGATATTTTAATGATAAAAAATCAACAAACCTTTTCCTTTAAAATTTCAATAAAAATTAGGTTAAAATATGCCATAAGTCCCTATACTCTTCAAAAATTTAAAATTTAGTCCCTGCACTTTTATTTTCTAGGAATTTAGTTTCTTTATTTTTTTTAAATTTCAAAATTTAGGTCCAATTGTTAAGACTGTTAACTTTTTATGGTTAAATTTTTAAATGTGACATTTAACAAAATAATGAACTTGAATTTAACAAAAAAAAACATAGTAAAATTTTAACAAAAGAATAAAAAAAATTCTCACTTGATAGTCAGGTAATTAAAAATGACGTAGTAATAAACTTGAATTTAAAAAAATAATTTTAATAGTATTAACAGTTGGACCTAAAATTTTTAAATATGAAAAGTAGAAAAACTAAATTCCAATAAATAAAAGGATAGAGACTAAATTATAAATTCATAAAAGTATAAGAACTTATGATATATTTTGACCTAAAAAATATTATATGTGATTAGATTACCTTTAGTGAATTTTTAATATAGTGTAAAGACATTGCAGCTGTCTAACCACACTATGGAGTTTTTAAAATGTACCCATTGTGGTTGTCGTTAGTCAAATACATATTCTATTTAATATTTATTATGTTTAATACTTATTTTATATTACTTTTTTTAATATAATCAATTGGTTTAACTAGTCCGATGAATTGAACTATTTCAATTCATAATTAGAGGACTCACCATTTTGACTCATATTTTAAATATTGGATTATGTTAAGAAATGGCTTAAAATTGGTAGTGGATTGTTGTTGTTGGTAGTGGGTTGTTGGTGGTAGTGGATTAGTGGATGGTTGTTGGTGTCCATTTTCAACCACAAATCTTTGCCAAAGTTTTGGACAATTATGTCCTTGAACTCTCTTATAAATAGAGAGGTTCATTAGCCATATTGATGATCCCAAACCAAGAGAGAGCAAAGCTTGTTCTTTGAAAGCTAGGATTTTAGCTTTCGGGTTTTCTATAGGGGTTGAGAGTTGTGAGGTTCTCGGGTTGTGTCTTGAGTGTAAAACACTTGTAATCTTCATCTTGTTATAGTAAAATTTCTTTTCGCCTCTGCCCGTGGACGTAGGCATTAAAGCCGAACCACGTAAATCCTTGTGTTCACTTTATTTTTCGTTCCGGTCAATTTACTTGTAGTCATATCGGAGTTCTCGAATCGATCCTTTCCGCAACAAATTGGTATCAGAGCGTAGTTGAAGGAGTGATAATATTTTCTGAATTGCCCTGTGACTGCAGCTTTGTCTGATCTTTCACATCAGGAAGAAAATATTATCATTCATTCAAAGGTTCCAAATTATGGCTACAAGTGTTTCATCGACTAAGTATGATGTCGAGAAATTTACCGGGAAAAATAGTTTCAGTTTATGGCGCATCAAGATGCGGGCAGTGCTGGTTCAACAAGGATTGCTAAAAGCATTGTCTGGTAAAGATAAATTACCAAGCACGCTTTCGGAAGAGCAAAAGGATGACATGCTAGAAAGAGCACATAGTGCTATTCTGCTATGTCTAGGAGATGAAGTGCTACGAGAAGTAGCGGATGAGAAAACCGCGTCCGGTTTGTGGCTCCGGTTAGAGAGCAAGTACATGACGAAGTCATTGACGAACCGGCTCTACCTCAAGCAAAGACTCTATGCCCTGAAGATGGAGGAAGGTACACCTGTTTCCCAGCACCTGGATAAATTCAATTCCATTATCATGGATTTGAATAATATCGATAACAAAATCGATGATGAGGACCAAGCAATAATTGTTTTGTGTTCTTTGCCTCCCTCGTATGAGAATTTTGTTGATACAATGATGTACGGTCGTGATGACCTGACTCTAGAAGAGGTGAAAAATGCCTTAAGTTCCAGTGAGTTGAGGAAGAAAATCACTGGTAAGGTGGTCGAAAACAATGAAGGCGAAGGCTTGGTTGCTCGAGGAAGATCCAAGGCAAAGGGTGGAAGTTCAAGTAAAAGCCATCCTAGATCGCAGTCCAAGAAGAGAATACAGTGCTACTACTGTAAGAAGTACGGGCACATGAAGGTAGATTGTCCGAAAAGGAAGGAGAAATCAGAATCACAGGAGCAACAAAATGATCGTGCGAATGTAGCTGATGCAGATTCTTCAAGTGATGCCGAGATCGTTCTTGCAGTATCCGACTCTTACGCTGGTGGGAGATGGATTCTTGATACGGGAGCTACATTTCATATAAGTACTTCGAAAGATGCATTCTCAACATACGAGAAGCATTCTGGTTCAGTACTAATGGGAAATGACCACGCATGTCAAGTCATGGGGATTGGCACAGTTCGTATAAAGATGTTTGACGGTATTGTTAGAACTCTAACTGATGTTCGGCACATTCCAGAAATGAAGAAAAATTTGATCTCTTTGAGTACGTTGGACAAGAAAGGCTTTCGGTACTCTGCTGAAGGTGGAGTTCTCAAGGTATTCTCGGGTGCTTTGACTGTGATACGTGGTAATTTGGAGCGGGGCCTTTACTTCCTCGATGATTCCTCGGTTACAGGTGTTGCGGGAGTGTCATCATCAGATGATCTAGATTCTGACACCACGAAGTTATGGCATATGCGGCTCGGGCATATGAGCGAGAGAGGCTTATCGGTGCTAAGCAAACGAGGATTATTGTCTGGGCAGTGTACAGGAAAGTTGAATTTCTGTGAGCACTGCGTCTTCGGTAAGCAGACTCGGGTAAAGTTCAGCACTGGGATTCACAAGACAAAAGGCACAGTGGATTACTTCCATTCTGACCTTTGGGGGCCTTCTCCGACAATTTCTAAAGGTGGTTACAGATATCTGCTTACCTTTATCGATGATTACTCGAGAAAGGTTTGGGTGTATTTTCTGAAGAGCAAGTATGAGGTTCTCATCAACTTCAAGCAATTTAAAGCTTTGATCGAAAATCAAACAGGAAAGAAGATCAAGCGATTCCGGACGGATAATGGCTTGGAGTTTTGCTCAGGTGAATTCAATGAGTTCTGCAAAAATGAAGGAATAGTGAGACACCGCACTGTTCGTCGAACACCACAACAAAATGGAGTTGCAGAACGCATGAATAGAACTCTCTTGGAGCGAGCTCGTTGCATGCGATCAAATGCTGGGCTCGGTGAAGAATTTTGGGCTGAAGCTGTTAATACTGCTTGTTATTTGGTTAACAGATCTCCGTCAACAGCTATTGAGCTGAAGACTCCTGAGGAAGTATGGTCTGGTTCTCCTGCTGATTACACTGGTTTAAGAGTGTTTGGCTGCCCTGCGTATGCTCATGTAAATGAGGGAAAACTCAAACCGAGGGCGAAGAAATGCATATTTCTTGGATACGGCCAAGGGGTGAAAGGATACAGGTTGTGGTGTCCTGATCCGGTTTCGTCCAAGTTCATCATCAGCAGAGATGTGACTTTTGATGAGTCATCCATGCTTCGATCCACCACAAATTCCCGGGAAAAGGAGGAGTCAGATAGAATGGGAGATCACGGTGTTGAGAAGCAGGTGGAGTGTCAGGTGGACGCTCCAATTCCTACGGAAGGTACTTCAGTCCAGGATGATCAAGTTGAGGTGCAAGATTCCGATGAAGATGAGTCACCTCAAGAAAAACCATATAGCATTGCCACTGGAAGAACGAAGAGACAAATCAAACCAAATCCGCGTTACGCTAATCTGGTGTCTTTCGCGCTCAGTGTGGCGGAGTCCATTGGTATAGAACCTTCCAGTTATAATGAGGCTGTCACGTGTGATGAGTCGGCACAGTGGGCAATTGCTATGAGTGAGGAGATAGAATCTCTTCACAAGAACCATACTTGGGAGTTGGTTAAGCCGCCAAGTAACCAGAAGATAGTTGGTTGCAAATGGGTCTTCAAGAAAAAGGAAGGCATCCTAGGGGTTGAAGCAACTAGATTCAAGGCACGATTGGTTGCTAAAGGCTTCACTCAGAAAGAGGGGATTGACTACAATGAAGTTTTCTCCCCAGTCGTAAAGCATTCTTCCATTCGTGTATTACTTGCCATGGTGGCCAAGTCTGATCTAGAACTTGAGCAGCTTGACGTAAAAACGGCGTTCTTGCATGGTGAGCTCGAGGAAACAATCTACATGCGTCAACCAGAGGGTTTTACAGTTCCTGGTAAAGAAGACCATGTCTGTCTATTAAAGAAGTCTTTATATGGATTGAAACAATCCCCAAGGCAGTGGTACAAGCGGTTTGATAGCTTCATGATTCAGCATGGTTACACAAGATGTGACTATGATGCTTGTGTCTATCATCGGAAGCTCTCAGATGGTTCGCACATTTATTTGTTGCTGTATGTTGATGACATGTTAATTGCTTCCAAAAACATGTCGGAAATCAACAAGTTAAAGTCGCAGTTGAGTGGTGAGTTCGAGATGAAGGATCTGGGTGCTGCCAAGAAAATTTTGGGCATGGATATTCACAGAGATCGCAAGGCGGGCAAGCTTCGTGTGTCGCAGAAGAACTACATTGAAAAGGTTCTTCAACGCTTCGGCATGGATAAAGCGAAAACTGTGAGTACTCCGTTGGCACCACATTTCAAACTCTCTGCAGAGTTGTCACCACAATCTGATGAAGAAAAGCAGCAAATGTCTCACATTCCATACTCGAGTGCAGTTGGAAGCGTGATGTATGCAATGGTTTGCACTCGTCCAGACATTTCACATGCAGTTAGTGTGGTCAGCAGATACATGAGTTGTCCTGGCAAGGAACACTGGCAGGCCGTGAAATGGATTCTCAGGTACTTGAGAGGTTCTGCAGATTTATGCTTGGTATATGATCAGAGTGACTGCACTAGCAGTGTCACGGGCTATGTGGACTCTGATTATGCTGGAGATCTGGACAAAAGAAGATCTCTGACGGGTTATGTTTTCACTTATTCTGGAGGAGCCATTAGTTGGAAAGCTGTGTTACAGTCTACCGTAGCCTTATCTACGACTGAGGCGGAATATATGGCGTTAGCAGAAGCAGTGAAAGAAGCATTGTGGATGAAAGGTCTAGTAAGCAGTTTGGGTTTACAACAGGATTTCACTGTTGTATTTTGCGATAGCCAGAGTGCCATACATCTGACTAAAAATCAGATGTTTCATGAACGGACCAAACACATTGATGTCAGATATCATTTTGTTCGGGAACATGTTACGCAAGGTGACATTGTTATCAGCAAGGTTGCTACCGAGAAGAATCCTGCAGATATGTTAACTAAGGTGATCCCTGCATATAAGTTCAAGCATTGCTTGGACTTGATAGGTATTCGGGATTGATTAGCGCCAGAGAGGCGTTTGGAAGAGGTGATCCAGTTCGAGGAATTCACTATGATGTTCAGCTTGGTAAAATTTCAAGCCAAGGTGGAGATTTGTTAAGAAATGGCTTAAAATTGGTAGTGGATTGTTGTTGTTGGTAGTGGGTTGTTGGTGGTAGTGGATTAGTGGATGGTTGTTGGTGTCCATTTTCAACCACAAATCTTTGCCAAAGTTTTGGACAATTATGTCCTTGAACTCTCTTATAAATAGAGAGGTTCATTAGCCATATTGATGATCCCAAACCAAGAGAGAGCAAAGCTTGTTCTTTGAAAGCTAGGATTTTAGCTTTCGGGTTTTCTATAGGGGTTGAGAGTTGTGAGGTTCTCGGGTTGTGTCTTGAGTGTAAAACACTTGTAATCTTCATCTTGTTATAGTAAAATTTCTTTTCGCCTCTGCCCGTGGACGTAGGCATTAAAGCCGAACCACGTAAATCCTTGTGTTCACTTTATTTTTCGTTCCGGTCAATTTACTTGTAGTCATATCGGAGTTCTCGAATCGATCCTTTCCGCAACAGATTATATGAATTACTAAACTAAGCATTAGATTTAAAGTTATTGTAATCTTGAATGAACCAATTTTATTATTGAATACAAATTTGGTTTGGGCTGACCCAAATTTGCAAAATCCTTTTAATAAAATTATGGTTGAATTAAAAGGTGATTAGATTTTGAAATCCTAATCCTTCCATAAATATATTTTAAATTTGCAAAGTGGAATTTAGAAAATATATAACGTCTCAAAATTGTTTGATGATTAAGCAGGGACATTTAACAAATTCAAATATGAGAATGGAAATTTCAAAGAATCTTTAATTGGTGATGTGAAAGGCATGCTAGAATTGTATGAAGCTGCACACTTTCAACTACATGGAGAAAATATATTAGAAGAAGCCCTTTCCTTTACTACATTTCATCTGAAGTTGGCAGAAAGTACGGTAGACTATCCTCTCTCCACACAAATTTCTAATGCTCTAAAGCGACCCCTTCGCAAGAGCTTGCCGAGGTTGATTGCTAGGAGCTACATTTCCATATATGAAGGATACGTTACCCAAGATGAAAAATTAATGAAATTTGCAAAGTTAGATTTCAAAATCTTACAACATTTACACAAGAAGGAGATAAACAAGATAAACAGGTAACCGATAGTGGTAGAAATTTCCATAAGTCAAGCCAAATAAAACTCTTATTCATTACCTAGCCAATACACTGGTCTACTAATAATATATATGTATAATAATTTCTTCTTCTTTCTTGTTTTAGGTGGTGGAAAGGTTTAGAGGTTGCGACCAATTTTCCTTTTATAAGGGATAGATTTGTGGAATGTTATTTTTGGATGTTGAGTGTATACTTTGAGCCCCACTACGCCATTGCTAGAACTTTTGCGACCAAAGTGATATGCCTCATTTCAATTTTGGATGATATTTATGATGCGTATGGCACATACGAAGAACTTGAAATCTTTACAAAAGCAATCCAAAGGTCATATAAAACATATATCCACTTTTACTTCAAATCATTAGAAGTAGATTCTTTTATTGAATTGAATAATAGAGAGAATTGACCATTTGAACGGATGATATATTGATATATTGTAGGTGGGATACCAACTGCATTGATCAACTTCCAGACTACATGAAATTGTGGTATAGTGAAACCTTAAATGTTTATCAAGATATGGAAGATTTGATGTCCAAAGAAGGAAAATCATATCGCGTCCAAGTCGCAATAGAAGCAGTATATCTGATTTTTACTTTTTTGTTTCTTGAAAAAAATTCTTATTTTGCAATGTTAATCAGCTACATTAGTTGGTTTTTGTTAACTTTTTGTTTCTTTGTTTGTTAATAGATGAAACGACAATCCCAAGTTTACTATGTTGAGGCCAAATGGTTGCATGAAAATTACATACCAACAATGGAGGAGTATATGCCAATTGCATTAGTCTCTTGTGGTTATTGGAATCTTACGATGTCATCTTTTGTTGGCATGGAAGATAGCATAACAAAAGAGACATTCAATTGGGCATTTAATGACCCTAAGATTGTCAGAGCTTCAAGCACTATTTGTAGGCTGATGAGTGATATTGTTGGCCACAAGGTACAATAATTTATTTGTTTATTTTTATTATCTGACACAGCTCTACATTAGCTCAAATTAATTTATGTTTATTGTAGGTTGAGCGAGAGAGAGGACATGTGTCCTCAGCAGTGGAGTGTTACATGAAACAATATGGGGTGTCAATGCAAGAGGCATACGATGAGTTATACAAGCAAATAAACAATGCTTGGAAGGATATAAATGAAGAGTTCTTGAAACCAACAGCAGCACCAACATCGGCTCTTAATCGAATTCTAAACCTTGCAAGGGTCATTGATCTCTTTTACACGGGCGAAGATGCTTATACTCAAGTTGGTGAGTCAGCAAAAACTAGCATCACTGCTTTGCTGATAGATTCAATCCCAATTTGATCAAGAATTTAAGGTTCAAATGAACATGAACTCACTTTTGAAAAGTGAATTCAGAAGATTATTGTCTTATCCTCAAGTTGTCAGCTGATTTGTAAAATAAATAATTATTTGTCAGTGTTTTGTTTTATGATGCTCTTCAATCTCTTGGCATGTGCTGGAGTTTTAGAGCTGTCTAGTGTCACTGGGATCGTGTATGTGTTAGCGTCCGTTGTCGTTGTCGTTGTCTTTTAGTGTTGGTCATGTTGCTTTAAATTCAAGTAGCTCCAGTTGTTTAAGTTTGTATTATGTATTGTCTCTTTTGTATTAATAAAACTTAATGAAGGTTCATTATCAGATTTAATTCCCAGATCCAAACCAAGAAAAGCGAGCTCCTTGTTTTATTATGTATTGTCTCTTAGTTTTATGGGAACTATGTTTTTTTTTGGTTGGATGAGAAGGCTATATTTGTTTCTATTGGAGGTGCACGTGATGCTTACTTAATCCTCTGTGGTCTTGAAGGTTTTTTATTATTATTAATATTTTAGGTGGCTTGGGTTGCTATCTTAAGGTGTGTTTTCAGGTGTAACTTTATAATAATTAATGTTTTATATAGACTTAATAATATTAGGTGTTTATTTAAAACTTAAGTTGAAATTATATATATATATATATGAGTGGATTGTGGCACATTAAAATTAAGTAGTATTTAAATAAATATTCATATTTATGTTATTAAAATATCTATTATAAAATATTTATATTTAAATATTAAAATATAACTTTTTAATAAAATATTAATAGTATTATTTAAAATTTAAAATAATTATTAATGTTAATTTTTATTATTAAAATAATATTATAATGTTAAATAATATTATTAAAATAATAAATTATATTAATTATAGGAATAATAGTTGATGCACTGTTGGTGTGTAAGTCTCATGCATCATCAATGACTAATAATATGACACATTGTTAATTGCATAATTTCTCTATTTATTTGTGATATTTCTCACATTGAATTATACTATTTATGTTCTTAAATATATTATTCATACTTATATTTTATTTATATTTGACTCAGAGGATAATTAGAAAAAAATGAGCTTAAAGTTTATTTTTGACAAGTTTTTACAGTTTAGACTTTCAACACAATACAACTTCAATATTTTGGCCACAACTTGAGCTATAGATATCTGTTTTGGGCCTATAATATACCGAGTCGAAAGGAGTTGAAATATCTAACAAAAGTTATTTCATGACTTGAGCCCAAAAAGTGTCAGGAAGATGCCCGAAAATGGCTTGAAAATTTGACGCGAAAATTGCTAAGAAACCTAGAAATATTCTATTTTATTTAATTAATGGCACTTTTGTATTTTCTTCATTATATTATTTTTTTCCCTACAAATAGACAATATTAGGTTAAGATTTGGGAGACTTAGAACTAATTTATTTTAATTTATTACTATTATTTCTCTTTATGCATTGATCTTGTAACACCCAAACCCGACTCAGATGTTATAGTCGGATTATGAATGTTACATTCACATTTTAAACCTTGTTTGTTTATTTCAACGCAAAACTAAAGTCTGAATCGATAAACATGCAAACTAGAATTTATATTTGTCATCTAATAGTGTTGCTATTACCAAAAATTTGAGTGAGCGCACATTGATGAAAGTATCGTTTTATTAATTATTTAAATAAAAAACCATACCATTTTTGCTACTCAATTCATAAAAAAATAAAATTTAAATTCAAAACCTTGCACCAGAAAAATACTTTAGAGTTCTTATTTTCGAAAAACATAAAGTTTCATCAATCATGCCATCTTGCTAAAAACACCAATTAAAATTATATGTTTGAAAATAAAAACCAAATCCAAAATAATTGTCCCAAAAACAAGTTAAAAAGTTCGAAAGCCTGTCTTCGAAGTAAGCCCAAACATACTTAAAGTTAAACTATCTGAATCGAGCTTCGGAATCGCCGCCAAATCATAAGTTTGAGGATCACCTGAAAAGTATCAAAACAAACGAAGTAAGCTAGAAGCCCAATGTGTGACTTGGCCGACATATACAATTTATTATTGACATGCTCATATGCAAATCTCAGAATCGACAGAACAAAAAATTCACATATTCAGAAGCATATATTAGAACATAATATATCCTACCCCATCTGCTACTCACCAACTCCACTCAACCAATCATACCAAATAGGACCACAAGAGTCCATCCATCCAATCACACCGATACGTAGTGGTATGCCACTCAAAAGGTGTAGCTGAGCTGCCAGACCGATATTGCAGTTTAACAACAAAAATTACAATAATACTGCCAGAATACACTTCCTCCATCAAATATCAAATCTCAACCCAATACATATGCATAATCAAACTAATATATATCCATATCAAATGAGATGTATGGCATGTATGCTTAAATGTCTTTTCACAAATTTTATATCGTGTCATATTGTTTACACAAAATTTATCTTACTAATCATGGTTTCTAACATACTGACACACAATATACCAAATTTATGATTTTATAAGCTCACAAAAATAGCCACGAATTCGATTTTAGAGTCTCCTAATCGACCCCAAACTGAGCCTATAAATTGACCAAAATGAGCTCGCACGCCCTTTTGGCCATGTAATCACACACGCCCGTGTGCTCCACGGTCGTGTAGCATGCAACAATTTCAAAAACAACCTCAGTTTTTTATATTTTTTTCCAAGTTCTAATTGATGTTTTGGGTTAGAATCACACACCTGATTATATTTTTGACTAACCACACAACCGATAACTCATGAATCCTCCATACAACATTAAACCATATAAATTAACAACCAAGAATTAACCCAACATCTAACTTGATAATTTCTTTTACTGAAAACCAGTCCTCAAAAATGATATTCAAGCACTTACTCCTTAAAAATATAGTCCAAAACAACAACTAAACCACAGGAGGATCACACACCTCGCACCCTTCACTAATCAAAGATTACAAAAATGTTCAAAGCAATGAAGAAACCATTACCACTCCTACCTTGCTCAAAGAATGAATTGAAAATAAAATAACAAAAAATAGTTCGATGAAACTTACACTATGTTTGCACTACGATCAAAGAATGAACACCACGCACAATCAAAAAGGAAAAACAAGACAACAATCCCACAAACAAATTAATGGAAGCAAGCAAGAAATAAAACAAAAAGCGGAGAAGAAGGATAGAAAAAAAAAAGCAAGAGAAAGAAATAAAAGAAGAAAAAGAACGCGTGACCAAAGAGGAAAATGTGGACGGTAAATGGGGGAGAAAAGTTAGTGAAGTTTAGATAATTTTCTGAAAAAATGAACAAAATCAAGATAATTGAATATCTTAACCCACTAGATGACATAGAGTTTAAATCTAACTCAACTACTAACAAATGGAAAAGAAGCAAAAAGAATTCCACTTTTGTATCGAATAAGGCTCTCAAGAACCTTAGGTAGGCTAAAGTGTTACGGCTAAATCAACAAGCTCATTCTTATTGGTAAACCAACGAAATTAAAAGATAAGCCCTAAGACTCAAATTTGACATAATTCCAAAATTTATAAAAAAGTTTCTAAAACAAGAGAATTGAACTCAAGACCCAAAACAAACATCCAAGGCACTTAACCACCATACCAAATCAAATTACTTGATCAAATTTAACAATTCAAAATTTGAAAGAATAACAAGAAGGTTGATAAAGGAAACAAGAATCAACCAAAATACATTGTTTACTGCTACTGAATCAGATATCAACAACAATTCATTTTGTAGAGTTTATGTCGATGACATTATAGTCATAGGCAATCATCAGTCAAGTATTGAGGATTTTGTGGAGTCCTTAGATTTGAGATTTTCTCTCAAAGATTTGGGGTAATTGAGTTATTTTTAGGGCATCGAAGTCACACATACAACCTTAGGGCTTTTTCTCAGTCAAATGAAAATACATTCAAGACTTGTTACAAAGGAGTCACATGGAAAAGTCCAAAGGCATCCCTACTCTTATGATATTTCTTGTATGTTGTTTGCTCATACGGGGGGTCCCATTGACAATGAATCAAAATATAGGAGCATTGTAGGGGCCCTTCAATACATCATGATCACTAGACTCGATATTGCATTTGCTATCAATAAGGTCTGTCAATTCATGCACAAGCCCCTCGATCACCATTTCAAAGCTGTTAAATGTATTTTAAGATATTTACAGGAAATGATAGATCATGGTGTTTGTTTCACTACTACATCTCGTCTGTCTTTTGTTGGTTGCTCAAATGCTAGTTGGGGAAATGATCTTGATGACAGGTGCTCACCTTGGGTTTTTGTATTTTTCTCGATGCGAATCTTGTGTCTTGGGGTTCTAAGAAACAACATATGGTATCTCATTCTTCAGTAGAAGCAGAATACAGGAGCCTTGCTCAGGCTAAAACAAAACTTACTTGGCTGGAGTCTTTGTTGGGAGAGTTACAAGTTCAACTGGCTTGAAAGGCAGCCTTGTGGTATGACAATTTAAGTATAGTGGCCATATCCTCTAATCCAATCCTACATTTCAAGTTCAAGCATGTGGAGTTTGATTTATATTTTGTTCGTGAAAAGGTGACCACAGGGAAGCTAGTAGTTGGTCATGTTCCAATTCAGGACCATGTGGCTGATGTGCTAATGAAACCTTTTTCAGCTGGGTGTTTTACCAGATTCAGGACACAACTTAATGTTGTCAGTAGACTCGGGTCCTTATAAAGCAGAAGGTGACAAAGGCTCACCAGTTGGGTGAATGTCAAGGAATAAGTCAACAGTTGACAGTTAGTTTGTTAAGCAATTAGCAGTCAAAGTAGTTGTTTTTGTTACTAAAGCAATTGAATCAGTTTTTGTCAAAAATGTTGTATAAATATAGTAGAGTCAATCTCTTGGGATGTATTGTTCTTCAATGAAAGAAGTTGTTTGTTCTATCAATTTGTTGTGTTATTCTAAAATGGGCATCAAATGAGGTGCCTATAAATGCATGCAACTAAGATAAGCATTTGGACCACACAAAACTTAAATAGCTTTTAGCACGTAACAAAAGAAATGTCTTCTCAAAATTTAGAAAATCTTGTTGCAACTCAAGATAATAAAAATGTCGAAAGAAAACCGCCATCTGGCCGATTTTAATCTTAGCTTTTCAAAAGACATTTTCCTCTCTTCTCTTGTTGAAATGGTACGTTTCTTACCTGCGAATATCTCATGTTTATTTGAGTCACGTATTTGATAGATAGATTTTAAAGGGTAAAAGTACCATAGAGGCCCGTATACTAAGAGTCAGATTGCATTTTGCCCCATTTATTTAAAAAATAGATAAATTATTCCATGTATATTAGATTAAAGAGCAAATTGGTCATTTCTGTTAAAAATGGTCTATATCTACTGTTAAAAACTGGCGTAGATGACGAAATGACCAAACACTTGCAGGTGGTGTGCCACATATACCTAATGCTAATGTATAAGGACCAATTTTTAACAAAAGGACCAATTTGCTCTTTAATCTAATGTATAGGGACTAATTTGCCCATTTTTTGAGTAGAGGGTACAAAATGCAATCTAAATCCTAATACAAACTTCCATAATTCTTTTATCATTTTAAAGTTTTTTTATTGTTTAATATATTTGATATTCTTTCAACAAAAAAAAAAGAAAAAAGAAAGAGATTATATATTTATTTGTACCTCATGTTGATGAATAGAGATAAATTTTTAACAGTAAAAATGGATAAAAGTTTTAACAAAAGGATTATTTTGCTCTTTAATTTAATGTATAGAGATTAATTTGTCTATTTTTTAAGTAGAGGGTGCAAAATACAATCTCACTCCTAGTACAAGGTCTTCTATGATACTTTTACCATTTTAAAGGTTTTTGTATATATTGAAAGATTATAAATTCTTTCAAAATATATATTTATTTTCATTTCATTCTGTATTTGACATAAATGTTAGATTAAAAAAAATATTGAAAATATTGAGTAACATAACATCAAATTGATTAAAGTATAACCTTAAAATACAATTAATAATGTGATTTTTAGAATGAATTGGAAGCGTTTCAAACTTGAACAGAATATAAATGCTAAAGCTCATCTACAATACGAAGAATTGAAGCAACAAGTGAGGAGAATGTTAGTGACAAGTACCGATAAATCTTACTAAAAAATTGGACATAATTGATGCAATCCAACGCTTAGGTGTGGCTTATCATTTTAAGAAAGAGATAGAAGATGCTTTACATATTATATATCATCATCATTGCAATAACGCTTAGATTGATGATGACCTCTACACTGCTGCTGTTCGATTTCGTCTACTGAGAGCGCATGGCTTCAATGTTTGTTACGGTATGCCTTATTTGTTACAAGCAATATATATATATGTATGTTAATAAAGATAGTGCTCTAGATATATATTATAAAAATATTGAATTGGTTAAAAGTTTTATATGAATGATAAATATGATTATATTAATAAATTTAATAATTTAACCCATATAGTTTATATGAATCCCTCCTTATATATATAAACTAAAAAAAATTTCATGGAAAGAAGTTGCAACTCTTTGAGATTCAAACTCATTGCTTCCTTTTTCTTTTTTTTTTTATGTTTTCAAATTGCGACTTCTTTTATACCAAAACAAAATAATATTTCAAATTTATTTGGTGATTAAGCAGAGATGTTCAATAAGTTCATTGATGAGAAAGGGAAGTTCAAAGAATCCTTAATCATTGATATGAAAGGCATGCTAGAATTGTATGAAGTAGTCCACTTTCAACTGCATGGAGAAACTATATTAGAGGAAGCTCTTGCTTTCACCATGTTCCATCTAAAGTCGACGGAAACTACAATGGACTATCCTCTCTCTACACAGATTGCTAATGCTCTAAAGCGACCCCTTCACAAGAGTTTGCCGAGGTTGGTTGCTTGGAGCTACATTCCTATATACGAAGGATATGGTACCCTTGCCAAAAATTTAAAAATTTTTGCACAATTAGATTTTATCATGGTACAACATTTACACAAGGAGTTAAGCAAGATAAATAGGTAACTTTATTCATAGCCAGACCTATACACAAGCCTACTATTGACATATATTTATCGTTATTTTTTTTTCTTGTTTTAGGTGGTGGAAAGGTTTAGATGTTGCAACCAGTTTTCCATTTATACGGGATGGATTGGTGGAGTGTTGTTTTTAGATATTGAGATATACTTGAAGCCCCATTACACCATTGCTAGAACTTTCATGACCAAAGTAATATCGCTTACATCAATTTTAGATGATATTTATAATGCGTCAAATAAAGAATTTTTTTCAATATTGATTTGAAAGTAATATCTAACATTTATGTTAAATATGAAGGCTATCAACATAGAATTTCGACAATCTGTAAAGAATAAATTTATCGAGAATTAATTTGATATGGTAAGCAAAATAATTTTAGCAGTAAAATATGTAAATTTTCATATGAAAGAGAGGAAAGTAAATTCTAATTGGGATTGAAAATAAAACAAGAAACCTAGTATGATTAGGGGAAAAAAGGGCTAAATATCTAGAGTTTAAAACTTTTAAGAGTGGCAAGAGCAATTATCCCAAGTTTTGGGCCGAAATTTAAAAGAAAAATAAAAGGGAACCACAAAATTGAGTATGCAAGAGGGAGACATGACGTCCAAGTTGCTGAAAATTTAGAAAGGAAAAAAGAAAAAAAAAGTATTGTTTGAACTTAGGGTCTCTAAAGAATGCATGAACTACTTATCCATCAAGCCTAGGTTTATTTCTTATTTATTCAATTCAATTAACCCTCTATACTTTCGAGTGTGACAGACCTTCTAACATAATACAATCTCTTAAGTTACAAAGAATAAATAGAAGCTTAATTACAATATAAAAATCTCATAATTTAATTGAGAGTTATGAACATCGATTATAAAATATTATTTATAACAAAAACAACTTTATCAATAACATAATTATTTTTTAAACTGCTTTAAATTAAACTTTAAATGCAAACATTTTTGCAGCATTATAAAAAAAATACTGAAGATTGAATTTGTTTTATAAATAACTTTAATAAAAAATTTTAAATATTGCTTTTCAAATTTTTAAAACAAAAAAGAAATTCAAATGGTTAAACGGTAATTTAGATATCTCAAAATCCTACAAACTTTTCTTTTTTTTGCCCCAAGTCGTTTGCTTATCTTTTGTTTTGCCTAACGGTGGTGTTAGCCTCTGGGCTAGTTATCGCCCACCTTTTTTTCCTTACCACCAACTCTTTCTTTCTTTCTTCTTCTCATTCATTTCACATGTTTTCTCTCTTTTCAGTTTGCAGATCTATTTTGTGGGTATCTTTGTTGTATTTACAAGTTGTGATTGATAGATGACAACGATTGTCGTTCTCTAAAACTCCACCGACCACCAATAGTTTTTCTTGGAAAGTAGATGGCTCTTTGTCAACTTCTTAATATGTTTATGCTTTGAGAGTATTTCAGAATAATAAATAATTTCACGAGTCAATTGGGACCTGTGTTGTCTTAAGTTTTATATATATTTTTTCCATTGTTTAATAAGTTTTTAATTTTAAAAGTTTTTGTTTGCTCTTGTAGCATATTTTTTAGTCTTGCTTATGCATGTAACCTTAGTTTTACAAGTGATTTTGGGATGGTTTTGTTGCCATCCTCTCTAGTTTGGTGAATGCTTGACTCTTTTGTCGATTTTTGCTTGCCGCTTTGGACTATCCAAGGCTGATTTTATTATTTTATTAAGTATTTGCAACACTCCAGATATGTCGTATTTGGGTTGTGACAAAGCCAATTGTCAACGTGTCTTGATGTTCTATTGATGCTGAGGCTAAAGCCTTTGTTGTGTTGACAGAGCTTGTCTTCACTATCTACAACAAGTGTTTATTATTTTTTCTCTGAATTGTATGATTGTATTCATTGTATGAATTTATTTAAAAAAAAGTGTTAAACCTTTATAAAAATTTAAATACTTATTTAAAACGTTATTAGGATTTTTTTTATATTTTTCTATATTTGACGCCAATAAAAAATAAAAACACAGTTAAAAACAAAAAAAATCAAAAGATTTTGGAAATTTTAAATGCTATTTTAATTTTTTTACATTTATGTTTTAAATATTGCTTTATATTTAATTCTAATTAAGAATCTAAAAAAAAATTACCTTGTTAATTGAATTTTAGCTCGATTGGTATTAGGTTTTTTTTTGCCAATGCAGGAGGTCTGGGTTCGAGTGCGTTGAAGTGCATTATCTTCCTATTTAAGGGTTGGGGAGGGACTATGAGTTGTTATAGGAATTGTATCAAAAAGAGCAAATATGATAAGAACCTATATTGACATTAATGTTAAAAAATAAAAAATATAATACTCTTTTCAATTTTCATAATTGAATTAATTATTAAAAAATATAAAATAATAAAATTAACATTAAGGGTTAGTATTTGGTACACTGGCCCGTGTACTTTTTTTATTTAACAAAAAGCTTTGAAAAATTGACAAGTGTCTTTTTCAAAAAAATATATTTTTTTTAATAATTTACTATAACCTTATAAGACAATTGACAATTCTTGTGAAGTCTAAAAATTCTATTGGTATTGTACCAAATAATTTCTCATATATTTATAGTAACATATTCAATATTAGTACAGTTTTTAGAAAAATAAATATTTATAAAATAAAAAAAATATATTATTTTTTAAAACTATTTGTGAAAAAAATATACTGCTAATATAAAAAATACTAACCTTAAATATATTGTAGATAAATCTTATTTTCAGAATAAAAATGCATTTCCGAGTGAGTTATAACTTTTATTATTAATTCTTTTTATAATTTAATTCAAAACTTAATTTCATGACTAAAAAAATAGGAGCACAACAATACGGTGATTCAACATAAAGTTCTACCTAATAATTGAAAAACCATCGAATTATACTTTTGTAATTATTAAAATTGATTGCTACTTTTTTTATGAAAAATTGTTTACCAATTTTTTTAATTTCAAAATTATATGTTTGTGTTAATATATTATAGGTAAAAGTAAAATATAAATTAATTAAATATTTTAAATATAACACATAATAAATTCATGTATCGCACACATATGCAAACTAGTATATATATTTGTAAAATATTTAATAAAAATATCATAGTAATCCCTTTATTATACTTTAAATTACATTTTAATTCTTCTATTGAAAAAATAAGTAAAATAATCTTTGTACAATAGATAAAACAACAAAATATTCCATTAGTTAAATTTGTGTCATCAAAGGCTTATTTTGGTGATTTTTGCATAAAAAATAATATAAATTTTAGTCCTCTTATCTTTATCTTTAGTCCATTCTACTTCTACTCTTTTTATTTAACGTAAGTATGCCCACAACTTTTTATTTCTGACATAGCATTGTTTTGTGGGCAAATAATTTCAAAGTTCTTAGAAAAATCATAAATAAAAGTTATAATTTCAAAAATTATAAATAATAAAAAAACCTCTTTAGAATTAATATATAAGATTATTATTACAATTATTGATTTCTTCTTCCTTGGGGGGCCCACTCTTTTTGGTCATCATACCACTCCTGGGTTAGAATCATGCACTACCTTTTCAGAAAGAAAGCTCAAATACATGTATGCTGCATTCTTTTTACGTCTTTATAATTAGGTTTATATTTTAGCTATATGTATTTTTTTTTCTATTTGTTCGATTTGAAAAATATAAATTAAAAAATATTAAATATGTTGAAGTAAAACATGTTAAAATTTTAAATACAATAAGTACATTAAATGTGTTTTATGGTATTTATTACATTGGTTTTATACTTAATAACTATAATATATAAAATAATCGAGTCCTTATTTATGTTAATGGAATATAATTTTATGGTTAATAATTTATTTCTTCGAGGAACACCCACGGTGAAGGGTGAAGGAATTTACTATTACCGTTGGCAATAATTAAATATATAATTAAAAATTCATAAAAATTTAAAAATAAAACTATATTAAAATTATAAAACTAATACAATCAATTCAACCGTTGATTTTATAACTCAATTTCTAGTTTTTTATTAATTTCTAATGATTCACGTAGAAATCGCTTCAATCTCTATACTCAAATTAATATTTTTTTCGCTTAATCGAAGAACAGCAGTTTAAAGAACTGCAGCAAAACAAGGCAAAGCTACCAGAACAAAACAGTCCCAGCAAAAAACAAAAACCAAACATAGACCACAAAAACCAAACACAGAAAAAATACAACAAACAAACCACAAAAACCCCCCACTGAACCCCATCAGTAAAATAGACCACAAAGCATAAATAAATCAACACAATTCGCCCTAAAAAAATACCACACAACCTGCAAATATTACAGGAAGTACCCAACCACTTAACCCCTTAAGTCTCCACCATGCCTTAAACATGTCCTGCCTTTTCACACCAGCAACCACCAGCGCAAAAAGCTAACTTATTCCCACTCTTGTCCGCAAACAAAAAGGTTACAATTCCCATTAACGACAACCTTAAATCGACTTTCTTAAAGGGAGGAAACAACAACCACGGTCTCACCTTTATTCTCCAACCAATTAAATACCTTCATTGAACCAACCTCAATGAATAAAGCGCATTAACCTTTCCATCCCAACTCTAAAAACCTATCAAAGGCAATGCTAATCGCCCCCACCTCTGTGGCAAGGGAGTCTTTTGCTTTAAACGGACCAGAAAATAAGGCCCTTGCCACCCCATCCAAACATCTTAACACCCCACCACACTCGCCTTCATCCTCGCACGCTACACCACAAACATTGAATTTAACCCCAGCACAACATGGAGGACACCAAAACTTTCCTCTCAAACCAACTTCTTTAAAATTACACCAACTTCGATATGGACAAACCCACCAAATTCTCTCATCCACTTACAATTTTTCATACACAGACTTTATCCACATGAAAGCTCGAGTCTTTGAAAGAAAAACCAAGCTGGACAATTGGTCACTTTCAATCGAACACCAGCTCATTCCTTGCTAACCACACCGACCAACAATCCGCTGACATCGATATCATCCATAAACTTTTAACCACACCTGAAAACTATACACTATTACAGAACAAGAAAAAATCAGGGAAATCATCAAAAGATCTCCATTTCACCTCCTACCAATAAAAATTTTTTTCCAGAAACTTTCAATGAAATTGCAGTGGAAGAAAAGATGCACCGTAGTCTCTGGTACTCTATAGCACCAAGGACACCCGTCCCCCAATTGGTCAAGCTTCACACCTCTTCAAATGAGAAACTCCCTTGTAGGAAGACGATCAATTGAAATCATCCATATGAAACTTCTCACACTAGGGAGCACTTTTAATTTCCAAATTTTATCAAACTCAAAACTTAAAACCAACCCCCTAACACTCAGCAACCATTCAGTAAGTTTTTCACCGAGAACACACCTTTACGATCATGAATCCATAATAATCTTCATCTAACAAAAATCTTCATCTAAGAAGTCCACATTATTTACAAACCAGAAGTCCACATTATTTACAAACCAATCTTCATCTAACAAAATCTGTCCAGTCTACTTCTCTTATTTACTGGGCCGAACCAAGTAAATTTCTTCCCTAACATTGGCAAATCCACTAAGTGACATTTCTCTATGACAATCCCAAATTCTTTTGAACCTCTTAATAATCCTACACAATTGCTTCGTTCACTCTTATTCTGAGTAGCGTTAAATCTCCACCCACAATCCAGTGATTTGTTAATTGCTCCCAAATTTTGATCATTTCTTCCCAAAAATTTTCTACTCCCTCAACATATTAGGCGCATAAACATTAATCAACACCCCTTCCCACCCTTCAGCACACCATAACCCTATAATTGCTATGATTTTGATGATCACCCCGCCTCCATTACTGTTGAACTTCGAGTCTCAAAATGTCCTCAATGACATCTCTTTCGTCCCCTTTTACTCTAAGCCCCAACTTCTGCCCTAACTCCCAAGTCTGTTTAGCCTCCTTAAGAATAACCTTCCTCCTGTTACTAATGTCCGAATCAAAAAAGGAGATATTCAAATTAATTTTTATTCGATATCCATCCGAACGACTAAAAAAATTTCAAATAGGAGGGTTTTAAGGGTTATCCTTGGGGTATATGTTCATACATTTGTGTGACTAATCATGTGAAAGAAATTGTGAAATTATTATAAATTTGTTTGGTTGAATTTGAATTATTACATTATTTTAGCACTAAACACCAACCAAAAGAGACAAAACATGCATGACTGCCTGTTGCGCGGAAGCGTGTGAAAGAGTAAAATTATTGTACTGAAAAATCACACTAAGTTCAATTCCCAGGAAAGAGAGGTGGATCACGAGAATCGCTTACATACCAGATCTTTCCTAGCCAGAATATCCCTCTATCGTAATTTAATAGCACAATAAATCACTACAATGACACTTGCAAAATATGCAGAACAAAAATAAAGAACACTAGAATTTTAACGAGGTTCAGCAAATTTTGCCTACGTCCTCGGGCACTACCAAATATATTTCACTCCAAAAATACAAGTGAAAGTTTACAAATAGGGAGAGAGAACAATTGCCTTAAGTAGAGAATGGCAAGTGTGGGATGAAGAAAGTAAGAAATGGTTAGGCCTATTTATAGTTGAGGTTCAAGGATCAACTTGCAATGTCCCCATACAATTAGGGACCAAAATTGCAATTATCCCATGCCAACTTTTAACCCAACTTGCCAACTAATTTTACTTTCTACTTTCGGTGCCCACCCTTTTTGACTTTTCAAACAATGGGTGGGTTCCAATAATCTCCACCTTGAAGATTTGATTAGGATAATCTTATCTTCACACAATTCTTTCTGCCTTTGACAACAATACTTGATAGTGCCTTCTTCAACTGTTAAACTTGCAGGATATTAATCAAGTTCAAACAATGTTCGAACTTGGTTGCTGTTACCACCTTGGTCATCATATCTGCGGGATTATTTGCAGTCTTGATCTTCTGAAGACAAATTTTCCCCTCTTCAATAATTTCCCGCACAAAATGGAATCGTACGTCGATATGTTTTGTACGTGCATGATAGACTTGATTCTTTGCTAAATGAATAGCACTTTGACTATCACAATACACGTTAATATGCTCCTGAACCAGCCCCAAGGTTTTAGCCATACCTTGTAACCAAATAGCCTCCTTTACAGCCTCTGTTACAGCCATGTATTCGGCTTCTGTGGTTGACAATGCAACTGTAGACTGTAGTGTAGACTTCCAACTTATTGGTCCTCCAGCAAGTGTAAACACATAACCGGTGGTTGATCTTCGCTTGTCCAAATCACCGGCATAGTCAGAATCAACGTACCCAATAACACCTTTACCAAGTGTATTATCCTGCTTGAACAGTAATCCAACATCCACGGTCTTATGAATATACCGTAGAATCCATTTCACAGCTTGCCAATGTCCTTTTCCAGGATTATGCATATACCTGCTCACTATACTAACTGCCTGTGAAATGTCGGGTCTTGTACACACCATTGCATACATCAAGCTACCCACTGCATTAGAATACGGAACTTGCAACATGTATTCTCGTTCCGTATTCGTCGAAGGAGATAGTTGTGCAGAAAGCTTGAAATGAGAAGCCAACGGGGTACTTACAGGTTTGGTCTGCTCGTTCATGCCAAACTGTTGTAGTACTTTCTTCAAATACTGCTTCTGAGACAAGCTAACTCTGCCATGAGCTCTATCTCTACATATTTCCATGCCGAGAATCTTTTTAGCTTCTCCTAGATCTTTCATCTCAAACTCGAGATTGAGTTGAGTCTTCAATCTTTCAATCTCAACTTTGCTCTTAGATGCTATTAGCATATCATCAACATATAAGAGCAAGTATATGAAAGTTCCTTCTTGTAGCTTCTGAAAATACACGCAATGATCAAATTTACTTCTTGTGTACCTTTGCCCTTTCATGAACTGATCAAATCGCTTGTACCACTGCCTCGGAGATTGCTTCAATCCATAAAGCGACTTTGTCAGTTTGCAAACCCAATTTTCTTTTCCAGCAACCTTGAATCCATCCGGCTGAGTCATATAGATTTCCTCTTCCAAATCACCGTGTAAAAACGCGGTCTTCACATCAAGCTGAACTAGTTCAAGATCATATTGCGCAACCAAGGCTAGCAAAATCCGAATAGACGAATGCTTCACAACTGGAGAAAACACTTCATTGTAGTCTATTCCTTCTTTCTGAGCGTAACCCTTTGCTACCAATCTAGCCTTGTATCGAATTTCATTTTTACCAGGAAATCCTTCCTTCTTTGCATATACCCATTTGCATCCAATTGCCTTCTTTCCCTTGGGCAGTCTCACCAACTCCCAAGTCCTATTTTTATGAAGAGACTGCATTTCTTCATTCATAGCTTGCTTCCACTTTACACCATCAGAGTTACTTATTGCTTCTGTGTAAGTGGAAGGAACATCATCATCTGCAATTGGAAGTGCATAGGCCACCATATCGTCAAAGCGAGCAGGCTTACGAATCTCTCTTCTTGGCCTCCTATATGCAATTGAATCTTGTTGCTGTAGAAGTTCTTGGGTCGAAACTTCTTCATCATTTGTTCTTTCAATATTAGCTGGATCATCATTAACCTTTTCAAACTCCACCTGCTGCAAAGTACTACTGGTTTTGTCATCCTTTTGTGAATCCTCGTTCTTCATCATGGTTGATTCATCAAAAGTTACATCTCTACTGAAAACAATCTTCCTTGTATCAGGACACCAGAGACGGTATCCTTTTACACCACCAGTTATACCCATGAATAATGCTTTCTTTGCTCTTGGGTCTAACTTAGATTCTTTTACATGATAATATGCAGTGGAACCAAAAACATGTAAAGAATCATAATCAGTAGCAGGTTTACCAGTCCACATCTCCATAGGAGTTTTTCCATTTATTGCAGCTGATGGCAATCGGTTAATTAGATGGCACGCATATGTAACTGCCTCAGCCCAAAATTCCTTGCCCAATCCAGCATTGGACAACATACATCGAACTTTCTCCAGTATAGTCCGATTCATGCGTTCTGCCACCCCATTCTGCTGTGGTGTATCTCGAACAGTGAAGTGTCGCACAATGCCCTCATCTTGACATACTTGTAGAAATGGATCATTTTTGTACTCAGTACCATTATCTGATCGAAGTCGTTTGACCTTTCGACCTGTCTGAGTCTCCACCATCTTCTTCCACTTCAGAAATGCATCCAAAACTTCATTTTTTCTTTTCATTAGATACACCCATACTTTTCTTGAATAATCATCAAGAAAAGTGACAAAATAGTGCATACCTCCCAAAGAAGCCACTTTGGTAGGTCCCCACACATCACTGTGAACATAGTCCAGAATTCCTTTCGTATTGTGAATTGCTGAACCAAATTTTACCCTCGTCTGCTTGCCCAGAACACAATGTTCACAGAATTCCAATTTGCAAGAATTTGCACCTTTCAACAAGCCTTGCTTCGCCAAAGTCTGCAAAGCTTTTTCACCAGCATGTCCCAATCGCCTATGCCATAACCTGGTAGCCTCTGAATCTGCATCTTTCACAGAAGCTGTTGATGTTGATCCAATAACTGTACTTCCATTTAAATAGTACAAGTTATTTCTTCTAGTGCCTTTCATCACCGTCAATACCCCAGCTACTACCTTTAGTAATCCATCTCTCAAAGTGATTGTGAGCCCTTTAGATTCTAGGGCCCCTAATGAGATGAGATTTTTCTTCAAGCTGGGTACATAGCGAACATCTGTCAGAACTTGGATTGAGCCGTCATGGTTCTTCAATTTGATTGTACCTACACCCATTGTCTTACAGGCACTATCATTGCCCATAAAAACAACTCCACCTTCTAGTTCTTCAAGACTAGAAAACCAGTCCTTATTAGGACACATATGGTAAGTACATCCCGAATCCAATATCCACTCATCCGTTTGACATGCCATTGCCATGCCAACCAAGCTAAAGTCTGACTCCTCATCATGCTCCGCTACACATGCATTAGAAATAGACTTGCCCTTTTGTAACTTAGGACAATTCTTTTTCCAATGCCCTTTCTCACGACAAAAGGCACATTCATCTTTGGCGGGTCTCCCTTTGGACTTACCCCTTCTACCAGGTTTGCTGCTGTGTGAACGACCTCTTACTGTTAAGACTTCTGCAGTTGTATCTCTGTGATCTCTTTTATCTTTCTTTCGAGTCTCAGATCTATACAACGCACTACAGACTGCATCAAATGTGATTGAATCTTTCCCATGAAGCAATGTGGTGGTAAGATGATCATATTCATCAGGAAGGGAATTCAACAACAATAATGCCTTGTCTTCATCTTCAAATTTCTCATCCAAATTTAGCAAGTCTGCTAAAATTTTATTGAATGAGTTCACATGGTCATTCATCGACATACCGGGTGCATACGTGAACCGAAAAAGTTTCTTTTTCATATAAAGCCTATTTTCAAGACTTTTCGTTAGAAACTTTTCTTCCAATGTATCCCACAGCTTCTTCGCCGATGTCTCCCTCATGACGGAGTACTTCTGCTCTTTGGCCAAACATAGGCGGATTGTACCACACGCCTGTCTATTGATCTTGGCCCACTCCTTGTCATCCATCTTGTCAGGTTTTTCTTCAAGGGCTATATCCAGCTCTTGCTGACATAAGACATCCAGGATCTCACACTGCCACATACCAAAATTATTGGTACCGTCAAATTTCTCTACTTCAAATTTTGCATTTGTCACAGTAGTCCTTGCTGATGACGATGCTGCTGCCATTTTTCTCCTCAATCCCAACTACTGCATACGTGAACAGTACCGTATACGTGAATAGTGCCGTATACGTGAATAGTACTGCATACGTGAATAGTACCGTATACGTGAATAGTACTGTATACGTGAATAGTGCCGTATACGTGAATAGTACCGTAAACGGTCGTATTCCCCAAGTACGAACCTGGCTCTAGTACCAATTGTTGCGCGGAAGCGTGTGAAAGAGTAAAATTATTGTACTGAAAAATCACACTAAGTTCAATTCCCAGGAAAGAGAGGTGGATCACGAGGATCGCTTACATACCAGATCTTTCCTAGCCAGAATATCCCTCTATCGTAATTTAATAGCACAATAAATCACTACAATGACACTTGCAAAATATGCAGAACAAAAATAAAGAACACTAGAATTTTAACGAGGTTCAGCAAATTTTGCCTACGTCCTCGGGCACTACCAAATATATTTCACTCCAAAAATACAAGTGAAAGTTTACAAATAGGGAGAGAGAACAATTGCCTTAAGTAGAGAATGGCAAGTGTGGGATGAAGAAAGTAAGAAATGGTTAGGCCTATTTATAGTTGAGGTTCAAGGATCAACTTACAATGTCCCCATACAATTAGGGACCAAAATTGCAATTATCCCATGCCAACTTTTAACCCAACTTGCCAACCAATTTTACTTTCTACTTTCGGTGCCCACCCTTTTTGACTTTTCAAACAATGGGTGGGTTCCAATACTGCCCGAGAATTTAGTAGATATATTTATAATGCATATAATAATATTATTGTAAGATGACAAAAGCAAAAGCTTAAGTTGAGATTCAGTTAATGTCATTTGCAAGGGACAAGTTTCATGAAATCCATGTAAGAAATATATTTCATACACTCGTAGCTCATCATTGAGAAATAAGAGTGGATGATGGAATTATGACTTTCCTTTTTTAGCATTAAACGCCAAAACTGGTGGCAGTGACACATAACTCTATCCAACAATATACCTATCCTCACGACAAGATAATTTTAATTTCGGGATGCTCAAATTCATATTAAATAAATGGAAAACATTTAATATAGAAAAAACATTAATATATTTGTTTTCAGAATCTGACCGATTGTATTATTATCCGACTAAAATGAGAACTTTGTACGTATCCAATGTCCTGAAATCAGGTTTATCTAAGAAATTATATATATTTCTATAAAAAAATATATTAATTTATGATGAACAAAAAGTAAAAGCGATTGAAAATTTTTTTGGTAGAAATAGATTACAAAGTAGCATAAGGACTATTAACAGAAAGTTAGTCGCAATTAGTCAGCAATCGTTGCAGGGATATCCTGAAAAACTCGGGGACCAAAAGGGAGTCCCTCAATCAGTCCAGCCAGTGTGTGATCAGTCATCCCTTCAGACTTGTTGTATATCCACTGGTCACTCTCGTCTACAAAGTTTTAGAATTCTTAAGACCAAGTCTATTCAATTGCCCTCAAAAACTACCATGAATGGCTTCAATTGCTAGGGCACAATCCATTTCGACAATAACATTCACCCATTTTGCATTCCAAGCCACGAGTAGCCCTTCATAAATTGCCCAAACTAATTAGCAACACTTTCAGTTCCTACATTCAACATCCAACTAAACTAATTAGCAATAATACACTAAAATCAAATCATTCACTCGGCCCTTGCTTGGTTAGAGTATTCATCCAAAAGAAACCTTAAAGCATTTGGCAAAGACAAACAGAATCAATCCCTAACTAAGGCATACAATCCCTTACCCTTAGAATGAGAGTCGACGACAACCTCAATTTACCGGAGAAGTATTTGTCCCATGATCTTCAACTAAATAGATTCGAAAAAATTAAATTGAGATCTCACAGATCAGCCCACTTGCTTCACATACCTTCCACGTGAAAAGAGGAAAGAAACATCATTTAAAAGTAAACAAAAGATACTTACGAAAAGAATACAGTACTAAATCGAAGCAGCCTAATCACACACAACCCTCACGAAGGGAAAACAAAATAGAACGACGGTGAGGCAAGAGCACAAAACCAAAAGTAACGGCAGCAACAGAACAGGGAGAACGACAAAGGATCAACAAGAGTGATTAACAAGCAAAACAAGCAAGAAGAAAATCGGACGTGTAAAAAATAAATTAGTTTATTGCTAACTCCTTTACTAAAACATATTTGAAAGTTCAATTTGAATATAATTAAATCACACTAGATATTAAGAATAACTAACCGATATTAGTTACTTAAAAAACTAATTGATATTATACCATAGGCATAATGAAAAATTTAGTCCTTAACCTTTACATTTTTTTTTATCAATATTACTCTTATTCTTTTTTAGCTAAAATTTGACCTTTAAACTATATAAAAAAAAAGAGTCAAATTGTTTTTTTAACGGAAATGCTAACTAAAACATAATTTTTTAAACAATATTGGTGTGACAGCCCTTATGCCAATTTGCATGTACTTTATGCTAACATGTCACTATTTGTCTTAAATGTCATGTCAATAAATAATTAAAAAAATATAAAATTATTAAAAAATATTATCTCGAAACGGAAAAACGCCACATCCAGTAAGTTAGGACACAACGCTTTGAAATTCTAAGACAGTTGCTCGTATTTTGAAAATCTTAAAAAACTTAGAAGGGTACTTGACTATTCGGACTCAACGAGAAAAAATTGCAACCCAATAAGTTAGGGCACTACTCTTCTCGAAGCTTCCAAACACCAAGCATTGCCTTTTTTATTTTTGAAAACTTTGAAGTCTTTTTTTTAAAACCGAGGCACGAAGGAGCATATTAACATAACATACGAGATAACATGTTATAATAATAGGTAGGTAAAAGCATAACAGCATAAATATCATACACTAACCAACATATATAAGAAACAAAACATGACAAATTTTTTATAAGAAAAATATATATAAAACGCAATACATATTTAAGAAGAAAAGATAAAAATCCCTAAACATATAATTCAACATATATTTAATCATATAAATGATGCATGATATACAATTTGACACATATATATAAAACAAATGCGATAATAATAAAAAATATAGCAACACATATATTAATCAAGCAACATTTAATAATATTATGAGACTAACATCTAAATGATATAATATATAATGATGTATAAAAGATTTAATTCGTATTAAAATATAAAATAAAGTGAGCAATTATTAATAAAATATATCTAAAATAAAAAATGTTTAAAATAAGTTATGTATAATAATATAATATGAATAAAATATAAGAAAATATAATATAAAATAATAAATATTTTGCATATGAAAATATGGTAAAATAATTATTACTTTATATTTAACATAAAAAACAAATTAAATATATCTGTATAAAATATATAATAAAAATATACAAGTAAGATAAATATTATAAGAAATATTAAATAATATAATATAGTATGTAATAGAAATACATAAATAATTGTAATGAAATATAATATGGTGCATGTATAATAATAATAACAATGTAACAAAAATATGATTAAATAATTAATAAAATAATAAATATACAACATATATTGAAATTTATGAATATATATATTTAAAAACAATATAAATAAAATAATAAATTACTAAATATAATTAGTATTTATAAACATATATACATATAAGGTATCTTAAATAAATTAAATTAAAGATATATAAGGAAGAAAATTAAAATTAATTAGAAAATTTAGGGTTAATTCGCAAAACAATAAAAATTTTGGGCCTGATTGAAATGCGCCTTAAAATAGAGGGACTTATTGGGCTTTTTGCCCTAATCACAAAACGACACCGTTTCCCCTCGGTTGTAAATCACTAAGAGGGCCAAATTGAAACAGAATTAAAACATTAAAGCTAAATTAAAAATAAATAAAATGAAATTAAAAATATAAAAATTGCGAGAGGACCAATTGGGCAATTAACCCATTTCATGAAAACACACGGATCCTCCCCGTGTAATCGAGTCAACATGTAGATCCTCTGCCTAATACGGTGCTGTTTCGTAGCTTATTGTTTAAACAGAAACGATGTCGTTTTTGCTGGATTATATAAGCTAAAACTTAAGCCTAAAACTCATTTAGCAATCAGTTTAGAAGAAAAAAATCTAAAATCATCTGAATGAGGAGACAGGGGGGTTCTCTGGCCTTGGCCTCAGGCCTCCGATCACTGGACCACAAGTGCCCACGCGCTGCCGTACGCGGTGGTCTGAAGGTTTAAAGACCTTCGTCCTTCCACAGGTAACCTCTTTCCTTTTAAATGTTACTTTTTAAAAAAAACGATTCATATATTCGTAAAAGAGAAAAAGAGATAAGTATGAAAAATAATCACCTTCTGAAATATTATTGCAAAGGTTTGATGTACAATGCTTTTTGTGATGTGTTTCTCTCTACGTCTGTGTATATCCCCTTTTACAGATTTGAGAAAAGGCTTTATAGCCTTGATTTACTGTCTATTTTGGAAAGAAATCGAAAGATTTCTTTCCAAACTCTGTTCTAATCTATTTACTGCAATCTTGCTTTGAGTTCTTTCTTTTTCTTGCAGATGTTTGCGAGAAATCCCGCGGTGACGAAGGCTTGACGATGGTCTACCGGAGGCGTTGATCACGGCGTGACTCAGGGCCTGGAATCATGGCCTTAATGGGGGCATGATCGGTGGCTGTTGAGACGGCGAGGCACTAATGGGGCATTGAAAACCTGAGACAGAGCATTGATGGCCGTCTCGATTCTGGGAACTGGACAGACGCTCCCCGAAGCTTCCAGAAGACATTGCGGAGCCAGGAGGGAAAGGCAGAAACCTTAGGGTTTCTTGCCTTGGTGTAATGATTTGGGCCAGTTGGACCACTTTAGTCCTGGGTCTGTTTGGGTATTTGGGTTTGGGTGTAACCGGGTTTTAGGTGGTTTACAAGTTAATGGGTTAGTTTAGTTGGGCTTTAGGTATTTGATTGTAAATGGGCTGCTAGGTGTAACGGGTCTGTTGGGTTTAGGCTAAATAGGTCTATTGGGCTGGTTATTTATGGACTTTTAAATGGACATTAAATAAAGAAATATTTATTTAATTCTTTTATTTCGTTTTCAGCCCGGTCAAATTTGGGCTGCTACAGCTGCCCCTCTTTGCTCATTGCTATATAACGGGAATCGAGCAAAGATTTAGAAAGACCAAATTTGATCTGTCTTATCAAATCATAGTCTCAATCTGCTTCTCGTAAACTTGTGACTGTCATGTTGATATCTTCAATTTGTTCCCCGCCGAACACAGAGACGCCAAATCTACTTCTTCGATTTCTTCTCTGACAATACAGAGATGCCAAATCATCTTAGATTTGCTTCAGCGTAAGCACGCGAAAGCCAAATCAGCTATGTTTTCGATTTGTTCCTTGTAAGCACAAGGATGCCCAAATTATCTTGGATCTATTTGAGAACATCTGAGAGTCAAATCTGCTATGTCCTCGATTTGTTCCTTGTAAACAGAAGAAGGCCAAGTAATCTTGGATCTACTTCAGTATAAACATCTGAAGGTTAGATCTGCTATGTGTCTGCCCTCCGTCGAATATGGAGACGCCAAACTTCGATTTGTTCTCTGACAATACAGAGATGCCAAATCATCTTAGACTTGTTTCAACGTAAACACATGAAAGCCAAATCAGCTATGGTTTCAATTTGTTTCTTGTAAACACAAGGATACCAAATCATCTTGGATCTGTTTGAGAACATCTAAGAGTCAAATATACTATGTCCTCGATTTGTTCCTTGTAAACACAAGAATGCCAAATCATCTTGGATCTGCTTATAAACATCTGAAGGTGAGATTTGCTATGTATCTGCTCCCCGTCGAAGTGAAAATGCCAGACTTTGATTTGTTCTCTGACAATACAGAGATGCCAAATCATCTTAGATTTGCTTCAACGTAAACACGTGAAAGCCAAATCAGCTATGTCTTCGGATTGTTCCTTGTAAGCAAAAGGATGCCAAACCATCTTGGATCTTGCTTCAGCCAGATCTGCTATGTTGCGGCCTATTACCCTACTACTTAGGGGATTAAGGCACGCCATCTTTGATAACCTGTAGAATGATTATGCTTGATAGTTAGGATGCTATGATCGAAGTGAGTCGAATGTTCCTAATTAAACATGTTACGATGCAAAATGTTGTGAACATGACTCCTATCCTAGACGTCACCACTCATTCCTTCATTTGTCTTTTCTTTTCTGAAAGTATTATTCTTACTCAGCCTGTAGGCCTGTACTCCCTCCTCCAATGCTACGATCCACTGAGGATGTCTGTAAGATAATCTTTCCTTGGAATTGAATCGTTGGTTTTGTCCATTTTCCTTTTGGACTGGAAGAAAGAAATTCCTCGAGTTCCTTCATTCCTTACTTACGTGAATTTCTCGAACAATTTTCCTGTTTTAGTTTCTTGTATTATCTAGAAATTCTAAAGTAATGCGCAAAACTTTGTTTGTGAAGATATTTAGTTCATCTATCATTATTTCAATGCAACATACTTAAAGAACAATGGAAGATGAATAAACTCTAATAATAATTGGATTTGAATGAATTATCGAAAAAGATACAAAGGAAATTAATCTGAAAGCCTATCTTTGAGAAGAGAAAAAAATCTAAAGATAGCAAATAGGCCAAAATTAGATACCCTAGATATCGCCACTTGAGTGCTTTTACATCAACTTCAAGAAGGCATGTGTTTAGGAGATTCAAAGTACTCTGTCGATGCCCTAGTATGCAACGTTCTTCGTTCTTTGTTTAAGCAAGATTATCGGATGCTTCAAAATTTGAGTCGCCCTTTTGGGTTTTCAACTCAAAACCCCTTTTGGTCACAAGTTTCCCTTTGCGGGTTTTCACCATGGCCTCTCCATTTTTCTTCTTCTCTTTTTTTTTTTTTTTGAAAATAGAAACCTCAAAGTGCCCTTTGTGGGTTTTCATCTTGGATTCTCTTCTCCTTTAGACAAAGTATTTTTTAACTGAGTCTGAGTTCACTGGGTTGGGTAAACTTTTCCCATCCATTTCTATTACGATCAATGCACTGCCAGAGAAAGCTTTCTTCACGACATACGGCCCTTCCCAGTTCGGCATCTATTTTCCGCTAAAGTCCTTTTGAATAGGAAGGATCTTTTTCAGTACAAGGTCTCCTTCGTGGAACTCTCTTGGTCGAACTTTCTTATCATAAGCTCGCATCATTCGCGTCTGATACATCTGACCATGTCGAATGGCTCTTAGCCTCTTTTCCTCAATCAAGTTCAACTGGTCATATCGAGATTGAACCCATTCAGCTTCATCTAACCTTATCTCTGTCAAAATTCGAAGAGAAGGTATTTCTACTTTAATAGGTAAGATTGCTTCCATCCCATAAACTAATGAGAATGGGGTTGCCCCAGTAGAGGTTCTAATAGATGTTCAATAGGCCAGGAGTGCAAATGGTAACTTCTCATGCCAATCTCTATAGGTCTCAGTCTTCTTCCCCACTATTTTCTTAATGTTCTTGTTGGCGGCCTCCGCTGCCCCATTCATTTTTGGACGATAAGGTGAAGAATTGTGATGCTTGATCTTGAACTAGTCGCAAACCTATGCTATTGTTTTGTTGTTCAAGTTCAATGCATTGTTGGATATGATCCTTTCAGGCATTCTATACCGACAAATGACCTCTTTCTTTAAGAATTGACTCACAGCTGACTTAGTAACATTCGCATAAGAAGTTTCCTCTACCCATTTTGTAATGTAGTCAATTACCACGAAGATAAACCGATGTCCATTCGAAGCTTTTGGTGCTATTGGTCCAATGACATCCATGTCCCACACGGAGAAGGGCCATGGAGAAGTCATAACGTGCAAAGGTAAAGGTGCTACATGTATCTTGTCTCCATAAATTTGGCATTTATGGCATTTCTTGGTATAGTTGATACAGTCCCTGTAACGCCCCAATTTTCGGGATTTTCGGGATTTCTGTAATTTTCAATGAATTCTTAAAATTCCTGTGTTTTGTCTGTTTGGCGTAGGTTAATTATGTTAGTGGGCCTCTAGAAGACCCAAGCTTAAGTCAAAACTCGGTAACTTTAGTTAACTTAAGTTCCATAGGAAAAAGGGGTTCTGGTTAATTGGGCTTTTAAATATTAATTGGGTAAAATAAAACACAAGGAAGCCTATGGTAAGTTGGTATGTGACACCACTTGGGGGCCTTTAGAGGTGGCGTGTGGATGAGCAAGGAGAGCTAAGGTTCGAGTCCCAAGGTAAGCAAATTAGTGATATTAATTTTTATGTACAGAAAAGGTAAGCAGTGGGACTGAAGTGAAAGTCTATCAGGAAATGATTTAGAAGCTGATAAGGGAGAAGATTTAGGAGCTGATCAAGGAGCAAGAGTTGGTCGGCCAAGGGCCTCTAGGATAGGAAATTCGGCTAGGTCATTTAGTGTTGGGAATTTCAGCTTTTGGGAAGGGTGGCTGCTGAATTCTTTTTGTCATTTTCTTTTTGATAGAAGCCGAACGTATACCCTACACCTGCCGAATCCTCCTCTTCAAGAACCGAATTCTCTCATCTTCTTCTCTTTTTTTCGGTCATCTGTTCCCTTTTCTTCCCATAGCCGAACTTGGAACCTCTCATTGTGCCGTTTTCTCCATAGCCGAATACTACTTCTCATCTTTTTCCTCCTTCTTCCATCGTTTCTTTTCCATAACTGAACTTACACCCTTCTTCCTCTGTCTCATCCTTTATTTTTCCATCATCAATTTTCCTCAGTAGCCGAATCTTGTGATAGCCGAACTTTTCTGCTCTTACTTCTCTAAAAACTGAAACCTACATACTGGAGGTGAAGGAGGCCAAATCTTTGGTTGTTTGAATCTGCTTCTCCTTGTGGCTGCGGTGGATTGGAGATAAAAGAATCATAGATAGGAACATTCTTCTGAGCCGATCGACGTTAGGTAAGTCTTTCGAACAACTATCATTAGTCTCATTGTTTTGAAAGGAAAAGCCAAAACACTTAGGGGTGGCTAGCGTTTTTGGACTAAGGGATTTGCGTTTTCTGTTAGTTGTGCAAGCGGTAGCGTGGACAAAGGGATATACAGCAAAGGGCTTGAGGACTTATTCGGTTGGCTCTTCATATCTAACCCATATTTCGGCAAAAGGTAAGGAACTCTGGGATCTAAGGCTATGTTGGCCGAATATAGTAAGGGATTAAAATACATAGTTGTTTTCGATATATAGATTGACATGTTAGTAATCCAATTGTAGGCAGTTCGTGGGTGGATCTCACCAACGTACCATCCTAAATCAGGTGTGTAACTGACACCTTCTCATAGACTAGATTGGCAAAAGCCGAAAAGCCGAAATACCGAAAAGCCGGCATTTTGAAAACATGCGAGTGTGTGAATGCTTGTGAGATTAATAGTTTGAGGTATATGGTGGATTAAAGTGATAAGACTGTAGAGTGCACGATTCTATGCATTTCGATGTTTTTGGGCTTAAAGGGCCAAAAATCGGGATAGTGGGCCAACGGGCCCAATTCGGTAAGAAAACGCAGTAAGTGTTTCTGGTCGTACGTAAATGACTATGTTATGCATGGAAACCTTAGAATAGATAAATTACTTGAATATCCCTATGTATGGAAATTACCGATATACCCCTAGGTGCAAAATTACCATTATACCCCTAAGGGTTACTTTTGATTGAAAAGCATGATGATTTAATTCTGTATGATGTATGCCATGATTGTATATCTGTTGCATGGGGACATGGGTTATATTATGAAGGAAGCGTCCTGGTGGCTATGCCACAACTATCTGATCTGGTGGCTCTGCCACATATATCTGTTCTGGTGGCTCTGCCACAATTATCTGTTCTGGTGACTCTGTCACATTATCTATTCTGGCAGCCATGCTGCATATTTCTGTGGCGTGTAGCGGTTGGGTGGGTCGAGTAGTCTCTCCACATGGTGAAAGGTTGGTTTGGGGGTGCATGTGGATAGATATGGGTTGGGTTTTGCATAGACATGTAATATCTGTTCTGTTATGTTATGGGCCTATGGGCTTTATTCTGACTTCTGTTCTGGGCTAAGGCCAACTTATTCCGTTTCTGTGGTTGAGATGATATAGGCTATGGTTGGGTTAATTTACACGCTGAGTTTCCCCAAACTCACCCCTTTATTTTTCATCCACGTAGGTAATCCCCAACCATAGTGGGCTTGGAGCTGTGAAGGATTCGGAGTGGCCTCATGTTCTGCAAGTTTGACTCTCTTCTGGTGAACTGGACATTTATTTTACATTTAAGGTTTCGGTTTTCTTTTAAATCTGTAATAAGGCCGCTTGATTATTTTTTATGGTTTTAATATGTTTTGTTAAAGTAGGTAATACTTATATTTAATTGTTGGAATTGGATAACTTTAGGACGTGTTTTCAAAAATAGTAATTGATTTCAAAATAACACGACAACAAGTAAAGCTTCTGCAATGAAAATATTTTCCAAAATTAATCACTTTTCCTAAAAAGGACTTAATCAAATTGGTTTCCTGGAAATATACATGACGTTAAGGTGTCGCAATGGCGGTATGCATGTCTAGGATTGGATCCGAAGGGAGCTTGGTACTTAAGCAGTCCGATGGACTCACCTCCTCCATTCCGGTTTCCTATCTGGTGCTCAGCTTCCATTCACCTTTACCTGCATTTAAAATTATCTTTTAAAACACTAAGTAAGTTTTTTGAACAAGGACCTGAAATGTTTTTGAACGCTTTGATGTGGCATGTCGGATCTGGCCATAACGTCTAGGCTGGGTTTGGGGTGTTACATTTAGTGGTATCAGAGCCAATTTGTAACAACTCGGCTGTGGAATGGGTTTACAAAAATAAAGATTTTCAAAAAAAACTCGATTTTCAAAATTTAGATCTTTAGAAGGTGGCATTCCGAACCTCCGGCCCAAGCCTGTATGTATTACTCTAAACTTCTCTGAATTTTTTTTCTGTCTATACTAAAATTCTACTAGGATAGGATGATACTGAAACCATAGGAAATTTGATACGAGACTGAAACTGTAGCTAGACTTCGGTTCTGCGAAAACAAACTTTGAATTACTGTCTGATTCATAAAACATCTGTAATAAACACTGGAATATTGAATTAATGCATAAAATTTCGTAAATCAGATAATATGATATGAGTACAAGAGCCGCGCGTGGAAGAGGTCGTGGACGGGGCCGAGGAAGCGCTCGAGCAAGATCTTCATCTTCGGGACATATGTCGGCGATGGATGCACCAGTACCACCAGCAACGGAGGTGGAGTCTCATGACCGTGGTGCCGGGGATGATGCCCTGTCACAGGCAATACTTCGTGTTCTGGAAAGTGTTACCGGGGCAAGTACAGGGAACGAAATTCGGGGATTTATTTCTGAACGACTTCGGGCTAACGGAGCGAAAATCTTTAAGGGTGTGTCTGGTGTTCTATAAATACTTCAACATAGGAGCTCTTTGCCTCACACCAATTCATCTCCTTCGTAGTGTTTCCAACATACATAGTTACTAGCTAACGAAAAGTCTTCATCAAAGCTTCCTTCTTCAACTCTTGGATCCATGTCCAACCAGAAACGTCCCTCAGCCAACTTTCATCCTAACATTTGGAGGGATATTTTCCTTTCATCTCCAACAACGGTAAAGAGTTTAGATACATACGTGTGTTTGCACATGAGTATATATCGGTCGTTAAGATATTGTTTAGCTTAAATCACATATATACAAGTGTTTGCACTTGAGTAAATATGTTTTCATCTTTATATTGATTTCGTATTGTACTACATTTCAATTTTTCAGAAAGTTGATCCTAAAACTAAACTACAACATGAAGGACTGAAAGAAGAAGTAAGGAGGATGATTAAGGTAGCCATGGATGACGAGTTACTCTACAAATTGCGTTTAATTGATACAATCAAACGGTTGGGTGTGAGTTACCATGTTGAAAGAGAGATAGAAGAAGTATGCTCAATATTTATGAGCATGACTATAAAGATGACCAAACTCTCGAGACTACTTCTCTTCAATTTCGATTGCTTAGAGAGAATGGATTTGGTGTTCCTTCCGGTGGGTCCATTTTCCTTCCTATTTTTCACGTGAAATCCTTCTTCTTTTTTTACCGCTTATTAGGGTCATCAAAATAACTGTTTTGATTCAACAAAATCTTCCGGCTTCTTCATCGATAACTTGAATAGATGCCCCAACCCGATCAAAATTGTTAAAAATTAAAATGAATTTTTTTAAAAATTTTATTTTATAATTCAACACAAATAAATAATTAATCTAATACGAAATCTGGGTCGAGATCCAAGGTTAAAATTCATACAAAAGTCGCTGCATGTAACTTATTTTCCTATAATAATAAATTATGATGGTGACGACAAAACTTTGTTAATTCTTCGTGTTATATTTCTCTTTTTCCTACAAAACTTTGTTGTTGAGAGTTTCAATATTAGATTTAATTTCTCTATATTACAATGATTAATATAATAATATCTTTTTGGGTTGAGTAGAATGGTTCAACAAGCTCAAAGATGATGAAGGAAACTTTAACATGTCCTTAACAAGTGATGTGAAAGGCTTACTAGAATTATACGAAGCTTCACATTTACGTGTGCATGGGGAAGACATACTTGAAGAAGCTCTTGGTTTTACCACCACTCATCTTGGTTTAGCCAAAGCTGCTGGCACTATCGAATATCCCCTTTCAGCCTTAGTCTCCCATGCTCTATACCAACCCATCCTCAGGGGCTTGCCAAGGTTGGAGGCTAGGCGATTCATTTCCATTTACCGAGACGATGTTTCACATAACAAAATGCTGTTGAAGTTTGCAGAGTTGGATTTCCACTTGTTACAAACTTCACACAGGGAACAGCTAAGCAAGATCTCAAGGCAATATATTACTCCTTCAACATTCAACATTGATTGTTTATCCTAATTTAAAAGGACTAATTGATGCCTAATAATGAACTATACATAGTTAGGCTAATGTGGGTTTTGTTTCAGGTGGAGGAAAGGTTTAGACTTACCTACAAAACTACCTTTTGTTCGAGATAGATTGGTAGAAAGTTACTTTTGGATAATGGGAGTGTATTTTGAGCCACAATACTCTTTTGCAAGGGAGATATTAGTAAAAACATTGGTCATGGCATCAATAATGGATGACACATATGACGCATATGGCACACTTGAAGAGCTTCAACTCCTCAAGAATGCAATTCAGAGGTTAGCAACTTCTATATTTACACACGATTCAATTTTAAAGCGATTCAATTAGTTGATGTGATCATGTATAAAAAAATATACAATTTTTAACTTTTCTCTAATTGATTTTTCAGGTGGGATGTTGATTATATAGATCAACTCCCAGAATATATGAAATCATTTTACAAGCCATTGTTAGATTTTTATGGAGAAGAGGAGGAAGCAATGATTAAGCAAGGAAAATCATATCGTGTCAAATATGCGAAAGATGTCGTACGTTCGTTTCTTTATCTCATTTTTTAAATGATTTTACATAAGTAATAGAAATTAGTAACCCTATTCTCATAAATTATATAAGGAAAGTGTCGAATATAAGTGGAGTTGGCAAGGACACAAGGAGTTATTTTGTTATCCTTAAATATAGATATATGTTCAACATGAACATATTGAGGATTATAAGCTGATACATATGTACTCTAAATTTGAGTGTTATTATGACCTAAAGGTAATGACTTCCTTTTATTTTATTTTTTTTCCCTTTTCATAGTTTAAACAACTGTCCGAATCTTATTTTGTGGAGGCGAAATGGTGTAATGAAAACTATGTTCCAACAATGAAGGAGTATATGAGAAACGCAGTTGTATCTGCTGGTTATATCATGTTAATCGTCACATCTTTTGTTGGAATGGGAGATTTTGTGACGCCTGAGATTTTTAATTGGGCATCTAACAACCCTAAAATCATTTATGCTTCTTCCATTATTGCTCGTCTCTTGAATGATGTTACTTCACACAAGGTACCTTTTTTCGAATTTTGCAAGATTATTTTCAATAACTAATGTTTGATGAAAAAACTAATATAAATTTATAGTTTGAGCAAGAGAGAGGGCACTGTGCTTCGGCTGTTGAATGCTACATGAGAGAACATGCGATTTCAGAAGAAGAAGCATGTAGGGAATTGATGAAGCAAGTGGAGAATGCTTGGAAAGATATAAACCAGGAATTGATATTTAGTGAGATATCCAAAGTTATCCCAAGGCCAGTTCTTACACGAATTCTCAATCTTACAAGGGTCCTCGATTTCATTTACAAGAATGGAGATGGGTACACACATGTTGGGAAAAATACAAAAGATGGGATAACTTCTTTGCTCATTGATCCAATCTGAGCCTCTTATTAAGGAATGAAGAATTTATATCATCTAGCAATCCATAGCGTATGTTTGTGTCTCTTTTACGTGTCATACTATGTTTGAGGTGTTATAGCAATCTAATGTGTTTTTAATATGTGTCCTATACAAGTTTTTGTCTTACTTGTTACTTTGTATTATTGCATTAATAAATACTTCTGGTCTTTTTTTTATAACAGTGTAAATGTTATTAATTTTATTCAAATAATATACATGACATTGATCCATTATCTTAACCGCTATTTATTTAATTATTTATATTTTTTTCTGTAAATTAACAGGTTAAAATTCAAACAACTAATGTGACTAGTACGACTCGAATCCAAGCCAAACTTGAATCCAAGTTACACTTTAGATGATGAACACCCTTAACCATTAATCATTAGACCATCACATGGGGTTTTTAATTATTTATAATCTTAATTCAACCTACAAGTAGAAATATAATTCAATCCAAATTTAATTAAACTAAAAAAAATTAAGAAATTATTAAACTGTAGCATATTCACAATGTGGGTGAAAAATTAAATAAAAAATATATTTATAAAAAAATTATATTAAATTCAACTAAGGCTTTGGTTAAAATGATTAAGTTAAAAGTTTAAAAATTCATGTGCTCCAAGTCCAAATTTTATTATGTATATTATTTTATTAAAAAAATATGAAAAGATAAAAATACTCTCATATTAATACTTGTTACTTTATAAAAATAAAAGATTTTTAGTAATTTTTAAACTAAGCCGTAGATAAATAATACATATTTAATCCATTAAAACTAAAATTAATTCAATTCAAAGCACAACAAACTAAAAGCGAAAATATATTCGAATTTAAATCAGAATAAATCAGAATAAAAATTACACATAATAAGATTTAAGTGCAATAATCTTTAAAAAGAAAATCACACATGACAATTGTGCATAATAAAACTTGAATCTGACCTAGAAAGCTACCAAAACCCCAACTCAAAGGAAGATTGACTAAATGCTTTCAAGTAGTAATCGACACATGCTTAAAAATCATTGAAGTGGTTGCCTCGGTCTCTTAATTGGAGTAAGATGGTGGGGTATGATAAATTTGCAGAATGAGCAACATTTCCAATTGTTGACGATGGTTGGTGGGCAATGGAAGGGATGAATTGTTCTGGTGGGACCGTTGGATGGATAGTCGTCTAAGATGTTCCCAGAGACGGAAGGGATGCCATTGAGGAAAAAACAAAACCTATGGAAGATACATACGATCCTGCACTATTCAAATGTAGTTGGTTTACAAAATCTCAACTCTATTTTTTAGGTGGTGGAGTATACAAATATGCTTCCCAATGATTTAAAAGCTTTTTTGCTCCTTTTGCTTTCAACCTATGTTTTCCATGAGGATAAACCCAGTATGCTTGTATAGTGTTGTGTCCTGGGATTCTATCTTGTTTCAAAATCTGTATAGTATGATTCATTAAGAACAAGTATTCAAATCAGAATGGGAGTAGTAGTTAAATCTCTTGTTGGCGTCTTAAAAATCAAAATTGATTGTCAATAATCTCTTTATCTAGTAGAAAGAGTGTTATTTTACAAGCATGAAAGCTTAGATTTGATGTCAAGCAACCCCATTGTCCTCCCAATTAAAAGAAAAAAAACCAAAATTGATTGTCATCACCAAAAATAATAGTTTAGCAATCAATTTTTTTTTTAATTTGGATAATTTATACCATTAATTATTTTTAGTAATCAAATTATTTAAAAAATTTATTTAAATCATTGAGCTATTAAAATCGATACCTTCCTCTATTCATACCTATTCATACCTGCAAATTCATCAACCACCCAAGCCAAAACATGGCTGCCACTTGTATGAATTTGAAGAATTCTCAAACATTCATTTTCTTGGATAGCAAGATTATCATTCATATACATAGAATGTAGATATAATGACCCAATGTACAATTTTTAAATATTAGTTAGAATTCATGGCTACCCCTTACTACCAAACACTAATCCTTCCAAAAATCATGATTGTACATTCAACATCTCCAAAGATGACGAAGATGAAAATAATAATAAAGATTTTATTCATTACTAAAGGAAAATATTACTTTACAATAATTATAAAATGTAAGCTTACGGCACTCGTTAATTCTTTTTGTATCTTATTTAGCAGTAAAATCAGAAATGATGAAAAATGGTGCATTTTATTTTAATGAAAACGATGCTTAGTGGCAGTACAAGTTTATTAAGGAGCAACACTCAGCTTAAACGGGGTGTATTGGCATAAGTATTAGTTTACTTAAACGTTGTGTTTTGGTCAACAACGGTTCTATTGTTAGTAACAAACTTTTGAACCATCCTTCCCGCTTGTTTTTCCTCTTTTTATGTAGGTTATGGAGAATTAGAAAAGCCATATAGAAAAATACACAAGAATTTCCCCTCTCTTGATTTCTCTCTTCTCTACTCTCTTTTCTCTAATCTCTCTTATTCTTACTGAACAATTTCGTTCCACATCAAGGGTATTAGAGCAAGCACGATTTTCATGGTCAGGGAAGGGGTTACCATACGTCTACAAAAGGAAGTCAATGACCTACAGCAGGAGATTGCAAAGATCCAAAGTGATCTGGCCCTCCTAGATATGAAACTAGAAGCGAAGATGGACGCCAGCTTGCAAGCTTTCAAGGAAGAGATGAAAGGAGAGATACGGTCGTGTGGCAGACCATGTAACAGGCTGAGGTCATGTTGTTCACGAAGTCCTTAAAATCTACAGGTGGACATGGTTGTGTGGGGGATCGTGTGGCCATAAACTACACACAGTTTGTCACGATTCACTTGGTAAAGAACACACACCTTTCACCATGGGTTCGATCAATGTTCCTCACTCTTGTTTTTGGTCCGATTCACCTAGATCCAGTCTTTCAAATGACATTTACACACAAATTAATGATTGGTACCAAGGTTTTTGCAAAATTATCAAAGATTTGACAAGATTCATAAAAGATTGATTAGTCTAACCTAAATATTAATACCAGACATTAATATTACGAAAATTCAAGATTTAATCATCGAAACAAGGCATACTTATCGTTTCCTAGAAAATATATGAATGTTATTGGTGGCAATCTAAATACCGATGGAATTCAACAAATGAGAGATACTTTGGTAGGGGTAAGAAAAATAATCAAATGTATAAAAGTGAAAATATGGAAGAATGAGAAAAAGGAAGAAAAAAAAAAGACTGTAGGGCCCAATTTTAGCCCGGGGCCTAATAAACAACAGTTCAAAACTACAAAGCCCAACGACAACCAAACTTAAAACCCAAAATATACAAAGCAGCCTAACAGGTCCAAAACATAACCTTAGCCCAAACTAAAACCCTAAACAGAAAATAAGGAAGCAACACGCCCCTTTAACCAGTGCCGCATGTTCATCGGCCGCCCCGCATCCCACTCCTCCACGTTCGTACCCACGTACCTCGTCAGTGCCCACGTCCACCACGCCACCCACAACCTGCAATAGTTGAAAATCAATTGTAAAAAGGGCTATAAAAGCCTCATGAAATTATTGTTTTGGGGAGTTTTTTTTGGATAAAAATACGCACAATCGATAGAGAAGAAGAGAAAACAATTTTAAAGGTGGTTTCTAACTTTCATTTTTTTGTTTCCTCTTTTTTTTTTCCTTCATTTTCTTCACTTTATTTTTCCATACCTATGAAAATCAAAAAGGGAAAGGAGAAAGATTTACCTGAACCCGCGGTCACGGCGCCGGAGAGTCATTCTCCGTCATCGAAATTAGGCCCAAAAAAGGGGTGGTCGGATGGCCTCTCTATGATCTGTTGAAGGAGAGTAAAAATGGGGGTGTTAGGGATTTGGTTCTTTCTTTTTAATAACAGAAAGAATCTTTGTTTTTTTAAAGAAGGAAAAAGGAAAATGGGGTCTGTAACGTTTTTTGAAGAAAACTGAATGATAGTTTAAACCAAATTTGATATGTCGTCGTTTAAGAAAGGGAGGAGCTGTTCATTTAGGAATTTTGGGATATTTTCGCTAATGGTCCCTCTTCTTCGCAATGCTATTTGATTGAGTTCCTTTTTCTTTTTTAATTTTGACCCCGTTTTTTATTTTAATTGCATTTTGATCCTACCTCAAGTTGTGCGTTTTGGAGAGAGGGATATTTTCAGGAATAGTCCCTCCTCTTTATTCGTACATGTGATTTAATCCTTTTCTTATTTATTTATTTCTGATTTGCCCTGAAATTCGATTTTAGGTTCTGTTTTAGTCCTTTTTCGTTATTTTTATTGTTTCAGTTCCAAATTAATTAATTATTTGTAATATTATTATATTAGTTATATTTTTCATTATTATTTATTTATTTATTATTACTTCTATTATTATTATTATTATTATTATCATCATACTGTTAAATTAATTTGCTTAATATTTAGTATTTATTCGCTTTATTTATCATTCTGTATAGAGATTTATTTTATTTTAATCCCTTTTGCAAATTTGTATTTTATTTACTTATTTCAATTTTTTTATGAAGTATTGATTTCAAGCAATTTTATTTTATTATTTTTAATATTACATATTTTAAACAGTTTTATCTTGATTGAGTTTTATATATTGTTGTAATATGCCCATTTGACCCTGGCCCGTTAACAGAAACTAAACCAAAAATAAATTAAAATAAAAATAAAAGTCCAAACTTATTAACAGTCCATTTACAGCCCAAATTGCAGAACCCATTAACCCAAATTGTAGTAGCCCAGTACAAAACCCAACAACCATTACAAGCCCAAATCTAGATCAGTCCTAACCCGTTACCCCAGGCCCAAAACACTAATGAATTTTTTCAGCAGAAACCCTAGGTCTCTAGAAGCTTCAGCCGTCGCATCCTCCAACCGATTCTTCCACGCGTGCCACGCTCCACGCCCATGAATAACTCCTCCACGGCATGCACACCTGCAACAGAAAACAACCAAGCAGCAATTGATAGCAGATCACAGCGAACTACAGCAAGGAATTTGTATTTTCTTTTATTTATTTATTTTATTTTTTGGCTATAAAACCGAATGAAAATGATGTAAATGGGATCTTTTTTCCTGCTTTCTACAAAGAGAATAAGATTCGAATATACGCATATATGAAAAGGATAGAAATTAATTCAAAAATAATGTCCAAGAGGTGATTTTAAATCTCATTTTTTTTCTTTTGATTTTGCTTCTATTTCTTCTTTGATCTTCATTATTGTAAGTAAAAAACAAATAAATAAAGGCGTAGATACTTATCTTCTCGAAGAGGCTTCGAAATCCTTATTTGCTTCATGGTAGTCGAAGCTTAGATGAGGATTAAGGTTAAGCCTAGCAAAACTCTCAGATTCGAGGTCGAATGGGGCCGGATTAGGCCTTCGTATGATAACCGTCGGCTGAATATGGGGGCAAAATGGTAGTTGAAGGTTTTCTTTTGGGTTCGACGGAATGAGAGAGAGATAGGAAGCTTAGGTTCTTTGTTTTGATTTTGTTTAAGGGGACTAGGGGTCATTTTAGGGTTTTTTGTTTGTTTTTTAGGGAATATACGAAACGGCGCCGTTTATGGGGAAGAAGATTCGAGCTTTGACCCATTTTGTGGCCCGGATCCGCATTTTTTTACCTTGAATGGTCAATTTACGCGCGTGGTCCTTTTACTTTGCTGAACCATTCAATCGCGCCTTATTTATGTTTTCTTTCATTCTTCTAAATTATCCCCGAAATTTGCGCGTTTACTCATTTTATTCCGTGTTTTAGATGTCTCGCCTTGGAATATTGATTCATTTTCATTTTTAATCTTCGGTTATTTGCACGCATTTAATTTTGGTCCTTGATTTTGTTTTAACGATTTAATTTATTTATAAATTACTCTTCTAACTTTGTTTTTATCACGATTAAGTTTTTTTTTTGTTAGTGTCTTGTATTCTTTATGAATTATTTGTTATTCATTTTTTAAATATGTTATTCTTAATGTATTATTCTATTGATCTCACATTGCTTTAGTTTTTTTTATTTTCTTTGGTACATTTTTGAATTATTTTATTATATAATCCATTACCTTAAAATTTTTTCTATGTAATTTTATATTTAAAAGATTTATATATTATTTATCCTCGTACATTGATATTTATATTTACATATACATATGTTATGTCAAATTACTTATTTAAATCCTCTACATGTTCATATAATTTTTCTTTAAAATTTTTACTTATATATATTATTTGTTTCTTTTAAATCCAATTTTGGTATTATATATTTTGTTTATTTCAAATATTTTCCTATATTATTATTCTCTTATGTATGTGTTATTTGTACTAGGGTTTTCACTTCTTGTATATTAATTATTGTGGATAAATCAATCTTGTTTCGAATTATTTTGTATGATCATTAATTTCGTATTATATAAATAGTAGTTCATATACATTCTTCTATATATTTTTATACGGTTATATTTATCTTAAAACTTTCTATCATGTACATCAATGGTTTAAAAATTTTATATTGACATCCATTACTATTTTTATGAATATAATTTATATTATATTTTATTGATAAATTTTGGGTTTAAATTGTTTTGTATAATATTATTTTCAAAGTTCTTTTTATAATACTTATTTTTTATATATTTTTTATTTATTAAAACTTTAAATATACTCAACTTTTTTTTATGCATGTTTATATTATAGTATTATATAATGTTATCAATTTCATTTTTTTGGGATCATATTAGTTCCTAAAAGTTAATAAGCATTTCATAGACCAGCCTCTACAACTAATATCGTTTAACCTTTTTGTTATTAGTGGTAGAATCAATCAACCTTGTAGTGACACATGTATAAATAAATAATTTATATATAATTAATTTAATAAAATATAAAAATATAAAAATACAATACTTATAAAATTATAAATATTATTAAAAATTCAAAAAAAAAATCATTACTGTCATCTTCTAGCTCTTCTTAATCTTTTGACTCCTCTCTTCATCACTCATTTAAAAGCCTAGAATCAATTCCCTCTAACCAACTACTCACTTATTTCTTCACCAAATAGATGTCGGTTTTGAGCCCAAGGTTTCAAACACTTAGCAGCAACAATTTCATCTCCAAATATTTGTAAATCAACATTCTTTTCTTCTTCTTTTCTTTTTCCTGAAAATATGTGAAAAATCCTATAAGTATCATCGTAAATGCCTAATTAAAAACTTAAAAAATATAATTGATTTGTGAAAAAAAAAACTCAGAAAAATCACCTTGTATATATTAAACAGAAACCCCCTAAGGGCGAAGCCAGAAAAATTTTTTAGGGAGGCCGGATGAAATTTTATTTTATTTTATAGTTTATATCTTTATAATTTGTAAAGAATTAAATCAATTTTTTATAATTTTAGGAAGCCAAAGTGCAATTATATCTTTACTAATTTAAAATTTTAAAAAAAATTGAATGGCTTAAAATATAATTTTACATTTTAGGGGGGGTCGAGGCCCATGCCAGCCCCCGGCTACGCCCCTGTCCCCCCCCCAAAAAAAATATAGATTTATTTTTAAATCCCACCTTTTTTTGGTTTTCATTTCCTTTATACAAAACTCGGTTTCCATGATTTTTTTTCTTTTTTTCATTATTTTCATTCAATTTAGCTTTCCTTCCTATTTTTTTTGTCCATGAAAACCCACCTCTTTTTCACGCCCATCTCATGCCTTCAACTCAAGCTTCTTATATTACTTTTTCCAAGCATAAAAAGTGTTCATATGTATTATGATCGCCAACTCGAGAACCAGATAAGATCCGTATCGCCTATTCATGACTTGGCTAAGCCCTACTGAATGGATACGTGCAACCTTTACAGTGAGAAGTCAACAACGAGAGCTCTTTGTCTCAACTCGCAATGCCACAGGGTGCTCGCAAGGGTAGCTCGCGATCTTAGCTCGCATATACCGAAGAAATTCACATATGGGGGCCACAAAGTCCATTAGACAGTCCAGAACAGTATACGTGTCCTACATGCATAAACTCTACTAAGAACATTAATTCTATAAACAGTAACTATATATATAAATATTTAATTATCATTTTTAGTGAGACACAAAGGAAAATTACCCAGTACTCAACCATTAGAGTAACAGTTGTATTATATTATATTATCCCATGATTGTTATTTTTCTTTTGATTTATAAAATGTTGCTTTATGGTCTTCAACTCTTCAAAATCAATTATTCTACTTTGTTTCAAATAAAATTAATGCATTTTGAGATAATTTACAATCATTTATTTAAACTTCTTTGTTAAAAACAAGGCAATATTCAATATTTAGAAATTCAGAAAAACGTGTCCTACCGTGTTGGGTACGATTTTCGTTGGACTGAATATCGAAATATCCTTTTGTAATTTTTGACCTAAGAGCTTTTGAGAAATCAAAACTCAATCGTGTTCTCAAAAGTATAAAAGATCATGTCCTATTTGTGCTGGATGTGATGCTTTATACATGTGAAATGAGAAAGTTTTGACGACCAGCTTAAACCACTCAAATTTTTTAAGAGGAATCATATTTCAATTTTTTTTTTTGGAAAAAATCCTAGACATAAGTACATCACTTAATCAATCTGGTACCAATTCTTGGGCGTAGTGAGGGTGCTAACCCTTCCTCATACGTAACCGGCTCTCGAACCCATTTTTAAATTTACATGGACCAGAATTGTTTTAAAATATTTTATTAGGTGATCCAATCACACCTAAACAAAAGATTGGTGGCAACTCCACATTTTCGTTTTAAAAAGTCGATTCCCATTTTTCTCTAAAAAAATGGTTTCGACAATTGCTACTTCAAATTATGTTATATATTATTCATTTTATATCTTTTTATACAAAGTATTATTTTATATCATTACAAATTATTTCATATATTGTTTATTTTGAGTTTTTTTTATATATTGTTTATTTTAAACTTATATATATTATTTTAAATTTCGTGATATATCGTCTATTTTTTATTCATTTTGTATTTTGTTGATTTTTAAATTCTTTTCTCACATTATATATTATAAATTCATTTATTATCATTTTTAAATTATTTTTACATTCTATTTCGACTTGCTTTGTTTTTTAAATTGTTATATATGTCTTTTAATTCATTTGTCTTTGATTAGTGATGTTAGCTTCTTAAATAATGTACATGGTGTGTTTATTGCCATTTTGTGTTCTATAAGCCATTTATCTATATTTTCATATTGTCATTTTTCATCAATGATTTTTATCCATCATTTCAATATTGTATCAATTTTCCCCCAAATCTAAAAAACTTTTAAAAAATAATAAGGCAATACACGGTATTTGGAATCTTCGAGAAGATTGTGCCCTAACTTACTGGGTTCCAATTTTCCTCGTTGAATTTAAATAATCGAATATCCTTCTTCAATCCAAACTTATAAGTTTCAAATAAAAGCTTATTCTCGGGGATTTGAAGAGTTGTGTCCTAACTCACTGGATATGACGTTTAGTTATCTCGAGATAAGGATTTTTAAAAATCAAGGGTGTAATAACCAAAATTTGCCCGGGCTTTAAAATTGAAAACAAAAAATAATAAATAAATGTTTATTTATTAAACAGTCCGTCCTTTTACAGGCCAAAAGTTAAAACCCAACTAGCCTAAACCCAAACCCAAAACCCAGCTAAATTACCCGGTACCCATTACACCCTGCCTAGCCCAGAACTAAAGTGACCCAATTGGCCCAAACTATTACATTAAGGCAGGAAACCCTAGGGTTTCTGCCTTTTCCTCTTTGAGCCGTCACTGCTTCTAAAAGATTCGGGGAGCGTCTGTGTAGCACCCCAAACCCGGCTCAGACGTTATGGCCGGATCCGACATGCCACATCGAAGCATTCAAAACATTTCCGATCCAGAAAGAAAACTTACTGAGTGTTTTAAAAGATGATTTCATTATAGGTTAAAGTGAATGGAAGCTGTGCACCAGGTAGGAAACCGGGAAAGAGGAGGTGAGTCCATCGGACTGCTTAAGTACCAAACTCCCTTCGGATCCAATCCTAGACATGCAAACTGCCATTGCCATACCTTAACGTCATGTATATTTCTAGGAAACCGATTTGATTAAGTCCTTTTTAGGAAAAGTGATTAATTTTGGAAAATATCTTCATTGCGGAAGCTTTGTCTGTTTTCGTGTTATTTTGAAATCAATTACTGTTTTTGAAAACGCGGCCTAAAGCTATCTAATTTCAACATTTAAAATATAAATATTACCTATCTTAATAAAACATATAAAAACCATCAAAAATAAATAAGCGGCCTTATTACATTTAAAAGCCCAAAACCTCAATCGTAATTAAAAGGATGTCCAGTTCACCAGAAGAAAATCAAACTTTCAGAACGGGTGGCCACTCCGAATTCCCTCACAGCTCCAAGCGCACTATGGTTGGGGATTTCCTGCGTGGATGAAAATAAAAGGGGTGAGTTTGGGGAAACTCAGTGTGTAAGGAAAACTCATTCAAAGCCCAAGTCAGCTCAAGCCTATTGGGCCTAAGCCCATTCAGGTAACAGTGATACTGGGCCAGAGCCCTTTTCAGATTACAATAAACTGGGCATTAGCCCCTTATTCAGATAACAGTATGGCCCATAGGCCCATTTCAAAATACATGCAACATCAATAACATATGCAAGCCCATTTGGGGAGACTACTCAACCCACCAACCACTACACTCCACCCGTACCAGCCATACACTCCATGTGGGGATAACTCAACCCACCCAGCCCAACACTCCACAGTTGCAGCATTGCTGCTCAGTTAACAGTAAATTGAGGTAAAGCCTCCAGTACGTGGACAAGCCACTTTCAGTACTTCCTCCGTCAATATCCCAATCCCATGCATCAGATAATAACAATATGGCATGCAGTAAATAACAACAGTCAAACATGCATTTAGGTCAATTTAACCATAGAGGTATTTCGGTAATTTATCTACTAGGGGTAAAACTGTAAATTTTCCACTTTTAAAGGTATTTCAATAATTTATCTATTTTAGGGTTTTTCATGCATATTCCTACTTTTCACGTACTAACATAATCAAGTACCGAGGGTTCTTACCGAATTGGGCCCGTTGGCCCATCATTCCAATTTTGGCCCATTAAGCCCAAAAATATCGAGGGCACAGAAATCATGCACTTTGCAGTCCAAATTTTGCAGCTTAGTAAAAACATTAATCGATTTACCTCACGAGCATTCGCACACTCGCAAATCTACAAAATACCGGTTTTTGGCATTTCGACTTTTCGACTTTTTCCGATCCAGACTAAGAAAGAGGGTGTTAGTTACACACCTGTTTGCGACGATATGCTGACAAGATCCACACACGAACCGTCTACAATTGGATTACTAACACGTTAATCTAACTATTCAAATACAAACTACGTATTAACCCCTTACAATATTCAGCCAACCACACCTACAGGTCATAGTAAGCTTATAAGAAATCAATAAGCAACTCATTAACAAATTTTTGTCAATGTTTGCCACATAATCATAATTTCACTACAAGCTGTCTTCCTGAGCAACAGTCACTAAATCATTTATAACTGGAGCTACGAAACTCCAAATCAAGTGCCGTTAATTTTACCTGAAAATAGACTAATATATCTTCTATCCATAAAATTTTTAGAATTTTTGGTTTAGCCAATCAATACCAGATTTTTCTCAAAGTTTCCCATGTTTCACTATTTGACTAATCTGACCACTCTTCATTACGAATCAAATTTCTCATTGTACAGAATTCAAAATATGTTCTCGTTTATTCCATTTGAAACTAGACTCATTAAGATTTAATTACATAATTTATGCAGCTTCTAACTCATCTCTCACAATTTATGGTGATTTTCCAAAGTCACGTTACTGCTGCTATCCCAAGCAGATTTATTACCAAATCACTCTTTCACACATACCTTGCATGCATGTTATTTAAACATGTATATCACCAATCAATCATCACATATCTATGATTTTACTTAAGTATAATCTCCATTTCATCATTTTAAAGCACAACATGTTAGCTGATTTTTCCCTTTAACATCTAAGGCACATGCATGCTCATTTGTATGGCTCAACTTCACCTATCTTCCATTTTTCATCAAAAGAACATGAAACAACAACCATTTCCTTCATTTTAATTCATGACTAAATGCTCACAACACAACTAAAAATCAAAATATACTTGAAGAGTTAAGGTAGAATCAAGAAGAACTCATGAACCTCAAAATAGAAGCAAGGTACCAAGAACTTACCTTCAATTTTCCTCCTCCTAATGACCGAATACTCAAGAGCTTTCTCCTCTCCTTTCTCTTCTCTAACTTTCAGCTATGATGAACAAAGATGGACAAAACTTTGTTCTTTTCACCCCTTTTTCTTTTAATAAAACTTCATATTTCATCCATTTAATTCTTTAATACAAAAGACATGAAATTCTTATCATGAAACATTTACCTAACCCATTATCATGAAACATTTACCTAACCCATTATCATGGAACATTTACCTAACCTATTATCATGCAACATTTACCTAACCTATTATCATGAAACATTTACCTAACCTATTATCAATTTGTATCAATTTGTACCATAAATTATGGATATCAAGTGTACATTTTGTCTACAACAACATGATGGCTGGCCACTTCATGTAAAATGGGAGGTTTGTCATGCAAATCCTCCTATTTTGCACTCCTATTTATTTGGCCACTTCAATTTAGCCTATAGCATTTTCAAATATTTTCACATAGGTCCTATTTCATAATTTCACCCCCTTTTTCTTATGGAACAAAAATTAACTAAAATTGCCGGGTTCTATCTTAAGCTTGGGCTTTCTAGAGGCCCACTAACATAATTAAACCTATGTCAACATTCACAGGATTCCCGAAAATTGGGGCGTTACAACTCTACCCTCCTTAAAGAAATTTCGTCCTCGAAATTTACCTAATCCAAGCAGATGAGGGTATTGCTGTTGCATCGTCTCTTCTGGCTCCCAAACTCAGAAAGTTTCCCCTTCCTTAACTTGTTGAAAACGAGCGACCAAAGACTCATCGTTCAACTATTTTTCCTTAATCTGATCCACCCAGGTTGGCCTCACTTGCAACTCAGCCAACAGACTTCCATCATCATACAGACTCAGACGAGCAAACATTGCTCTCAGATCTGATACAGCTCTACGACTTAGAGCATCGGCTACCACATTAGCCTTGCTTGGGTGATACTCGATCGAACAGTCATAATCCTTAAGCAACTCAATCCATCTCCTTTCCTTAAGGTTCAGCTCCTTCTGAGTCAACAAATACTTAAGACTCTTATGGTCAGTGTATATAATACACCTTTCTCCGTACAAGTAATGTCTCCAAATCTTAAGTGCAAATATCACTGGTGCCAACTCTAAATCATGAGTCAAATAGTTTCCCTCATGAGGCTTAAGCTATTGTGATGCATATGCAACCACCTTACCCTATTGCATTAACACGCAGCCCAAACCTACGTGTGATGCGTCGCTGTACACAGTAAAATCATTCCCAGACTCCGGCTGAATTAACACAAGTGCTTCAGTCAGAACTTCCTTCAACTTCTCAAAAGCTTCCTGCTGTTTCTTAGTCCATACAAACGGTACTCCTTTCTTTATGTGTTTTGTCAGAGGTGCTGCCATCACAGAAAAACCTTCCACAAACCTTCTATAGTATCTTGCCAGTCCTAGGAAACTCCGTATTTCTGACACTGACCTAGGCGGCTTCCATTCCAAAATCGCTTCAATTTTCTGAGGGTCCACTTTAATCTCCTCAGCAGAGACCACATGTCCTAAGAAAGTTACCTCTCTCAACCAAAATTCACACTTGCTGAACTTCGCAAAGAGTTCCTTCTCCCTTAATACTTACAGCACTATACGGAGATGCTCATCATGTTTCGTTTTAGTTTCAGAATATACCAGGATATCGTCAATAAAGACGACTACAAATTGATCTAAAAATGGTTGGAACACATGATTCATCAGATCCATAAACGCTGTAGGAGCGTTCGTCAGTCCAAATGGCTTAACCAGAAACTCGTAATGACCATACCGAGTCCTGAATGCTGTCTTATGGATATCTACCTCCTTGACCCTTAACTGATGATATCCAGATCGAATGTCGATCTTGGAAAATACAAAAGCTCTTCTAAGTTGGTCAAACAGATCGTCAATCCTTGGCAGTGGATACTTATTTTTAATCGTCAATTTGTTCAACTGGCGATAATCAATGCACATCTGCATCGTACCATCCTTCTTTTTCATGAATAGCACCGGTACTCCTCATGGAGACACGCTTGGCTTAACGAAGCCCCTATCCAACAACTCTTGAATTTGAGTCTTTAACTCCACTAACTCCTTCGGTGCCATCCTACACGGTGAGATGGACACGGGCGCCGTTCCAGGCAACAAATCTTTTCCAAACTCAACTTCTCGGTTCGGAGGCAATCTTGGAAGCTCCTCCGGAAAAACATCTTGGAACTCCTTTACGGTCCTAACCTTATCCACTGTCAGTCCCTCCTCTTCTGACTGACTTACAAATGCAAAATAGGCCTCACAACCTTTCCAAATCCACTTTTCGGCTCTTAAAGCCGACACCACATTGGACAATTAATCCCTTCGCTCACCTATCACCATAACCTCCTCATCCTTTGTGGTTCTTAACACCATTCGTTTAGCAGCACAATCCAGAGTCACTTTATGCTTAACAAGCCAGTCCATTCCCAAATGAGATCAAACTCTCCGAATGGTAACTCCATCAGATCTCCAGGGAAAATCTTACCTTGAATTTCTAAGGGTACATTCCTATACAGTTTGTCTACCCTAACCGAGTGACCCAAGGGACTTAGTACAGATACCCCACTCACAATCTCCTTAGAGCAGTCCAAGTTGTCCATAATCCGTTCTGTGGCCTCCAACCAATATTCCGCCACATTCGGGGCTATACCAGACACGCCCTTAAAGATCTCCGTTCCGTTAGTCCCGAGGTCATTCAGAAATAGATCCCTGAATTTCGTTGCCCGAAATTGCTCCGGCAACCCTTTTTAGAACACGAAGCATTGCCTGTGACAGGGCATCATCCTCGGCGCCGCGGTCATAAGACTCTACCTCTATTGCCAGTGGTACCGGTGCATCCACCGCCAGCATATGTCTCGAAGACGAAGATCTCACTCGAGCACTTCCTCGGCCCCCTCCACGGCCTCTTGTACTCATATCGTATTATCTTGATTACGAATTTTTATGCATCAATTAATACTCCAATGTTTATTACAGATGTTTTATGAATCAGACAGTAGTTCAGAGTTTGTTTTCGCAGAATCGAAGTCTAGCTACAGTTTCATTCTCTTATCAGATTTTCCTATGGTTTCAGTATCATCCTATCTAGAGTATCCTAGCAGGATTTTAGTACAGACAGATAATTCAAGAAAATATTCAGAAAAATTCAGAATACTTACGGACTTGAGCCGGAGATTCGAAATGCCACCTTCTAAAGATCTAAATTTTGAAAATCAAGTTTTTCGCATTCTTTATAAAATTTTCGCTTTCAAAAATCTTTGTTTTTGTAAACCCCTTCCACAGCCGAGTTGTTGTAACCTAGGCTTTGATACCACTAAATGTAGCACCCCAAACCTGGCTCAAACGTTATGGTCGGAGCCGATATGCCACATCGAAGCATTCAAAACATTTCTGATCCAGAAAGAAAACTTACTGAGTGTTTTAAAAAATGATTTCATTATAGGTTAAAGTGAATGGAAGCTGTGCACCAGGTAAGAAACCGGGAAAGAGGAGGTGAGTCCATCAGACTGCTTAAGTACCAAACTCCCTTCGGATCCAATCCTAGACATGCAAACTGCCATTGCCATACCTTAACATCATGTATATTTCTAGGAAACCGATTTGATTAAGTCCTTTTTAGGAAAAGTGATTAATTTTGGAAAATATCTTCATTGCGGAAGCTTTGTCTGTTTTCGTGTTATTTTGAAATCAATTACTGTTTTTGAAAACGCGGCCTAAAGCTATCTAATTTCAACATTTAAAATATAAATATTACCTATCTTAATAAAACATATAAAAACCATCAAAAATAAATAAACGGCCTTATTACATTTAAAAGCCCAAAACCTCAAACGTAATTAAAAGGATGTCCAGTTCACCAGAAGAAAATCAAACTTTCAGAATGGGTGGCCACTCCGAATTCCCTCACAGCTCCAAGCGCACTATGGTTGGGGATTTCCTGCGTGGATGAAAATAAAAGGGGTGAGTTTGGGGAAACTCGGTGTGTAAGGAAAACCCATTCAAAGCCCAAGTCAGCTCAAGCCTATTGGGCCTAAGCCCATTCAGGTAACAGTGATACTGGGCCAAAGCCCTTTTCAGATTACAATAAACTGGGCATTAGCCCCTTATTCAGATAACAGTATGGCCCATAGGCCCATTTCAAAATACATGCAACATCAATAACATATGCAAGCCCATTTGGGGAGACTACTCAACCCACCAACCACTACACTCCACCCGTACCAGCCATACACTCCATGTGGGGATAGCTCAACCCACCCAGCCCAACACTCCACAGTTGCAGCATTGCTGCTCAGTTAACAGTAAATTGAGGTAAAGCCTCCAATACGTGGACAAGCCACTTTCAGTACTTCCTCCGTCAATATCCCAATCCCATGCATCAGATAATAACAATATGGCATGCAGTAAATAACAACAGTCAAACATGCATTTAGGTCAATTTAACCCTAGGGGTATTTCGGTAATTTACCTACTAGGGGTAAAACTGTAAATTTTCCACTTTTAAAGGCATTTCAATAATTTATCTATTTTAGGGTTTTTCATGCATATTCCTACTTTCTCACGTACTAACAGAATCACGTACCGAGGGTTCTTACCGAATTGGGATTGTTAGCCCATCATTCCAATTTTGGCCCATTAAGCCCAAAAATATCGAGGGCACAGAAATCATGCACTTTGCAGTCCAAATTTTACAGCTTAGCAAAAACATTAATCGATTTACCTCACGAGCATTTGCACACTCGCAAATCTACAAAATACCGGTTTTCGGCATTTCGGCTTTTCGACTTTTGCCGATCCAGACTAAGAAAGAGGGTGTTAGTTACACACCTGTTTACGACGATATGCTGGCGAGATCCACACACGAACCGCCTACAATCTGATTACTAACACGTTAATCTAACTATTCAAATACAAACTACGTATTAACCACTTACAATATTCGGCAAACCACACCTACAGGTCATAGTAAGCTTATAAGAAATCAATAAGCAACTCATTAACAAATTTTTGTCAATGTTTACCACATAATCATAATTTCACTGCAAGCTGTCTTCCTGAGCAACAGTCACTAAATCATTTATAACTGGAGCTACGAAAATCCAAATCAAGTGCCGTTAATTTTACCTGAAAATAGACTCATATATCTTCTATCCATAAAATTTTCAGCATTTTTGGTTTAGCCAATAAATACCATATTTTTCTCAAAGTTTCCCATGTTTCACTATTTGACTAATCTGACCACTCTTCATTACGAATCAAATTTCTCATTGTACAGAATTCAAAATATGTTCTCGTTTATTACATTTGAAACTAGACTCATTAAGATTTAATTACATAATTTATGCAGCTTCTAACTCATCTCCCACAATTTATGGTGATTTTCCAAAGTCACGTTACTGCTGCTATCCCAAGCAGATTTATTACCAAATCACTCTTTCACACATACCTTGCATGCATGTTATTTAAACATGTATATCACCAATCAATCATCACATATCTATGATTTTACTTAAGTATAATCTCCATTTCATCATTTTAAAGCACAACATGTTAGCTGATTTTTCCCTTTAACATCTAAGGCACATGCATGCTCATTTGTATGGCTCAACTTCACCTATCTTCCATTTTTCATCAAAAGAACATGAAACAACAACCATTTCCTTCATTTTAATTCATGACTAAATGCTCACAACACAACTAAAAATCAAAATATACTTGAAGAGTTAAGGTAGAATCAAGAAGAACTCATGAACCTCAAAATAGAAGCAAGGTACCAAGAACTTACCTTCAATTTTCCTCCTCCTAATGACCGAATACTCAAGAGCTTTCTCCTCTCCTTTCTCTTCTCTAACTTTCAGCTATGATGAACAAAGATGGACAAAACTTTGTTCTTTTCACCCCTTTTTCTTTTAATAAAACTTCATATTTCATCCATTTAATTCTTTAATACAAAAGACATGAAATTCTTATCATGAAACATTTACCTAACCCATTATCATGAAACATTTACCTAATCCATTATCATGGAACATTTACCTAACCTATTATCATGGAACATTTACCTAACCTATTATCATGGAACATTTACCTAACCTATTATCATGAAACATTTACCTAACCTATTATCATTTTGTATCAATTTGTACCATAAATTATAGATATCAAGTGTACATTTTGTCTACAACAACATGATGGCTGGCCACTTCATGTAAAATGGGAGGTTTGTCATGCAAATCCTCCTATTTTGCACTCCTATTTATTTGGCCACTTCAATTTAGCCTATAGCATTTTCAAACATTTTCACATAGGTCCTATTTCATAATTTCACCCCCTTTTTCTTATGGAACAAAAATTAACTAAAATTGACGGGTTCTATCTTAAGCTTGGGCTTTCTAGAGGCCCACTAACATAATTAAACCTATGCCAACATTCACAGGATTCCCAAAAATTGAGGCGTTACAGTCTGTCCAGCTCTCGAATCAAGGCCACCATCGATTGTGCCCCCATCAATGTTTCTTCAGTCACGCCGTTTCACCTTGCATCGTTTCAACTACCCTTCATTAGTGCCATGATTCCAGGCCCCGTATCTCGTTGAGACACAAATCGACGCCGTGATCAGTGCCCTTTCTTCTCTTCGATCACCTGCAAAAGGAAACAAGAGGGATCAGAACCAACAAATATGGCAAGGAAATAAAATAAAGATGTAAATACACTGTAAACAGTGGCTATAATGCCCAAATACATTCATTGTAAAAAGGATCCCGATTTTTTACAAAGACAATAATATACACACGATTTACGAAGAGAGAAATATACAAACAAATTCAACAGAGCACAGTAGTATCGACTTACAATACCAGTAGCCAAGTGAATACAAAGGTGAATATTTTAACATATATTACAAATAGTAAAAAGGAAAATAGATTACCTGACTTTCGCTGAAAAGGGGGAAGGTTTTGACCCTCCGACCACCGTGCGTGGTGGCGCGTGAGAGCGTGAGAGGTCGGAGACGGAAGCTCAACAGAGCGCTGAGAGCCCCTTCCTCATTCCTCTTTCAGAGGATCCTTTTTTTTAAAAAAAAAACCAGGTTAAAGTGATTTTTTTAAGCTAAAATTGGCTTATATAGCCTTATTAAAACGATGTCGTTTAGCTTAAAGCAATAAGCTTTAAAACGGCATCGTTCCAAGGAGGATCCGCGTGTTGACCCGATGACCCGGGGAGGATCCGCGCGTTTTTGGAGAATGGGCAAATTGCCCAATTGATCCTTCTGTTTTTTTAAATTTTTCCAACTGCATTTTATTTTTATTTTAATTTGGCCTTAATCTTTTATATTTGTTTTAATTTAGTCTAAACAGCCTTTAAAATTCATTTTGGAAATGGTGTCGTTTTGAGGATTAAGGTTTAATTACCCAATGAGTTCCTCTGTTCCAACTTGTGTTTTAATTAAGTCCAAATGTTTTTATTATTTTACAATTAACCCCGAAATTTCCAATTAACAATTTTTATTATTAAATAGAATATATTATTTTTTATATATCCAATATATTGTAATTTTTTTAAAAAAAATTTATTCATCATATATTTTTATATTTGCATTTTACTATATGTTGTATGTATTTTCATTATATATATTATTTATTTTACTATATTTTATCTATTATATTATTATATATGTTTAATTTTTATTATATTTTATATATATATTATTTATATCTATATTATATGTTTTAGTACATGTTATTTTTATATATTATATATTATATATTATTCATATTATTACATATTTATTTATAAAGTTAGTAAATACTATGTATTTTCTATATATATCAATTATTTTACTATATTTTTATATGAAATACCTATTAGATTATTATTATTTTATATATTCTTCTTATATTATATTATATATTTTATTACATATTTTTATTTGTAAATTATATTTTACTATATTTCTTTACCACCTTTATTTTATCCTAAAGTATACATTACTTATTAATTATATATTTTTTTTAAAAAAATAAACAACATCTAGAATACTATTTTCCTTATATATTAAGTTATTATACCTTATAATATAATATATATACATATTTTTTAAAAAAAGGGGTTTCTTTTTATTGTTCTTACATCGTTTAATGTATTTCTAAATAGCTAACTTTTATATTTCATACATTTAATTTGCTTATTATTTTAAAATTCTCTTTTATTTTGATATAGTTTAATACGTTAAATTTTGTATAATATTTCTTTTTGTATATTTGCATTAGGCTAATTATTTATGGTGGTTGGTATAAGATATTATCGTGTGTATACTGCAATTTACACTTGTTGTATTTATTGTGCATTGTATGATATTTTGCATGGAATAATGTTGCATGAACATTATGATGGTTTATGTGTAAAATGATATTGTAAGTTGTGAAAATTATGCTATCATTGTTACCTTTACTATATTTGCATGGAATAATAAAGCATATATATATTGTATTTAATTTTTTTATATATGAAACATATCATTTTAAAACCAAAAGTCATTAAAAAGGAACTTTTAGAAAATGAACGAGGCAATGTTGTGGATGTTTAAGAATTTGAGAAATAGTACCCTAACATGCTGGGTTGCAATTTTCCGTTTATCTAAATATCTAAAATATCCTTTTTAAGCAGGTTTTACAAATCATGATATGATTTTAGCCATGAAAATTTAAAGGTATCGTGTCCAATTATGCTGGATGTGATATTTATTATTTCTTCAAAGCGAATGAATCTCGATTCTCTTAATTTAAATTATTACGAAAATAAAGAAACTTTTTTTTATTCTCAAAATTCTGATATTAATACAAAAATTATTCAATTTGGTACCAATTTTGGGCGTTATGAGGGTGCTAATCCTTCCTCGTACGTAACTGACTCCCGAACCTATTTTTCTCATGATTTCGTAGACCAAAATTAATGTTTTAAAACAAAATATTTTATAATGTGATCCAATTACACCTAAAAAAATTGGTGGCGGCTCCCATTTTTATTTTTCAAAAGTCGATCCCCGTTTTTCAAAATCCCTTTTAAAAAATGGTTTCGACAGCTTGGCGACTCCACTGGGGACTATAAGAGAGTCAAGCCAAGAAATTGAGTATTTTTGTTTTAATGTCAGAAGTTTGGAACACTTAAATCTTTTTACATGTGTTTGCTGCATATGTTTGTTACTTTATTGCTATACTTTGCATTTGCACTACCGTTGTGGTCATACCTTTAAGTGGGAGTGAGAAGCTACGCTTTCGTAAGGTTTTCACCTTCGTATTAGCTAGTGGATTGCTTCCGGGATACTCTACCTATGTCTTCATGAGATTTTCATCTCTGTATGGCCATAGGGAAAAGTGTTCCCCTGAACTAAACTCAATCTATATGAGCCTATAGTGAGTGAGGACCGAGGAATCTGCTGGTTCAGGTACCTTTTCTTTAGAACTAAAACTCATATAGTGAACTTTTAAGTGCTTATCCTAAAGATAATAGTGATAACCTTTAGAAAATTGCCCTTATAAGGATTTATTTACCGCTTTCCTATATATGTGATACTGACTTACTATTTTTATTTTGTTGTCATTACATGTCATTCCTCATTTATTTAAAGGTGTCGATTCAAGGCTCGATTTCTAGATTAGAAAGTTTTATAATGAGGAACGAATACCTTAATAAAGAAGAGGACAATGCTTCTATTTGTACCTGGTCAGAGAAAATCCAATTAGAGAAAGGAGATAGTGTCACCGAGGGGTATACATCAGAGTTACGAGACTTCACTCGTGTTAATTCGACACAGAATGAGTTGCAGGAGCTAAGAAACATTTGGGCGCAGTGGGATGATAATGCTAAGCAGTTTTTCTATCAGAGTTATGGAGACCTTCCATATTTGCTAGACGTCAAGGTAGATAGGCACTTGTTTGGAGCTATTGTACAGTTCTGGAACCCTGCTTATAGTTGCTTTACATTTGGTAATGTTGATCTTGTACCTACTTTAGAGGAGTATACGACTTTATTGCGTTGTTCAAGGATTCATGGTTACAAGGCTTATGTTAGGCCTGCTAGTTTTCCAACTTTTGCGAAGAAATTGGTAATGATTACTGGGATGAGTAAGCACTGGGCTGTAGCTCATGTGCAGAAAAAGGGTGATAGTAAGTGCATTCCGTGGACCATTTTGAGGGATTTGATATTGACGCATCCGAATATGAAGAAAAAGGTCGACGTCTTGGCTTTGAGTATTTACGGTATGGTGATCTTCCCGAAGGCGTTGGGGCACATAGATGAGTCAGTCGCAGACTTGTTTGATCAACTTAGTAAATAGAATACACCTGTACCTGCGATCTTAGCTGAGACGATGAGATCCTTGAGCGCATGTCGAAGAGTTGGAGAAGGAAGATTCATCGGATGTGCACAGTTACTGTTAGTTTGGTTTCATAGTCACTTTTGGAAGCTCGATAGGGTTCCTTGCCGAGTTTTCTTTGAGGGTTATTCTCCCTTAAAGGAAGCAGTGGACATACCGAGAAGAGATGACATTTCGGAGGAGAGATGGTTAGACATTCTTCAGAATCTTTGAGAGGAGGATGTTATATGGAAGGCTCCTTGGTTGGTTCCTAGTGAAGTCTTTTACCGATGCAACAGTTTTGATTGGGTCCCTTTGCTAGGAATTTGGGGAGTTGTTGGATATACACCATTGCTTGTTTTAAGGCAATATCGAGCGAGGCAGTTCATACCGGCTACACAGGGTCTAGCTCAGAGTGATTTTTCTTACAAAGGAGATCACTATAAGAAGAGGATGTGAGAGATTTCTGAGGCTTGGAAGAAGCCTTTCTGTATGAAGATCTTGACGGAAGGTTCGACGTCAACCCTCGAGTATAAGGGTTGGTTTAGTAAGAGATTCAACGATAATATCCCTAGGCCAATTTTGGGAGAGGCTCGATCATTGGAGGAAAACTTGTGAGTGATCCCATCGGAGTTGGAGGTTATGAAGCAAGAGTTCGAGAGGAAGAATTCAAAGCTAGAAAAGAGGATTGAGAAGCTCGAAGAGGAGAAAATGTGCTTAAGTCTCGATGTTGACGTTCAAAAGATAGAAGTCGAGAAGATGAAAAAGAAAAAAAGGAAGGTCGAGGAAGATCGAGATGACCTAAAGACACATTATAAGAAAGCTCAGATGACACTGAAGAGGGTCGGGTTAGGGAGATCTTCAGAGCAATGGCAGCAAGAGATTAAATAAGAAAGAGTCAAGGCCAAGTATAGGGAGAAAAAGTTCCAAGAAATGCAGTCTCGTAATCAGGCCCTAGAGAAGGAAAATCAAGGGTTAAAACTTAAGGTGTCAGAGCTTGGACGATCCCTTCATTATTACTGAAGTCGTAACTCTACAATCGAGTTAAAGGCAAGCTTGGACAAGATTGAGAATATGAAGCATAACATTGGAGAGTTAGAAGCAGCACTACAGGGCTGTGAATCATGGATTGAGCATCTCGAGGCAAGAGAAGAACAGTGGAAGGGAGAACTTCACCATCTTCAGAGTCAAGTGGGAGATAGAGATCATATCATGGGAGAGGCCTTAGTTTAGATTCGAGAGGCCGCTGAACACTTGCAGGAGTTGGCAACACAAGCTAGAACGCTGAGTATGATGTATGAGTCATCGTCAGACAAGGGACGAGAGTTAGCATTGTTATTAGATAGGGTTAAGATTCTAGGCCTATGGGCAAAAGTGTATTTGTAATCTATTTTATGAAAAGATTTTTGTTCCTTAAATAACATTTTCTAAAATGAAACTGAGTCAGAATCGACATTTTTTTGCATTCATGCATTTGCATTTCATTACATCATATGCATTCAAGTTTATAGAAAGACCCTAATTAAGTTAAAATTATTAGGAAGAAAAAGAGTAAGAAATAGGAAATCTCGAAGCAACACATCCCTACGGTACATGCGCTAAGTCGAAGAATATGGACCAAAGATTTGGGCAGTTACAGAAGGACATGTAGGACCAATTGCAAGAACAATTGGCCAAGATGCAAAATGACATGAGAGAGCATATGCTAGAGGCTCAGAGAAATATAATGGTCGAAATGGCTCAACTACTGAGGGCCACTGATAAGGGAAAGGCTCTCATGGCAATTGCTGGAAAATTGTATTTGTAATCTATTTTATGAAAAGATTTTTGTTCCTTAAGTAACATTTTCTAAAATGAAACTGAGTCAGAATCGACATTTTTTTGCATTCATGCATTTGCATTTCATTACATCATATGCATTCAAGTTTATAGAAAGACCCTAATTAAGTTAAAATTATTAGGAAGAAAGAGAGTAAGAAATAGGAAATCTGGAAGCAACACATCCCTATGGTACATGCGCTAAGTCGAAGAATATGGACCAAAGATTTGAGCAGTTACAGAAGGACATGCAGGACCAATTGTAAGAACAATTGGCCAAGATGCAGAATGACATGAGAGGGCATATGCTAGAGGCTCAGAGGAATATGATGGCCGAAATGGCTCAACTATTGAGGGCCACTGATAAGGGAAAGGCTCCCATAGTAATTGTTGGAGAAGAGAATGACGGTCCTCCTCCCGGTTTCACTCCACCTCACATACAAACTCAACCTAAGGCATATCCTCATGGGCCATCTGTCACAATAAGGCCTCAACAGGGTCAAGTTGATGATGGGATTCCTATAAATTTCCCAACTGGCTCAAGATTCAATTTAGGCGATAACTCTACCAATCCTCTCATTCCCGATTTGGATATGGTTGAAAAGGAAGATTTGAGAGCCAAAGCTACAAAACAGTTAGAAGAATGTTGCTGATGGTTGGAAGAGAAATTTAAGGCCTTAGAAAGTGCTGAAGGGCATCAGGGAGTCGATGCCAAAGATCTAAGTTTGGTCCCAGACTTGGTGCTTCCTCATAAATTCAAGATGCTGGAGTTTGAAAAATACAACAGGACTATTTGCCCAGTGGCTCACGTTACGATATTCTGTAGAAGAATAACCGGGTACGTAAACAATGATCAGCTATTGATCCATTATTTCCAAGACAGTTTGGTAGGAGCGGCAGCTAGGTGGTACAATCAGTTGAGCCGAGCAAGAATAAGTTTATGGAGGGACCTTGCACAAGCCTTCATGCAGCAGTACAATCATGTGACTGACATGACCCCTGATAGGATCACTCTGCAAAACATGGAAAAGAAGCCTAATGAAAATTTTAGACAATACGACAAAGATGGAGAGAGGTGGCAATGCAAATTCAACCACCACTATTGGAGAAAGAAACCACCATGTTGTTCATCAACACTTTGAAGGCTCCATTCATTACCCACATGATTGGAAGCACTACCAAAAGTTTTGTAGACATAGTCATGGCAGGAGAGATGATTGAGAATGCCATAAGGGGTGGCAAAATTGAGGGGGAGGCAGCCAAAAGATCGGCCCCAAGAAGAAAAGATAATGAAGTGAACAACACAAGTAGCTTCAATTCGAAGGCAGTCACAGTTAGTCAGCCCAAAGTGGCTACGAATGGCCAGCAAAGTACTCAAAGACAGGAATCGGGATCAAGACAGAATTCGGAGAGGATGCAATTCACGCCTATCCCTGTGACGTATTGGAAGCCTTATCAAAGCTTATACGATGCACACGCCATTGCTCCATTTCACTTGAAACTGTTACAGCCACCGTACTCTAAATGGTATGACGCAAATGCTAAATGCGAATATCATGCGAGAATACCGGGGCATTCAATCGAAAATTGCACTGGATTCAAGAAGGCCGTGGAAAGGCTTATCAAGATGGGGATTGTGAGATTTGACAATACCCCTAACGCTGAAAATCCATTACCAGATTATGGCAATCAAGGAGTGAATGCCATTGATGAAACTAGGGAAGGAATAATCAAGGAAAATGTTGATGAGGTGAGAATGCCATTGAGGGAAATTTGGAAAGAGATGGTGAAGAGAGGGATGATAACCCCGGAGAAAGAAAGAGAAGAAATGATGAACTACTGTGAGTTTCATAGAAAAGAGGGTCATGAGACCCAAAATTATGAAGAATTCAAAGCCTTGGTGCAAGGCTTCATTGATAATAAAGAGCTGCAGGTTTTTGAAGGTAGCTCTTATAAAAGAGAAATAAGTGCGTTGGAAGATAAACGACAAGGAACCAGCCGGCCAAGAATTATTATTTTCTTACCGGGGAATGATGAAGTGAAGGCACAAATTAGGCCCAAGGTTGTAATCCATAAACCTGTATCCTTTCCTTATAAGGATAACAAAAGGGTACCATGGAGTTATAACTGCCATGTGTCGTTACCGGAGAAAGAAGATGCAGCCAGTGCATCCAAGGATGCACAAATTGAGGGTTCCCATATGCGAAGTGGGAAGCGGTATGATGTTGTAGGCATTAGAGAGGAGTCCACAAAAACAAGGAATGCTAGTGTGGAGAAAGAAAAAGAAGTTGAAATGCCCGTCCAGGAGCCGATAAAAGAGGAGGAGGCTAAGGAATTTCTGAAGTTCCTTAAGCATAGCGAGTATAGTGTGGTCGAGCAGTTACGCAAGCAGCTGGCTCATATATCAGTATTGGCTCTACTTCTAAGTTCTGAGGCGCATGGGGAAGCATTAATGAAGGTGCTTAACGAGACATATGTCACCCATGACATATCTGTTAACAAGCTAGACCGGTTGGTGAATAATATTAGCGCGAACAATTTCATCTACTTCAATGATGATGAAATCCCACCTGGGGGTATAGGATCGACCAAGGCTTTGCACATCACTACTCGATGCAAGGGATAAACGCTTCCAAGTGTACTCATTGATAACAGGTCGGCTTTGAACGTCCTTCCATTATCTACATTGAATAGATTACCCATTAATAGTTCACATATGAAAACATGTTGCAATGTGGTAAGAGCGTTCGATAGGACCGAGAGAAATTAGGCCAAATACCTATAAAGTTGATTTCTTGGTGATGGATATCAAGCCCTCCTATAATTATCTATTGGGGAGACCATGGATACACTCGGCAGGGGCGATGCCTTCCTCATTGCACCAAAAATTAAAGTTAGTGACAGACGGATGGTTAATAACCATCAATGCGGAGGAGGATAGTCACTAGCAAGGCCCCCTATGTTGAGGAAAATGAAGAATCTATTGAGTGTTTAGTTCCCTCTTTAGATTTTGTAAATGCCACCTTCATTTTAGAAGGAAGTGAGCTACCGGTGCCAAGGATGGCAAAAGCGACAAAGATGGCAGGAAAAGGAGCCTTACCAAGAAGAGATTTAGGAAAACGTCTGCAAGGAGCGATTCAGATCCATAAGATGATTGAGAAAAAGAAACGCTTTGGTTTGGGCTTCAAACCAGACTATAAGCAAAGGAGGAAGGACATTGAGAAGCGCCAAGAAAGGAGGAGAGCGCGTTTAGATAGAAGAGAAATGGGGTGGGAATCGATGACATTCCCTCCTATATCTAAAACCTTCATATCAAAAGGATTACTTGAAAAAGAGAGTCATCAAATCAATGCTGTGCATGAAGAAAGACCAGAGCAAAGGAACCTTGAGGGCATTCGCCCTTACGAATCGGGAAGCTCTCTGAACAATTGGACTGCCGAAAAACTTCCTGTAGTCTTTAAGAATTTTTCAGAGTAATTCTCAAACATTTTTGTTACTCTAAAACCTAGGAGTAATAAGATTACATTTGTGAAATGGGCTTATGATCATTTATCATTTTTTAATAAGACATAACTTTTATTAATTCAAACGAGTATTGCTTCATTTTTATCGATCAATATTCCATCAAATTTTGACAATTCTTATTCTTTCATTCATAGTACATAAATAATTATCCTTAAATTCATTCATTCTTTGTATATTCTTTATACTTCTCAGATCCCTAGATATCAATGATATGAGCGTTGATACTGCAGCTCCTAATTTCTCTGGCGAGCAAGACATGTGTTTAGAGGAACCTCAGGATTTTGAAGATGTTCAAGATTGTGACGTATCTCTCGATCTGTTAAGAATGGTAAAGTAAGAGGAGAAACAAAACATGCCACATGAGAAAGAGGCAATAGAGAATATAGCCCTAGAGGAAGGGAAGGAATTGAAAATTGGAACCCTAATTAGCGAGGACACAAGGCATGGTCTGGTTGAGTTGCTTCGAGCGTTCAAGGATATCTTCGCCTGGTCGTATCAGGATATGCCCAGATTGAGTACTGACATTGTAGTACATCGTCTTCTGATAAGACAGGATTGTAAGCCAGTTCAACAGAAGTTGCGAAGAATGAGGCCAGATATTGTTTTAAAAATAAAGGATGAAGTCAAGAAGCAGTTCGATGCAGGATTCTTGCAAGAAGTGAAATATTCTGAGTGGGTAGCTAACATTGTACCAGTTCCTAAGAAACACGGGAAGGTACGAATGTGTGTTGATTACAGAGATTTGAATAAAGCTAGCCCAAAAGATAATTTCCTTCTGCCACACATAGACACTTTGGTGGACAACATAGCAGGGTATTCGTTGTTTTCCTTTATGGATGGCTTATCGGGATACAATCAGATAAAGATGCATCTAGAGGACATGAATAAAACCACATTCATAACCTTATGGGGTACCTTTTGCTACAAAGTAATGACGTTTGGACTGAAGAACGCAGGGGCAACATACCAACGGGCCATGGTAAACTTATTCCACGACATGATGCATAAGGATATTGAGGTATACGTTGATGATATGATTGCCAAGTCGCATACAGAAAAAGAACACATTGAGGTCTTGAGAAGATTGTTCTTGAGGTTGAGAAAATTTCAGTTGAAGCTCAATCCAGTAAAGTGTACCTTTGGAGCCAGATCGGGAAAGTTATTAGGCTTTTAGTCAGTGAAAAGGGAATTGAAGTCGACTCAGACAAGGTCAGAGCCATACGAGAGTTACCTTCACCAAGTACTCAGAAGGAAGTTCGAGGATTCCTAGGAAGGTTAAATTACATCGCTCGGTTCATTTCATAACTAACAGAGAAATGTGATCCCATCTTTCGCCTCCTCAGAAAGCACAATCAAGGTATTTGGGATGAGGAATGCTAGAATGCTTTTGAAAAGGTCAAGCAGTATTTGTTGAATGCTCCGGTATTATCTCCACCTAGCCCAAATAAACCGTTAATATTGTACTTGTCAGTATTCAATAATTCTATGGGATGTATGCTTGCTGACGAGTCAGGGAAAAAGGAGAAGGCAATTTATTATCTCAGTAAGAAATTCACTTACTGTGAGATGAGATATTCACCAATTAAAAAGTTGTGTTGTGCGCTGATTTGGACCACTCGGAGATTAAGATAGTACATGCTATACCATACCACTTGGCTTATCTCAAAGCTTGATCCGCTGAAATACATGATGGAGTCAACGGCTCTAAATAGGAGAATGGCGAGATGGCAAATTTTGCTTTCAGAGTTTGATATAGTCTACATAAGTCAGAAGGCCATAAAGGGAAGTGCGGTAGCGGATTTTTTGGTTAGTAGGGCTCTAGAGGATTATGAACCATTGAACTTTGATTTTCCAAATGAGGAGTTGATGTGTATAGCAACGACTGAAGATTCTTCTTGGAAACTCAATTTTGATGGGGCTTCTAATGCAGTCGGAAATGGAATTGGGGCAGTTTTGGTATCCCCAAATGGCGATCATTACCTTTTCACGTGTAAGTTGACCTTTGATTGCACAAACAATATGGCTGAGTATGAGGCATGCATTATGGGACTTCAAGTAGCTATAGAGCGAGGTATAAAAACCTTAAAAGTATATGGAGATTCTGCGTTGGTAATTTATCAGCTTAGAGGAGAATGGAGACACGGGACCCCAAATTAATCAATTATCAAAAGTTAGTTTTGGGGTTACTTGAGGAGTTTGATGACATCACCTTCAATTATCTCCCACGGGATGAAAATCAGATGACAGATGCTTTAGGAACCTTGGCTTCAATGATTAGGGTAAATAAAGAAGAAGAAATGAGATCAATTCAAATAAGTGTCTATGAGGCTCCTGCTCATTGCTGCAACATTGAGAGTGAAGAAAAGGATAATATCCCTTGGTATCAGGGGGATTGTAAATACCCTGAATAGGCTAGTGAAAGTGATAAACGAACTTTGAGAAGATTAGCTTGTGACTATGTCTTAGACGGGGATATCCTGTACAGGAGAAGGAAAAACCAAGTACTTTTGAGATGTGTCAATGCTGTGGAAGCTAAGCTAATTTTAGAAGAAGTTCATGAAGGAGTATGTGGGATGCATGCAAATGGGTTCACGATGGCAAGGCAAATCATGAGGTTTGGCTATTATTGGGCCACCTTGGAAGGGGACTGTATTAACTATACTAAGAAATGTCATAAGTGTCAAATTTATGGGGACAAAATTCATGTACCACATTCACCTTTGCATGTTATAACTTCTCCATGGCCCTTCTCCATGTAGGGCATGGATGTTATTGGACCAATATCACCGAAAGCTTCGAATGGACATCGGTTTATCTTCATGGTAATTGACTACTTTACAAATGGGTATAGGCTGCCTCATATGCTAATGTTACTAAGTCAGCAGTAAGTCGATTCTTGAAGAAAGAGATCATTTGTCGGTATGGAATGCTTGAGAAGATCATATCCGACAATGCATTAAACTTGAACAACAAAATGATAGCGGAGGTTTGCGACCAGTTCAAGATCAAGCATCACAATTATTCCCCTTATCGTCCAAAAATGAATGGAGCAGTAGAGGCTGCCAACAAGAACATTAAGAAAATAGTGGGAAAAATGACTGAGACTTATAGAGATTGGCATGAGAAGTTACCGTTTGCACTACTGGCCTATCGAACATCTGTTAGAATCTCTACTGGGGCAACCCCATTCTCGTTAGTTTATGGGATGGAAGCAGTGTTACCTATTGAGGTAGAAATACCTTATCTTCGAGTTTTGACAGAGATAAGGTTAGATGAAGCTGAATGGGTTCAATCCCGATATGACCAGTTGAGCTTGATTGAGGAAAAGAGGCTAAGAGCCATTCGACATGGTCAGATGTATCAGAAGCGAATGATGCGAGCTTACGACAAGAAAGTTCGACCCAGAGAGTTCCACGAGGGAGACCTTGTACTAAAAAAGATTCTTCCAATTCAAAAGGACTTTAGAGGGAAATGGATGCTAAATTGGGAAGGGTCGTATGTCGTGAAGAAAGCTTTCTCTAGCGGTGTATTGATCTTAACGGAAATGGATGGGAAAAGTTTACCCAACCCGGTGAATTCAGACTCAGTAAAAAAATACTTTGACTAAAGGAGAAAAGAATCCAAGGTGAAAACCCGCAAAGGGCACCTTGAGATTTCATGTAAAAAAAATAGAGAGGCCAAGGTGAAAACCCGCAAAGGGCACCTTGTGACCAAAGGGGTTTTAAGTTGAAAACCCAAAAGGGCAGCTCAAATATTGAAGGGCATATGGTGATCTTCCTATATCTAATACAACAAAGAGCGAAGAATGTTGCAAACTTGGGCATCGTCAGAGTACTTTGGATCTTTTAAACACATGTTGAACTCAAGAAAGATTCATGGAGCTAGTGTATAAATGCTCAAGCGGCGATATTTAGAGCATCTAACTTTTATCATGTTTGCTATCTTTAGATTCTATTTCTTCTCAAAGATATGCTATCAGATTTATTTCCTTTGTATTTTTTGACAATTCATACAAATCCAATTGTTCCTAAAGATTTATTCATTTCCCATTATTCTTTAAGTATGGTTCATTGAAATAATGATAAATGAACTAAAATATCTTTACCAATGAAGTTTTGCGCATTACTTTGGAATTTTTAGATAATATAAGAAACTAAAACAGGAAAATTGTTCGAGAAATTCACGTAAGTAAGGGATGAAAGAACTCGAGGAATTCCTTTCTTCCAGTCCAAAAGGAAAATAGACAAAGCCAATAATTCAGTTCTTACAGACATCCTCAGTGGATCGTAGCATTGGAGGACGGCCTACAGGCTGAGCATGAATGAAACTTTGAGAAAAGGAAAATGAAGGAATGAATGATGACGTCTAGGATAGGGATCATATTCATGACATTTTGCATCATAACATGTTTAATTAGGAACATTCGACTCACTTCGAGCATAGCATCCTAAATTATCAAGCATAATCATTTTAAAGGTTATTAGAGCACGCTTTAAAACCCAAAACAGTAGGGTAATAGGCCGCAGCATAGCAGATTTGACCTTCATCGGGGCAGATCCAAGATGACAGATCTTATCTCTCTGTATTCGACGAGGAGCAGATCGAAGATATAGCTGATTTGGCTTTCACGTGTTTACGTTGAAGCAAGTCTAAGATGATTTGGCATCTCTGTATTGTCAGAGAACAAATCAAAGTTTGGCGTCTCCATATTCGATGGAGGGCAGACACATAGCAGATCTAACCTTCAGATGTTTATACTGAAGCAGATCCAAGATGATTTGGCATTCTTGTGTTTACAAGGAACAAATCGAGGACATAACAGATTTGACTCTCAGATGTTCTCAAACAAATCCAAGATGATTTGGTATTCTTGTGTTTACAAAGAACAAATCGAAACTATAGCTGATTTGGTTTTCACGTGTTTACGTTGAAGCCAGTCTAGGATGATTTGGCATCTCTGTATTGTTAGAGAACAAATCAAATTTTGGCGTCTCCATATTTGACGAAGGGAAGACACATAGCAAATCTAACCTTCAGATGTTTATACTGAAGCAGATCCAAGATGATTTGGCATTCTTGTGTTTACAAGGAACAAATCGAGGACATAGCAGATTTGACTCTCAGATTTTCTCAAGCAAATCCAAGAAGATTTGGTGTTCTTGTGTTTACAAAGAACAAATCGAAACCATAGCTGATTTAGTTTTCACGTGTTTACGCTGAAGCAAGTCTAAGATGATTTGGCATCTCTGCATTGTCAGAGAACAAATCAAAGTTTGGCATCTCCATATTCGACGGAGGGCAGACACATAGCAGATCTAACCTTCAGATGTTTATACTGAAGCAGATCCAAGATGATTTGGTATTCTTGTGTTTACAAGGAACAAATCGAGGACATAGCAGATTTAACTCTCAGATGTTCTCAAACAAATCCAAGATGATTTGGTATTCTTGTGTTTACAAGGAACAAATTGAAACCACAGCTGATTTGGCTTTCAAATGTTTATACTGAAGCAAATCTAAGATGATTTGGCATCTCTGTATTGTCAGAGAACAAATTGAAGAGGCAGATTTGGCATCTTTGTGTTCGGCGGAGAGCAAATCGAAGGTATCAACATGACAGTCACAAGTTTTTAAGAAGCAGATTGAAGATATGGCCTTCCTGAGGTTGCAGGGAGCAGATAGGTTGAAGACCATGCGAGGAAAAGATCTCAAAGACTGGGCCAGACTGGGCAAATTTGGTCCTTTATAGTCTTTGCTCGATTCCTATTACATAGCAATGAGCAAAGAGGGGTAGCTGTAATAACCAAAATTTGCCCGGGCTTTAGAATTGAAAACAAAAAATAATAAATAAATGTTTATTTATTAAACAGTCCTTTTACAGCCCAAAAATTAAAACCCAACTAGCCTAAACCCAAACCCAAAACCCAGCTAAATTACCCGATACCCATTACACCCTGCCTAGCCCAGAACTAAAGTGGCCCAATTGGCCCAAACAATTACATTAAGGCAGGAAACCCTAGGGTTTCTGCCTTTTCCTCCTTAAGCCGTCACTGCTTCTAGAAGATTCGGGGAGCGTCTGTCTAGCTCCAGAATCAAGGCCACCATCATTCATGCCTCCATCAACGTTTCTTCAGTCATGCCGTTTCACCTTGCGTCATTTCAGCTACCCTTCATCGGTGCCGTGATTCCAGGCCTCGTATCTCATTGAGATGCAAATCGACACCGTGATCAGTGCCCTTTCTTCTCTTCGATCGCCTGCAAACAGAAACAAGAGGGAGCAGAACCAACAAATATGGCAAGGAAATAAAATAAAGATGTAAATACACTGTAAACAGTGGCTATAAAGCCCGAATACCTTCATTGTAAAAAGGATCCCGATTTTTTTACAAAGAGAATAATATACACACAATTTACGAATAGAGAAATATACAAACAAATTCAACAGAGCACAGTAGTATCGACTTACAATACCAGTAGCCAATCGAATACAAAGGTGAATATTTTAACATATATTACAAATAGTAAAAAGGAAAAGAGATTACCTGACTTTCGCTGAAAAGGGGGAAGGTTTTGACCCTCCGACCACCGTGCGTGGTGGCGCGTGAGTGCGTGAGAGGTCGGAGACGGAAGCTCAACAGAGCGCTGAGAGCCCCTTCCTCATTCCTCTTTCAGAGGATTCTTTTTTTTTTTTTTGAAAACCAGGTTAAAGTGATTTTTTAAAGCTAAAATTGGCTTATATAGCCTTATTAAAACGATGTCGTTTAGCTTAAAGCAATAAGCTTTAAAACGGTGTCATTCCAAAGAGGATCCGAGCATTGACCCGATGACACGGGGAGGATCCGCGCATTTTTGGAGAATGGGCAAATTGCCCAATTGATCCTTCTGTTTTTTTAAAATTTTTCCAACTGCATTTTATTTTTATTTTAATTTGGCCTTAATCTTTTATATTTGTTTTAATTTAGTCCAAACAGCCTTTAAAATTCATTCTGGAAACAATGCCGTTTTGAGGATTAGGGTTTAATTACCCAATGAGTCCCTCTGTTCCAACTTGTGTTTTAATTAAGTCCAAATGTTTTTATTATTTTACAATTAACCCCGAAATTTTCAATTAAATTCAATTTTTATTATTAAATAGAATATATTATTTTTTTATATATCCAATATATTGTAATTTTTTTTAAAAAAAATTTTGTTCATCATATATTTTTATATTTGCATTTTACTATATGTTGTATGTATTTTCATTATATATATTATTTATTTTACTATATTTTATCTATTATATTATTATATATGTTTAATTTTTATTATATATTATATATATATTATTTATATCTATATTATATGTTTTAGTACATGTTATTTTTATATATTATATATTATATATTATTCATATTATTACATATTTATTTATAAAGTTAGTAAATACTATGTATTTTCTATATATATCAATTATTTTACTATATTTTTATATGAAATACCTATTAGATTATTATTATTTTATATATTCTTCTTATATTATATTATATATTTTATTACATATATTTTATTATTATATGATTTATATTATTACATATTTTTATTTGTAAATTATATTTTACTATATTTCTTTACCACCTTTATTTTATCCTAAAGTATACATTACTTATTAATTATATACATTTTTTTAAAAAATAAACAACATCTAGAATACTATTTTCCTTATATATTAAGTTATTATACCTTATAATATAATATATATACATATTTTTTTTAAAAAAGGGGTTTCTTTTTATTGTTCTTACATCGTTTAATGTATTTCTAAATAGCTAACTTTTATATTTCATACGTTTAATTTGCTTATTATTTTGAAATTCTCTTTTATTTTTGATATAGTTTAATAGGTTAAATTTTGTATAATATTTCTTTTTGTATATTTGCATTAGGTTAATTATTTATGGTAGTTGGTATAAGATATTATCGTGTGTATACTGCAATTTACACTTGTTGTATTTATTGTGCATTGTATGATATTTTGCATGGAATAATGTTGCATGAACATTATGATGGTTTATGTGTAAAATGATATTGTAAGTTGTGAAAATTATGCTATCATTGTTACCTTTACTATATTTGCATGGAATAATAAAGCATATATATATATATATATTGTATTTAATTTTTTTTTATATATGAAACATATCATTTTAAAACCAAAAGTCATTAAAAAGGAACTTTTAGAAAATGAACGAGGCAATGTTGTGGATGTTTAAGAATTTGAGAAATAGTACCCTAACATGCTGGGTTGCAATTTTCCGTTTATCTAAATATCTAAAATATCCTTTTTAAGCATGTTTTACAAATCATGAGATGATTTTAGCCATGAAAATTTAAAGGTATCGTGTCCAATTATGCTGGATGTGATATTTATTATTTCTTCAAAGCGAATGAATCTCAATTCTCTTAATTTAAATTATTACGAAAATAAAGAAACTTTTTTTTATTCTCAAAATTCTGACATTAATACAAAAATTATTCAATTTGGTACCAATTTTGGGCGTTATGAGGGTGCTAATCCTTCATCGTACGTAACTGACTCCCGAACCTATTTTTCTCATGATTTCGTAGACCAAAATTAATGTTTTAAAACAAAACATTTTATAAGGTGATCCAATTACACCTAAAAAAATTGGTGGCGACTCCCGTTTTCATTTTTCAAAAGTCGATCCCCGTTTTTCAAAACCCCTTTTAAAAGATAGTTTCGACAAAGGGAATATTCTACGTTTGGAATTTTGAGAAATTGTGCCCTAACTTACTGGGTTCCGATTTTTCATTTGACCCAAATAATTGAATATATTTTTTTAAACTTAAGTGCAAGAGTTTTAAAAATCAAAAGACAGGCTTAATTTCGAGGATTTGAAATGTCGTATCCTAACTCACTCGGTATGACATTTTATTTCTTTGAGATAAGAGGGTCTTAGCATCCAATTTGATTTATTCAAGTGCTCTTTAAATAAGAGGATCGTATTTTAAAATCTTTTCAAATTTTCGATGTTAGGACATTAATTAATCAATTAGGTACCAATTTTGGGCTTTACGAGGGTGCTAACCCTTCCTCGTATGCAACTGGCTCCCGGACCCCTTTTTTAGTTTTGAAGACCAAAATTATTGTTTTAATAAATCAAAAATGTTTTATTAAAATGATCAGTCTCAAGGTGATCTGATCATGTAGCACCCCAAACCCGGCCCAGACGTTAAGGTCGAATCCGACGTGCCACTTTGAAGTCAAAAACCTGTGTTCCCTTTTTAGTGTTTTAAAAAGCCGACTTTTGTCAAACTAACCAAGTGAATGGAAGCTGGGCACCAGGTAGGTATCCATAATAGAGGAGGTGAGCCATGAAGGCTGCTTAAGTACCAAGCTCTCCGATTGGATCCAATCCTAGACATGCCCACATCCATTGCCACACTTGGTTATAACAAGTTGAAATTTCTTTGAGTGATTATCTTTGGTAAATCGAATATTCGTGACGTCGTGTTATTTAAAAAAAAACAAGTATCGTTTTGAAATCACGCCCTAAGTTTAGCCCAATTGAATTAGTATCCATCAATTTAAAGTTGTTTTTAATAATATAATCCCAAAAAAATCAAAGAAAATAAAGTTAAAATGGCCTTATTACAACCCAAAAATTAAATAGTAATTAAAAATAACTTAAGAAAACCAGTTTCTTTTTCAAACCCAAAAGTATTCACCATGGCCACTCTGAATCCCCTCCGGCTCCAAGTCACCCACATCAAGGCTCACCTGCAAGGTTAAAGAAGGGGTGAGTTTGGGGAAACTCAGTGTGTAAGGAAAACCCATTCAAAGCCCAAGTCAGCTCAAGCCCATTGGGCCTAAGCCCATTCAGGTAACAGTGGTACTAGGCCAGAGCCCTTTTTCAGATTACAATAAACTTGGCCTTAGCCCCTTATTCAGATAACAGTATGGCCCATAGGCCCATTTCAAAATACATGCAACATCAGTAAACATATGCAAGCCCATTTGGGGAGACTACTCAACCCACCAACCATTACACTCCACCCGTACTAGCCATACACTCCATGTGGGGAATAGCTCAACCCACCCAGCCCAACACTCCACAGTTGCAGCCTTGTTGCTCAGTTAACAGCAAATTGAGGCAAAGCCTCCAGTACGTGGACAAGCCACTTTCAGTACTTCCTCCGTCAATATCCCAGTCCCATGCATCAGATAATAACAACATGGCATGAAGTAAATAACAACAGTCAAACATGCATTTAGGTCAATTTAACCCTAGGGGTATTTCGGTAATTTATCTCCTAGAGGTAAAACTGTAAATTTTCCACTTTTAAAGGTATTTCAATAATTTATCTATTTTAGGGTTTTTCATGCATATTCCTACCTTTCACGTACTAACAGAATCACTACCGAGGGTTCTTACCGAATTGGGCCCGTTGGCCCATCATTCCAATTTTGGCCCATTAAGCCCAAAAATATCGAGGGCACAGAAATCATGCACTTTGCAGTCCAAATTTTGCAACTTAGCAAAAACATTAATCGATTTACCTCACGAGCATTCGCACACTCACAAATCTACAAAATACCGGTTTTTGACATTTCGGCTTTTCGACTTTTGCCGATCTAGACTAAGAAAGAGGGTGTTAGTTACACATCTGTTTGTGACGATATTCTGACGAGATCCACACACGAACCGCCTACAATTGGATTACTAACACGTTAATTTAACTATTCAAATACAAACTACGTATTAACCCCTCACAATATTCGGCTAACCATACCTACAGATCATAGTAAGCTTATAAGAAATCAATAAGCAACTCATTAACAAATTTTTGTCAATGTTTACCACATAATCATAATTTCACTGTAAGCTGTCTTCCTGAGCAACAGTCACTAAATCATTTATAACTGGAGCTACGAAACTCCAAATCAAGTGCCGTTAATTTTCCTTGAAAATAAACTCATATATCTTCTATCCATAAAATTTTCAGAATTTTTGGTATGTCCAATCAATACCAGATTTTTCTTAAAGTTTCCCATGTTTCACTGTTTGACTAATCTGACCACTCTTCATTACAAATCAAATTTCTCATTGTACAGAATTCAAAATATGTTCTTGTTTATTTCATTTGAAACTAGACTCATTAAGCTTTAATTACATAATTTATTCAGCTTCTAATTCATCTCCCACAATTTATGGTGATTTTCTGAAGTCACATTACTGCTGCTGTCCCAAGTAGATTTATTACCAAATCACTCTTTCACACCTAACTTGCATGCTTGTTATTTAAACATGTATATCACCAATCAATCATCACATATCTATGATTTTACTTAAGTATAATCTCCATTTCATCATTTTAAAGCACATGTTAGTCGATTTTTCCCCTTAGCATCTAAGGCACATGCAAGCTCATTTGTTTGGCTCAACTTCACCTATCTTCCATTTTTCATCAAAAGAACATGAAACAACAACCAAAAACCAAAATATGCTTCATGAGTTAGGATAGAATCAAGAAGAACTCATGAACATCAAGATAGAAGCAAAGAACCAAGAACTTACCTTCAATTTTTCCCCCTCCTAGTGACCGAATATTCAAGGGTTTCCTCCCCTATTTGCTCTCTCTCAAGTTCGGCTATGAAGAACAAAGAATGAACAAAAACCTTCCTTTACTTCCTTTTGTTATTCTTATCACTCAACATTTTATGACACATAAATGATATACTAATATTTGTGTCATACTCATGCCATAATTCCAATAAAAATATGCCCATAATGCTTACCATGCCCATCATCCATTAACTATTAAAATGCTAATGCCCATCATCCATTAACTATTAAAATGCTAAAATGCATACATTATCAACTATCCATCACCTTGGCCGGCCACTACATTAAAAGTGGGGAATTTGACATGCAAATCCTCCTATTTTTCACTACTATTTATTTGGCCACTACAAATTAGCCTATAGCATTTTCAAACATTTTCACATAGATCCTATTTCATAATTTCACTCCCTTTTTCTTATGGAACAAAAATTAACTAAAATTACCGGGTTCTATCTTAAGCTTGGGCCTTCTAGAGGCCCACTAACATAATTAAACCTATGCCAACATTCACAGAATTTGCGAAAATTGGGGCGTTACAGATCACACTTCGAAAAAAGATCAGTGGAGACTTCAATTTCTTTTTTAAGTCGACTCCCATTTTTTTAAAATAAAAATGGTTTCTATAGCTTGGTGACTCCACTGGGGAAATCAAGAGAGTCAAGCCATAAATTGATTAATTTCTGTCCTGTTGTCGAAATTAAAAATCAGATTTGAAAGTCTGCGATCCTTTTATTACATTTGTTTGTGTCATCTCATATGTTTGTTGTGGTTCGAGTCCTTTAGAGTCCGCTCACATCATATTACATAACGATCGCCTGGTTTTACCCCTTTTAAGTAGGAGTGAGAAGCTACTCCTTCGTGAGGTTTTCACCTCCGAGTAGGATTGTGGATCGCTTTTAGGATACATCCGCACCTATGTCTTCGTGAGATTTTCATCTCCGTGCAGCTATAGGGAAATGTATTCCCCTGGACTAAACTCGGTCCGTATGAGCCTATAATGGGTGATGATCGAGGAATCTACCGGTTCGGATACCTTTACTTTAGAACCAAACCACATGTAGAAAGCCCTAAGAGCTTACCCTATGTAGAACTACGCCAAACCCTAGCAGTCACCCAAATAGGGGCTTGATTATTTTTCATTTGCTTTGAATTTTATTTTTGGTATATGATACTGACTTGTAGTGTTTTATTTTGGCTATGATAGCATGTCATTTCATTTTAATGAGGTGTCGATTCACGTTCGATTACTAATTTAAATAGCTTGTCATGGAGAACGAATTTCTTAATAAAGTGAAAGATAATGCGACTGTCCATATATTGTTAGAGAAAACGCAATTAGAGAAAGGGGATAGTCTAGCTGAGGAGTATACATCAAATTATGGGATTACACCTGCATTAGCGTGATGCAAAATAATCTTCAGGAATTAAAAGAGATATGGGACTAGTGGGATGAAGAGACTAAGCAGTTGTTTTATTGTAATTATGGGGATTTGCCTTACCTACTTGACATCAAGGTAAACGAGCATTTATTTCGGGCCCTCGCTTAGTATTGGAATCCTGCCTATAGTTGTTTTACCTTTGGGAGGGTAGATTTGGTGCCCACTGTAGAAGAATATACAGCTTTACTTCGTTGTCTAAAGATCCAAGTCGATAAGGCCTATTCGAGAGCCGCTTATGTCCCGACCTTTTGGAAGAAATTGATGAATATTACAGGGATGAGTGAACAGTGGATTGCAACAAGGGTCAAGTAAAAAGGTGAGTGTAAATGCATCCCATGGAGAAATTTGAGGGATTTGATTCTAGTGCATCTTGATACAAAGAAGAGAGCCGACATTTTTACTTTGAGCATCTATGGATTAATGATTTTCCTTAGGGCATTAGGGTATGCAGATGAGGTGATCTCGGATCTCTTCGACCGACTTGACAAAGGGGTCACACATGTTCCTGCGATCTTGGCCGAGACATTTAGATCTTTGAATACATGCAGGAGAGTCGGCGATGGCAGATTTATAGGGTGTGCACAGTTGTTGTTAGCTTGGTTCCACAGTTATTTATGGAAGGTGGATAAAGTTTCTTATCGGGTTTTCTCTGAGAATTACTCCTCGTTAAAGGAGATAGCGGCCGTGCCCAGGAGAGATGACATACCAGAAGAAAATTGGATCGCGCTCCTTCAAAATCTCCAGGAAGAGGACGTTGAGTGGAGAGCTCCTTGGTTGGTTCATGACAAAATTCTTTATCAATGTGGGAGTTTTGACTGGGTCCCTCTGCTGGGAATTTGGGGAGCAGTTGGGTATGCTCCTTTGCTCGTGCTGAGGCAATACAGATTAAGATAGTTCATACCGACAACACATGGGCTAGCTCAATGTGAATTTTCGTATGGAGGAGATAACTACAAGAAAAGGATTAAGGGGATTCTAATGCTTGGAATCAGACTCACCGGATAAAAAGAGTTGTCGTAGATTCAATGATGACCCTCAAATATGATGCATGGTGGAGTAGAAGAATCAATGATAATATTCCCGGGCCAAGTCAAGAAGGCGCTCGACCGATGGAAGAATACCTGCAAATAGTCCCTCCGAGCTAGAAATCATAAAACAGGACTTCGAAAAGAGACATTTGGAGTTAGGAAAGAAGATAGAACAATTGGAGGAGGAAAAGATACATTTCAGGTTAGAGGCCGATGTTCAGAAACTCGAGGACGAGAAATTAAGAAAGGGAAAGAGGAACACCGAGAAGGATTTGGACAGCTTGAAAACTGATTACAAGAAGCTGCGTATGTCGATAAGAACTGCCGGATTGGGAAAGACGTCAGAGCAGTAGTGACAAGAAATCCAAGAAGAAAAGGCTAGAGTCGATCAGTGGGAGAAAAGGTTCCATGATTCTCGAGCACGAGAAAACGCTTTAAAAAAGAGCTTGGTTGAGAGCCAAAATGAGAAGGAGATGTTAGTAGCTCGGGTAGCGGAGTTAGAAAAGGCACTACATCAGCGTCGTGGTTGTAACTCTAACATTGAATTAAGGGCCAACCTGAGCAGGATCAAGGATTTGAAAGGAAAGGTAGAAGAACTCGAGATTACACTACAGAACTGTGAACTTCAAATTGAATTCCTTGAGTTGAATAATGAACAGTGGAAGGAGTAGCTTCGTCGATCGCAAAACCAGGTCAGGGATAGGGATTATGTTATGGGTAAGGCTTTGACTCAGATACGAGTGGTGGCCGAATCATTTACAGACCTTTAGCAGTTCAAGCTGATGTGCTAAGTGTGAAATATGAGTTAGAGTCAGACCGGGGTCGTGAGCTGGCTTGGCTTCTTAAAAGAGTTAAAACTTTGAGCATCCAGGCAAAGTCATATATATGATTTGTTTTATGTAAAGGATTTAATTTTCTAATAAAGTTATTGTAAATGGAATTGGATCAGAATTGACGCCTTTTTAGTTTTGCATTCATCTCATGTATTTGCATTACATCGCATCATGTGCATTAAATTTCACAAAAGAACCCTAATTAATTAGAAATCGTATTATAGTTACCCTGGAACATCACTACTACACACGTAGAAAAACCAAAGCTATGGATCAAAGGTTGGAAAAATTGGAACAAATGCAGAAGGAGATTGTAATGACCCAAAATTCACGGGCACCGGAAAAGTGAGTTATAGGGCCTTCATCTTAGTGAAATAAGTTTAAAAATAATTATTAAGAATACTTGTGAGCCTAGTAACGTGTTCAATTAGGCTTTAATTAAATGAAATTAGCTTAATTAATATAATTATTAATAGAATAATTTATATGAATTTCATTAAACTATATCATGTAGAAATATTTTAATTTTTAAAAATTTTTTTTGACATGTTTTCTTTTTTAAAAAAATTAAACATGATTTTAATTTTATTTAAAATGAAACTATTAAAAATGCATTAAAATGTAAAAATAATTTTAACAAGACAGGCTGAAATTCGTTATTTTACAAAATTTAAAAGTATAGATGACACATAATAAACATGAAAGTTAGAATATAGAAAAAGATATGTCAAAAATAAAGAAATGAAAATACTATTATTTCATACGATAGCTGTGGGCATTTATATAGATTTATTTTATAAATTTTAAAAAATTTATGAAAAATTTTATAATTTTATAAAATTTTATTTTCTTACCTAAAGAATTTATGTAAAATTTTAAAATCTATCTAACTCTTTCAAATTTTACTTATGATTTTAACTTTTATTTATTTAAAACTTTTTAAAATAATAATTATCAATCTGTCAATTAAATAAGTTGTACGTATCAAGTTTAGGTCTTAGACCTTATGGTATAATATAATATAGTAATATACATATATATGGTTTGTAATATATATATATATGTACGATTAGAAATTTTTTTTAAAAACTAATAAAATTTTTTTAAATTGAATAACTTTACGAATTTCATTAAAAAGTAGTTTTGTAAACCATATGAAGTACAACTACTTTAAATTGTAAGAAAATTGTCTAAAACATGATTTTCCTTTTTACTTAAAATTATATTAATAAAAGTGTGTTAAATTAAAAATAGTTTTGACAATACACGCAACATTCATTTAGAGTGTCAAATATCGTCATTTTAAATTCTTTACATCAACATTAATCTTAGGCCGGTAATATATATACTAATTTGCTTATCTTTGACGCATGGTTGATTGTGTCTATAAATTAAAAAATATCTAATTATTTTATGCTTTTTATAATGAAGTTTTAAAATTTTTAAAGTAATGTATAAATTTTCTTAAATTTAAAAATAATTATTTCTATAAGGTTTTGAATAGTTTTTATATATATTTTTTATTTAAAACAATTTTGAAAATAAATATTTTTATAGAAGACATATTTATAAATATAAATATTTTCTACTTAGCATATTTGGAAAAAAAAAGTTTTAAACATATTTGATGAAAAATAGATGCAATGATAATTTTTTCTAGAAAAGTAATTTCACATTTTAAAGATTGAGGACCAAAGTGATCTAAAAGAAAAATAAAAGCTAAAATGACAAAATTAGTAAATGTAAGAAATTAACTTTATCTTTATACCTTAAAAAAAATTTATAAAGTGATAAAGGTAAAATAAATTTTAAAAACTTATAATAAAAAAAAATCATTTCAGCCTCACATTTTATTTTTTGGTTTTTTAACTTTTAAACTTGAGTTTTTTATCAAATCACTCCTAAATTGACAGAAAAGATTAACATATTTTAACTTTGCTGATATTTATACCCATGGATTGTCATATGGATACCACATTAGCATTTAACTAATTTTTAAAATTTTAAAAACTTCAAAAAAATATTATATTTTTTTAAAAAAATTAAAAATTATTGAAATTATTTAAAACTTTTAAATATTTTTGTAATAGCCCAAATATGCCCGGGCCTTAAAAAATAAAAAAATAAATAAATGTTTATTTATTTAAACAGTCCATATACAGAGCCCAAAACAAAAAATAATACATAACCAAGCAGCCCAAATACCTAAACCCATTACCCGTTTACATTTGACCTAACTGCCTATACCCGGTTTTAGCTTAAGCCCAGCAGACCCATTACACTCGGTGCCCAAGAGGCCCAAATGTGTTAACAGATTAGGGGAGACCTAGGTTTTTTTGGAACCCTAAGCATCGTAAACAGAAAATTCCAGAAGCCAAACCAAATGTCACGTTCCTTCGGTTTCTGTCGTTCCAGCTACCCTCCATCAAAGCCACGATTCCAAGCTCCAGGTAACTCCGTGATCAACGCCACCGGCAGATCTGCGTCCAGCACGATCATCGCCGAATTTTCCTCGCGAATAACTGCACAAGAGAAAGAAACAGCAGCAAACAAACAAAAAATGGGAAGAAATAAAAGATTTCTTCCCAAAATGTATTGTAAACAGTGGCTATAAAAGCCTGAATCAAATACGATGTAAAGGACCGGATTTTTTTTTTAGAAAATAAAAGCAACAGACATACGAATACATTCAGGATTGCAAACAGTTTCTTAAGGTGATTTATATGTCATATTTTGTTAATTATTTTCTGACTGGTATACGAAGCATTTTTTAAAAAAAAACTAAGGAAATATTAAGAGGAAGAGAGTTACCTGTGATTCGCTAGAAAGGACGAGGGTTTTTAACCCTCCGATCACCGTGCGTGGTGGTCCTCGCGGTGGCGTGTGGGCATAGGAGCCTAAGAATGGGGGCCCAACAAGGTTCTGAGGACGACCCCGAATCCTCCTGCAGAGGATTTCTTTAAGTTTTTTTTTACCAGTGTAAAAATGATTTTCAAGCTTAAAATTTGGTTTATATAGCCTAAAAGAAACGGTGTCGTTTTGGCTTAAGTCAATAAGCTTAAAAAACGACTTCGTTTTAAGACCTGAGGATTCGCGTGTTGACCCGATTACCCGGGGAGGATCCGCGTGTTTTTTATAAAATGGGTTAATTGCCCAATTGGTCCTCTCGCATTTTTTATATTTTTAATTTCATTTTATTTATTTTTTAATTTAGCTTTAATGTTTTAATTCTGTTTCAATTTGGCCCTCACAGTGATTTAAAACCGTATTAGGGGAAACGGTATCGTTTTGGGATTAGGGCAAATAGCCCAGTGAGTCCCTCTATTTTAATGCGCATTTCAATCAGGCCCAGAATTTTTATTATTTTGCAAATTAACCCCCAAATTTCTTAATTGAATCCAATTTTAGTCCTTTTTATTTTATATATATATATATTTTTAAAAACATTAGTTATATTTAATAATATATTGTTTTATTTGTATTATTTTTAACATTATATATACATTCATAAATTTCATTATATGTTGTATTTTTTATTTTATTATATATTTGTTACATTATTACTATTATTATATGTATACCATATTATATTTCATTATAATTATTTATATTTTATTACATACTATATTTTATTATATAATATTCCTTATAATATTTATTTTTCTTATATATTCTTTTACATATATTTTATTATGTATATATCCTTTTTTTTTCTAATTATGCTGCCATACTTTTATATGCAAAATACTTATTATATTATTATTATTATTATTTTATATTTCCTTATTTTATTCATATTATATTATTATACATAACTTATTTTAAGCTTTTTTTTTAATTTATATTTTAGGTATATTTTATCAATAATTACTTACGTTATATTACATTTTAATATACATTAATTCTTTCACACATATATTGAACATATCATTTATATATTAAATACTATTTTATGATTATTAAAGGTTGTATTTTAGAATTGATATGTATGTTGATATGTTTATGTTAAATTTTATGCCATGTATCATCTTTTGTCTGTTAACTTATTAAAATGTATATAGAGTTATACCTTATATATATGCTCACTTATTCATTTCTAATGTATGTCAAATGTCTTTTGTGTGTATGTTTTACATGTTTTAAATGTGCCATGTTTGTTGTTTAAAATATGTTTAAATTCATACTTTTACTAACCTATTATGATAATATGCAATCTTGTATGTTATTCCATAATGTTAATATGATCCCTCATGCATTAATCAAAAACAAGATTCTAAAGTTTTCAAAAATAAAATGGCAACGTTTGGTGTTTGGAAGCTTCAAGAAAAGTAGTGCCCTAACTTACTGGGTTGCAACTTTTCTCGCTGTGTTAGAATAATCAAGCACCCTTCTAAGTTTTCGAGTTTTCAAAATACGAGCAACTGCCTTGGAATTTCAAAGCGTTGTATCCTAACTTACTGGATATGGCGTTTTGTCGTTTCGAGATAGGGATTTTCAAGGAAGGCTAGCTTAGTTTCGAATGACTTAAAAATATTACTTCCTAACTTATTGGATGTAATATTTTGATTCATTTGATACAAGTGAACTCTAATTTTCAAAATTAAAATATTCAAAAGAGGATTGTATCTTAGAACTTTCAAAATTTCCGACATTAAAGATGCTTGATAATCAACTAGGTACCAATTTTTTTGGGCGTTACGAGGGTGCTAACCCTTCCTCGTACGTAACCGACTCCCAAATCCATTTTCTCGACTTATGTAGACCAAAATTAATGTTTTAAAACAAAAATTTTATAAGGTGATCCAATCACACCTAAAAAGATTGGTGGCGACTCCCGTTTTCGTTTCTCTTAAAGTCAATTCCCATTTTCCAAAACTCGATTTAAAAATGGTCTCGATAGCTTGGCGACTCCGCTGGGGAATAATAAGAGAGTCAAGCCGTGTAATTGATTATCTCTTGTCTTAATGTCGGAAATTAAAATTTTAAAATCTAATCCTCTTTGCATTACATGTGTTTGTATTATTGCATGTGTTGCTATATTCTGATACGCATTGCATTTGCATGACCGTTGTGGTCACACCCTTAAGTGGGAGTGAGATGCTATGCCTTCTTGAGGTTTTCACCTCCGTGCAGGATAGTGGATCATTTTCGGGATACATCCGTACCTATGGTTTCGTGAGACTTTCATCTCTGTATAGCCATAGGGAAATGTATTCCCCTGAACTGAACTTGATTCAAATAAGCCTATAATGGATGAGGATCGAGGAATCTGCTGGTTCGGGTACCTCAAACTTTAGAAACAAACCACATATAGAAAATCATAAGAGTTTAATATAGATAGAATTATACTTAGGTTATCTTTGTGTTTATTAATATCATATGATACTGACTATTTCCTTTCTTTTGTGCATGTCATTTTGTATTTAAAAGGTATTGATCCAAAGTCAGTTTCTAAGTTAGAAAGTTTTATTATGGAGAACGGACTTCTTGATAGAGTGGAGGGCAACGCTAACGTCCATAGATGGTCTAAGCAAACTCAGTTAGGAAAAGGGATAGCATAACTGCGGGATATGTGTCGGAGCTATCAGACTACACTCGCATCAGTGTCACACAGAATAATCTGCAGGAGTTTAAGGCGATTTGAGATCAGTGGGGCAATGAGACCAAGCAATCATTCTACGGTAAGTACGAAGATTTGCCCTATTTGTTTGATATTCAGGTTGATGAGAACTTGTTTCGAGCTCTCGTTTAGTTTTGGAACCCAGCATACAATTGTTTTACCTTTGGGGAGGTAGATTTAGTGCCTACTGTGGAGGAGTACACAACCTTACTTCGGTGTCTTAGATTTTAGTGTGATAGGATTTATTATCGAGCTGCTTGTGTCCCAACCTTTGGTAAAAAGTTGATGACTATTACGGGAATGAGCGAGCAGTGGACCATGGCTAGAATTAAGGAAAAGGGTGAGAGTAAGTGCATTCCGTGGGGAGCTCTGAAAGATCTGATCCAGACACATCCAGACGAGGCAAAGAGGGTAGACTTTTTGCCTTAAGCTTATACGGATTGATGGTTTTCCCCAAGGCTTTGGGATATGTGGACGAGGGGACCACAGATCTCTTCCATCGACTAAGCAAACGGGTCACTTCTGTTCCTGATATTTTGGCGGAGACATTCAGGTCCTTGAATGCATGTAGGAGGGCCAGCGCGGGCAGGTTTGTTGGTTGTGCTCAGTTACTTTTAGCTTGGTTCTACAGTCACTTCCGATTGATAGATAGGGTGGTTTGTCAGGTCTTCTTCGAGGATTACTCTCCATTGAAGGACATAGCAGCTTCAACTAGGAGAGTTGATGTTTCAGAAGAAAATTGGATAGCGCTACTTCAGAACCTTCAGTCGAAAGATGTTGAGTGGAGGGCTCCGTGGATGATTCCTGGTGAGATTCTTTACCGATGTGGCAGTTTTGATTGGGTCCCTCTATTGGGAATTTGGGGTGCCATCAGTTATGCCCCTTTGCTGGTGTTGAGGCAGCATGGATTGAGGCAGTTCGTACCAACAACTCATGGACTGGCTCAAAGTGAGTTCTTGTATAGAGGAGCTGATTACAAGAAGAAATTTAGTGAGATCTCTGGTGCTTGGAACCAGACTTGTAGATTGAAAGGAGTAGCCATTAACCCTGCTACGACCTCTGAGTACATTGAGTGGAAGAGTAGAAGGATTAATGTCAATATCCCTAGGCCAAGCATGGAAGGAGCTCGACCGATGGAGGAATACTTTCAAGTGATGCCCTCGAAATTAGAGATCATGAAGCAAGAGTTCGAAAGAAAGAACTTGGAGTTCGAGAAGAGGATAGCAAAGCTCGAAGAAGAAAAGATGTACTTGAGCCTAGATGTCGATGTTCAAAAGATGGAGGTCGAAAAAGAGAGGAAAGAAAAAAAGAAGATCGAGAAGGACCGAGAAAATTTAAAGGAGCACTACAAAAGGGCACAAGTAGCTTTGAAAAGAGCAGGACTAGGAAGGTTTTCAGATCAGGGGCAGAAGGAGGTCCAAGAGGAAAAAGCTAAAGCCGAATATTCGGAAAAGAAGTTCCAAGAGATGCAATCGTGGAATTTGACCTTAGAAAAAGAAAATCAAGGTTTAAAGACTAAAGTAACTGAGCTCGGGCGACCCCTTCATCTGCATCGAAGTCGTGATTCTACTGTTGAGGTAAAAAAGTTAAAAGGCAAAGTTGAGGAGTTGGAATCAGCATTGCAGGATAGCAAGCTCCTAATCTAGCAGCTTGGGGTACGAGAAGATCATTTGAAGGGAGAGCTTCATCAGTCTAGAGGACAGGTCAGAGAAAGGGATCACGTCATTAGATAAGCCGTAGCCCAGATTCGAGAAGTCGCTGAACACGTGCAAGACTTGGTAATACGAGCTGATGTATTGAGTTTGACGTACGAGTCATCGTCGGATAGAGGACGAGGGTTAGCCCTTTTATTAGATAGAGTTAAAACTTTGAGCATTAAGGCGAAAGCGTATTTGTAATTCTCTTATATGTAAAGATATTCTTTTTCTAAATAAAGTTTTCTAAATGAGATTGAATCAGAATCGATGTCTTTTTTTGCATTCATGCATTTGCATCTCATAGCATTTCATCGCATTATTTGCATTCAAAGTTATAGAAAGACCCTAATTAGTTAAAGTTACTATAGAAGTAGAAAGGAAAATCTGGAAACCACGCATCAGTACGGAACTCGTGCAAAATCTAGGAATATGGATCAAATGTTTGAACAGCTGCAAAAGGACATGCAAAACCAATTGCAAGAACAATTGGCCAAGATCCAAAACGACATGAGAGAGCAAATGCTAGAGGCTTAGAAGAATATGATGACTGAGATGGATCAGTTGTTGAGGGCCACGGATAAGGGAAAAGCCCCTATGGCAATCACTGGTGAGGAGAAAGAGGATCATCCTCCAGGCTTTACTCCACCTCACGGGCCTACACAAACTGAGGCACCTCCCAAAAGACCATCTGTCAATATAAGGCCTCAACATGGGCCGATTGATACTGGGATTTATATGGATTACCCAACTGGCTCGGGATTCAATTTGGGTGACAACCCTACCAATCCTCTCATTCCTGACTTGGACGTGGCTGAAAAGGAAGATTTGAGAGCCGAAGCTGCAAAGCAGTTGGAGGAACGTTGTAGATGGTTGGAGGAGAAATTTAAGGCTCTAGAGAGTGCTGATGGGCATCATGAAGTTGATGCCAAAGATTTGAGTTTGGTCCCAGACTTGGTGCTCCCCATAAATTCAAAATGCCAGAGTTTGAAAAGTACTATGGGACTAATTGCCCAGAGGCCCACATTACGATGTTCTGTAGGAGGATGACCGGATACGTAAACAATGATCAACTGTTGATTCATTGTTTCCAAGATAGCTTAGTGGGAGCAGCAGCCAGGTGGTACAATCAGTTGAGCCGGGCCAGAATAAATTCGTGGAAGGATCTTGCACAAGCCTTCATGGAACAGAACAATCATGTGACTGACATGACGCCGGATAGGATTACGCTACAAAACATAGAGAAAAAACCTAATGAGAATTTTAGGCAATATGCTTAAAGATGGAGAGTGGTTGCTATGCAAGTTCAGCCATCATTATTAGAGAAGGAGATCACCATGTTGTTTATCAACACTCTGAAGACTCCATTCATTACTCACATGATTAGGAGCACTACCAAAAGTTTTGCAGACATAGTCATGGCAAGAGAGATGATTGAGAACGCCATAAGAGGGGGCAAAATTGAGGGGGAAGTGGCCAAAAGATTAGCCCCAAAGAGAAAAGACAATAAGGTGAACAACACAAGTAGCTTCAATTCAAAGGCGATCATAGTTGGTCAGCCCAAAGTAGCTGCGGGTGGGCAACAGGGTTCTCAAAGGTAGGAATCAGGCACAAGGCATGAAAGAATGCAATTCACACCTATTCTTGTGACGTATTGTGAGCTTTATCAAAGCTTATACGATGCACATGCTATTGCTCCTTTCCACTTGAAACCGTTACAGCCTCCATATCCTAAATGGTATGATGGAAATGCCAGATGTGAGTACCACGCCGGAATATCGGGGCACTCAATTGAAAATTGTACCGGATTCAAGAAGGCCGTAGAGAGGTTGATCAATATGGAGGTTGTGAAATTTGATAATACCCCAAATACTAAAAACCCTTTGCCAAATCATGACAATCAAAGAGTGAATGCCATTGGCATGGCTAGTGAAAGAAGGATGAAGGAAAATGTTGCTGAGGTGAGGGTGCCTTTGAAGGTGATTTGGGAAGAGATGATGAAGAGAGGGATGATAACCTCTGGGAAAGAAAGAGAAAAAACAGGGAACTACTGTGAGTTCCATGGAAAAGAGGGTCATGAGACCCAAAATTGTGAAGAATTCAGAGCCTTGGTGCAAGGCTTTATAGATAATAAAGAGTTACAAATTTTTGAAGGTAGCTCTTATAAAAGAGAAATAAGTGCACTGGAAGGTGAACAAAAAGGAACCAGTCGGCCAAGGATCATTATCTCCCTGCCAGGGAATAATGAAGTGGGGACACCAGCAGTGCCCAAGGTCATTATCCATAAACCTACTCCTTTCCCTTACAAGGATAGCAAGAGAGTGCCATGGAATTATGACTGTAGTGTGACAGTGCCGGAGGAAGAAAATATAGCCAGCGCATCTGAAGAAGTGCAAGTGGAAGGTTCCCACATGCGGAGTGGGAAGCGTTATGATACGGGGGGCATCAGAATAGAGCCCACAAAAACAAAAGGTGTCGAGGTTGAGAAGGAGAAAGAGACCGAAGTACCCATCAATGAGCCAGTAAAGGAGGAGGAGGCTAAGGAATTTCTAAAGTTCCTTAAACATAGTGAGTATAGCGTGGTCGAGCAGTTGTGTAAGCAACCGGCTCGCATATCAGTATTGGCTCTACTTTTAAGTTCTGAGGCGCATAGGGAAGCATTGATGAAGGTGCTTAACGAAACATATGTCACCCATGACATATCTGTTAATAAGCTGGATCGATTGGTGAACAACATTAGCACGGATAATTTCATCTACTTTAATGATGATGAAATCCCACCGGGGGGTAGAGGGTCAACTAAGGCCTTGCATATTACTACTCGATGCAAGGGGTACACACTCTCAAGCGTACTCATTGATAATGAATCGGCTTTGAATGTTCTACCATTGTCTACATTAAACAGATTACCCATTGACAATTCTCACATAAAGACATGTCAGAATGTGGTAAGAGCCTTCGACGGCACAGAAAGGAAGGTGATTGGAAGAATTAACATTCCCTTGGAAATCGGGCCGAACATGTATGAAGTAGATTTCTTGGTAATGGATATCAAGCCTTCCTACAATTGCTTATTAGGCAGGCCATGGATACACTCAGCAGGAGTGGTGCCCTCGTCGTTGCACCAGAAATTGAAATTAGTGACCGATGGATGGTTAATAACCATCAATGCGGAAGAGAACATTATAGCCGCAGTCACTAGTAAGGCCCCTTATGTTGAGACAAATGGAGAATCTATTGAGTGTTCTTTTCGCTCTTTAGAATTCGTAAATGTGACTTTCATTTCAGAAGGGAGTGAGCTACCGGTGCTAAGGATAGCAAGAGCTACAATGATAGCTCTACAAATGATGGCAGGAAAGGGAGCTTTACTAGAAAGAAGTTTAGGAAAATATCTGTAAGAAAGGACTCAGATCCCAAAGTTGATTGAGAAGAAAGACTGCTTTGGTTTGGATTTCAAGCCAGACTATAAGCAAAGGAGGAAAGACATCGAGAAGCACCAAGAAAGGAGAAATGAAAGAGAAGTGGGGTGGGAATCGATGACATTCCCTCCTATATCAAAAACTTTCATATCAAGAGGATTACTTGTAGAAGAGAGTCATCAGATTAATGTTGCACACGATGAAGGATCGGAGTAAAGGAACCTTGAGGGCATTCGCCCTTACGAATCAGGAAGCTCTCTGAACAATTGGACTGTAGAGGAATTTCCTGTAGTCTTTAGGAATTCTTCAGAGTAATTCTCGAAACATTCTTCGTATGGTCCTAACAGGTTATGCCAGGATTAAATACTGATATTGTGGTGCATCGTCTTCCAATAAGACAGGATTGTAAGCCTGTCCAACAGAAGTTGCAGAGAATGAGGCCAGATATTGTTCTGAAAATAAAGGATGAAGTTAAGAAGCAGTTCGATGCGGGTTTCTTACAAGAGGTAAAGTACTCGGAATGGGTAGCTAACATTGTGCCTGTTCCTAAAAAGGATGGGAAGATACGAATATGCGTGATTACAGAGATCTGAACAAAGCTAGTTCAAAGGATAATTTTCCTTTGCCACACATCGACACTTTAGTAGACAACACGGCAGGATATTCGTTGTTCTCTTTCATGGATGGTTTCTCAGGGTACAATCAGATAAAAATGCATCCAGAGGACATGGATAAAACTACCTTCATAACCTTGTGGGGTACCTTCTGCTATAAAGTAATGCCATTTGGATTGAAGAATGTGGGGCCAACATACCAGCGGGCCATGGTGAACTTGTTCCACGACATGATACATAAGGATATTGAGGTGTATGTTGATGATATGATTGCCAAGTCGCGAACAGAGAAAGAGCACATTGAAGTCTTGAGAAGATTGTTTTTGAGATTGAGAAAGTTTCAGTTGAAGCTCAATCCAGCAAAGTGTACCTTTGGAGCTAGATCGGGAAATTTATTAGGCTTTGTAGTCAATGGAAAGGGAATTGAAGTTGACTCAGACAAGGTCAGAGCCATACGAGAATTACCTCTACCACAAACTCAGAGGAAAGTTCGAGGATTCCTAGGAAGACTGAATTACATTGCTCGATTTATTTCACAACTAACTGAGAAGTGTGATCCTATCTTTCGCCTCCTTAGAAAGCACAACGAAGGTACTTGGGATGAGGAATGCCAAAACACTTTTGAAAAGGTCAAACAGTACTTGTTGAATGCTCCGGTATTATCTCCGCCCAGTCCAAATAGACCACTAATACTGTACTTCTCAGTATTCAGCAATTCCATGGGATGTGTGCTTGGCCAACATGATGAGTCAGGAAGGAAGGAGAAGGCGATATATTACCTCAGTAAAAAATTCACTCAATGTGAAATGAGATACTCGCCTATCGAAAAATTGTGTTGCACTCTGATTTGGACAACTCGGAGGTTAAGACAGTATATGCTATATCATACTACTTGGCTTATTTCAAAACTTGATCCTTTGAAATATATGATGGAGTCAGCAACGTTGAATGGGAGAATGGCGAGATGGAAAATACTACTTTCAGAATTTGATATAGTCTATGTGAGTCAAAAGGCTATAAAAGGAAGCGTGATAGCAGAATTCGTAGCTAGCAGAGCGCTAGAAGACTACGAGCCATTGAATTTTGATTTCCTAAATGAGGAGTTGATGTGTGTAACAGCTACAGAGGATCATCCTTGGAAGTTGAGCTTTGATGGGGCATTTAATGAGTGGGAAATGGAATTTGGGCAGTCCTGGAATCCCCAAATGGTGATTGTTATCCATTCACATGCAAGCTAGATTTTGATTGCACAAACAATATAGCCGAGTATGAAGCATGCATCATGGGACTCCGAGTGGCTATAGAGCGAGGAATAAGAACCTTGGGAGTATATGGAGACTCTGCATTGCTGATTTACCAGCTTAGAGGAGAATGAGAGATAAGGGATCCTAAATTGATTAATTATCAAAAGGTAGTTCTGGGTTACTTGAGGAGTTCGATGACATCGCATTCAACTATATCCCACGAGACGAAAACCAAATGGCAGATGCTCTAGCAACTTTGGCTTCAATGATTAAAGTGAATAAAGAGGAAGAAATGAGACCCATTCAGATGAGTATCTTTGAGGCTCCAACTCATTGTTGTAACATTGAGGAAGAGGAAAAGGATGATAACCCTTGGTATCAGGATATATTGCAATATGTGAGAGATTGTAAATACCCAGAACAAGCAACTGAAAATGATAAACGAACTTTAAGGAGATTAGCTTGCGATTATGTTTTGGACGGGGACATCTTGTACAAAAGAAGAAAGGACCAAGTACTGTTGAGATGTGTTGACGCCGTGGACGCTAAGTTAATTTTGGAAGAAGTTCACGAAGGTGTTTGTGGGACACACGCTAATGGTTTCACGATGGCTAGACAAATCATGAGGTTTGGATATTATTGGTCTACCATGGAAGGGGATTGTATCAACTACGCCAAGAAATGCCATAAATGTCAAATTTATGGAGACAAGATACATGTACCACCTTCACCTTTACATGTCATGACTTCTCCATGGCCCTTTTCCATGTAGGCATGGATGTCATTGGGCCAATATCACCGAAAGCTTTGAATTGACATCGGTTTATCTTCGTGGTCATTGACTACTTCACAAAATGGGTAGAGGTCGCTTCTTATGCAAATGTTACTAAGTCGGCTGTGAGTCGATTCTTGAAGAAATAGATCATTTGTCGATATGGGATGCCTGAAAGAATCATATCAGACAATGCATTGAACTTGAACAACAGAACGATAGCAGAAGTTTGTAGTCAGTTCAAAATTAAGCATCATAACTCTTCTCCGTATCGCCCAAAAATGAATGGGGCAGTAGAAGCAGCCAACAAGAACATTAAGAGGATAATGGGGAAGATGACTGGGACTTATAAAGATTGGCATGAGAAATTACCATTTGCACTCTTAGTTTATCGAACGTCCGTTAGAACTTCTACAGGGGCAACTCCCTTCTCATTGGTTTATGGGATAGAAGCAGTGTTACCCATTGAAGTAGAGATACCGTCTCTCTGAGTCTTGTCAGAAATAAAGTTGGATGAGGCTGAATGGATACAATCACGATATGATCAGTCGAACTTGATCGAAGAAGAGAGGCTAAGGGCTATTCGTCATGGTCAGATGTATCAGAAGCAAATGATGCGGGCTTATGACAAGAAAGTGTGACCAAGAGAATTCCGTGAGGGGAATCTTGTGTTGAAAAAGATCCTTCCCATTCAGAAGAACTTTAGAGGAAAATGTATGCCGAATTGGGAAGGGCCGTATGTCGTGAAAAAGGCTTTCTCTTGGGGTGCATTGATCTTAGCAGAAATAGATGGGAAGAGTTTGCCTAATCCAGTGAATTCAGACTCAGTCAAAAATTACTTTGTATAAAGGAGAAGCATTCAGGGTGAAAACCCGCAAATGGCGCCTTGAGTTTTTGAAAAAAAAATGGAGAGGCCAAGGTGAAAACCCGCAAAGGGTGCCTTGTGACCAAAGGGGTTTTGAGTTGAAAACCCGAAAGGGCAGCTCAAACTTTGAAGAACACACGGTAATCTTGCTATATCTGATTCAACGAAGAGTGAAGCGCATTGCATATTGGGGCATCAAAAAAGTACTTTGGATCTTTTAAACACATGCTGAATTCAAGAAAGACTTCATCAAGCTGGTGTATAGACGTTCAGGCGGCGATATCTAGGGCATCTAACATTTGTCCTGTTTGCTATCTTTAGATTCTATTTCTTCTCAAAGATAGGCTTTCAGATTAATTTCCCTTGTATTTTTGACAAATTCATTCAAATTTAGTTATTCTCAAAATTAATTCATCTTCCATTATTCTTAAAGTATGTTGCATTGAAATAGTGATAGATGAACTAAACAATTTTCACAACTGAAGTTTTGCGCATTACTCTGGAAATTTCTAGAGGACACAGGAAAATAAAATAGGACAATTGTTCGAGAAATTCACGTAAGTGAGGGTTGAAAGAACTTGAGGAATTTCTTTCTTCCAGTACGAAATGATGATTGGACAAATCAAACGATTCGATTCTAAGAAAAGATCATCTTACAAATATTCTCAGTGAGTCGTAGCATTTGAAGAGTGGTACAGGCCTATAAGCTGAGCAGGAATAATACTTTGAGAGAAGTAAGGATAAACGAAGGAATGAGTGGTGACGTCTAAAATAGGAGTCATATTCATAACATTTTTGAATCATAACATGTCTAATTAGGAGCATGTGACTCACTTCGATTATAGCATCCTAATCATCAAGCATAAGCACATATGCATTCTAAAGGCAATGTAGGTCTGGGATGAGGTGCCTTAACCCCCTAAGCGATAGGGTAATAGACCAAAGCATAGCAGATCTGGCTTCATGTGTTTACACTGAAGCAGGTCCAAAATAACAAGATTTGGCTTTTCTATCTTCGACGAGGAGCAAATTGAAGACATAGCAGATTTGACTTTCGGATGTTCTCACACCAAAGCAGATCCAAGATAACAGATCTGGCATCTCCATTTCGACGGAGAGCAGATACATAGCAAATCTAACCTTCAGATGTTTATACTGAAGCAGATCCAAGATGATTTGGCATTCTTGTGTTTACAAGGAACAAATCGAAGACATAGTAGATTTGACTTTCGGATGTTCTCACACCAAAGCAGATCCAAGATAACAGATCTGGCATCTCCATTTTGACAGAGAATAGATACATAGCAAATCTAACTTTCAGATGTTTATACTGAAGCAAATCCAAGATGATTTGGCATTCTTGTATTTATAAGGAACAAATCAAAGACATAGCAGATTTGACTTTCGGATGTTCTCACACCAAAGCAGATCCAAGATAACAGATCTGGCATCTCCATTTCGACGGAGAGCAGATACATAGCAGATCTAACCTTCAGATGATTTTACTGAAGCAGATACAAGATGATTTGGCATCCTTGTGTTCACAAGGATCAAATCGAAAACACAGTAGATTTGGTTTTCACATGTTTATGCTGAAGCAAATCTAAGATGGTTTGGCATCTCTGTGTTGTCAGAGAACAAATCGAAGAAGCATATTTGGCATCTCTGTGTTCGACGGAGAACAGATCGAAGATATCAGCATGACAGTTTTGAGTTTGCAATGAGCATCTTGAAGACCATGATTCGATAAGGCCGGGCAAATTTGGTCCTTTTATAGTTTTTGCTCGATTTCTATTATATATAGCAATGAGACAAGAGGGGCAGCTGTAATAGCCCAAATCTGCCCGGATGAATTCCTTCTAAAAGTTCATATCAAAATAGTACTAGTTGATGAGAGTTAAATAAATAAATAAATGTTTATTTATTTAAACAGTCTATATACAGAGCCCAAAACAAAAAATAATACATAACCCAGCAGCCCAAATACCTAAACCCACTACCCGTTTACATTTGACCTAACAGCCTACACCCGGTTTTAGCTTAAGCCCAGTAGACCCATTACACTCGGGGCCCATGAGGCCCAAATGTGTTAACAGATGAGGGGAGACCTAGGTTTTTTTGGAACCCTAGGCACCGTAAATAGAAAATTCCAAAAGCCAAACAAAACGTCACGCTCCTTCGGTTTCTGTCGTTCCAGCTACCCTCCATCAAAGCCACAATTCTAGGCTCCAGGTCACGCCGTGATCAACGCCACCGGCAGATCTGCGTCCAGCACAATCATTGCCGGATTTTCCTCGCGAATATCTGTAAAAGAGAAAGAAACAGCAGCAAACAAACAAAAATGGGAAGAAATAAAAGATTTCTTCCTAAAGTATATTGTAAACAGTGGCTATAAAAGCCTGAATCAAATACGATGTAAAGGATTAGATTTTTTTTTAGAAAATAAAAGCAGTAGACATACGAATACATTTAGATTGCAAATAGTTTCTTAAGGTGATTTATATTTCATATTTTGTTAATTATTTTCTGACTGGTATACGAAGCATTTAAAAAAAACTACGAAAATATTAAGAGGAAGAGAGTCACCTGTAATTCGCTAGAAAGGACGAGGGTTTTTAACCCTTCGATCATCGTGCGTGGTGGTCCTCGCGGTGGCGTGTGGGCATAGGCACCTGAGAACGGGGGCCCAACGAGGTTCTGAGGACAACCCCGAATCCTCCTGCAGAGGATTTCTTTAAGTTTTTTTTTACCGGTGTAAAAATGATTTTCAAGCTTAAAATTTGGTTTATATAGCCTAAAAGAAACGGTGCAGTTTTGGCTTAAGTCAATAAGCTTAAAAAACGACTTCGTTTTAAGACCTGAGGATCCGCATGTTGACCCGATTACCAGGGGAGGATCCGCGTGTTTTTTATAAAATGGGTTAATTGCCCAATTGGTCCTCTCGTATTTTTTATATTTTTAATTTCATTTTATTTATTTTCTAATTTAACTTTAATGTTTTAATTCTGCTTCAATTTGGCCCTCACAGTGATTTAAAACCGTATTAGGGGAAATGGTGTCGTTTTGGGATTAGGGCAAATAGCCCAGTGAGTCCCTCTATTTTAATGCGTATTTCAATCAGGCCCAAAATTTTTTATTTTTTTGCGAATTAACCCCCAAATTTCTTAATTGAATCCAATTTTAGTCCTTTTTATTTTATATTTTTATATATATATTTTTAAAATGTTAGTTATATTTAATAATATATTGTTTTATTTGTATTATTTTTAGCATTATATATACATTCATAAATTTCATTATATGTTGTATTTTTTTATTTTATTATTTATTTGTTACATTATTACTATTATTATATGTATACCATATTATATTTCATTATAATTATTTATATTTTATTACATACTATATTTTATTATATAATATTCCTTATAATATTTATTTTTCTTATATATTCTTTTACATATATTTTATTATGTATATATCCTTTTTTTTCTAATTATGCTACAATACTTTTATATGCAAAATACTTATTATATTATTATTATTATTTTATATTTCCTTATTTTATTCATATTATATTATTATACATAACTTATTTTAAGCTTTTTTTAATTTATATTTTAGGTATATTTTATCAATAATTACTTACCTTATATTACATTTTAATATACATTAATTCTTTCACACATATATATTAAATATTGTTTTATGATTATTAAAGGTTGTATTTTAGAATTCATATGTATGTTGATATGTTTATGTTAAATTGTATGCCATGTATCATCTTTTGTCTGTTAATTTATTAAAATGTATATAGAGTTATACCTTATATATATATGCTCACTTATTCATTTTTAATGTATGTCAAATGTCTTTTGTGTGTATGTTTTACATGTTTTAAATGTGCCATGTTTGTTGTTTAAGATATGTTTAAATTCATACTTTTACAAACCTATTATGATAATATGCAATCTTGTATGTTATTCCATAATGTTAATATGATCCCTCATGCATTAATCAAAAACAAGATTCCAAAGTTTTCAAAAACAAAAAGGCAACGTTTGGTGTTTGGAAGCTTCATGAAAAGTAGTGCCCTAACTTACTGGGTTGCAACTTTTCTCGCTATGTAAGAATAATCAAGCACCCTTCTAAGTTTTCGAGTTTTTAAAATATGAGCAACTGCCTTGGAATTTCAAAGCATTGTATCCTAACTTACAGGATATGGCGTTTTGTCGTTTCGAGATAGGGATTTTCAAGGAGGGCTAGCTTAGTTTCGAATGACTTAAAAATATTACTTCCTAACTTATTGGATGTAATATTTTGATTCATTTGATACAAGTGAACTCTAATTTTCAAAATTAAAATATTCAAAAGAGGATTGTATCTTACAACTTTCAAAATTTCCGACATTAAAGACGCTTGATAATCAACTAGGTACCAATTTTTTTTAGGCGTTACGATGTTGCTAACCCTTCCTCGTACGTAACCGACTCCCGAATCCGTTTTCTCAACTTACGTAGACCAAAATTAATGTTTTAAGACAAAATATTTTATAAGGTGACCCAATCACACCTACAAGAGATTGGTGGCAACTCCCGTTTTCGTTTTTTTAAAGTGATTCCTATTTTCCAAAACTCGATTTAAAAATGGTCTCGACAATTTTTAAATTTTAAAAAATTAATTAAGTGTTGACATGTCATCCACGTATATGTCATATCAGCAAAGTTAACAAATGTTAACTTGTCCATTCATTTTAGGTTAATTTGACAAAAAATCATGCTCAATGGTTAAAATAGACGAAAAATTAAATAAAAGGGCCAAAATGATTTTTTTTATAAAGTTGGAGGCCAAAAAAATCATTATGCCTAATTTTTACATAGTTTTACAACGTTTCTTAATAATGAAATTTAAATGATGATTATATAGATATTTAATATTTTAGCATTGTTTATTTATAATTTAATTTCATTTTTGACACAATGCCTAGAACTACCCATAATCTCTTCCCAACCCTTGAAAAGGATGATAACACGTTTCAACTCACTCGACCCCACATCCTCATATACTAAAAACAATGTTAATGTCAACTTAAAACTTGAATACAAAATATTATCACTTCACTTGATTCAATTTCATATCAAATTTGTTTTGTTTATAGTTTAGTTATATTTTTGATTGATTGAATTAATTTGGTATAATGATTTATTTAGCCCTCCAACATTAAAAAAAGTCTTTTTAGTCCTCCATTTAATTTTTTGCCTCTTTTTAACCCTCACATTTACATTTTTTCTATCAAATCACCCCAAAATAGATAGAAAAGTTAACAAATATTAACTTTGCTGACGTGGATATACACTTGGATGTCAAGTCAACAAATAATTCATTTTTAATATCTTTATTTTTAATAATTTAATAATTTTTATTTTTATTTTTATGGAACCCTGCTGTTCAATTTATAGATGTATATGTAAATATAAGATTTTCACATACTGAGAAAGTTCTATAAATACTTCAACATAGGATCTCTTTGCCTCACACCAATTCATCTCATTTCGTAGTGTTTCCAACATACAGAATTACTATCATTTAACACCCCATACCTGTACCCGAGACCGAGATAGGATACAAGGCATTACCAAAATTTTTAGAATAATTTCAATTAATTTATATCATTTAGTATTCATTTTCATGTTTCATGTAACATCCTTTTCATATTCTTGTATCATATCAAATATTCTATCCGTTGAATCATTGGAGTTTCAATGGATTTTTCAACAATACACTCAAAGCGTACATTTCCATATTCTATCAATTCATATTCAGAAATAACCCTTAGGACGTTTATGTAATAGCCCAAATCTACTCGGGCCTTAAAACCAAAAATAATAAATGAATAAATAAATATTTATTTTAAAAGTCCGTGTACAAAGCCAAAAAACACTTAACCCCATAACCCATTACAGAGCCCAAACAGTTACGGCCCAAACATTTAAGCTTCAGACCCGGCAACCCATTACACCCAAGCCCAGATTTAAACACTCAAACCCATCTACACCGGATGATCCAATATCCTTGACCCAAGGATACACGGGGCCCAAAAGGCCCAAAGCAGTAAACGGATTAGGAAACCCTAGGGTTTCCTGAGAAGTTAGGCGCCGCAAAGGGGGATTCTAGATGCTTCGAGGTTCCAAATGTCACGACTTTTCAGGTCCAATGGCCTAATCGTCACCTTCATCAGTGCGCCGCGACTCCTTGACTTCGCCATCATGCATCGCGCCACCATTGACGCGCGAATCATGCCAGAATTGTCATACACTACAATCCAGCACTGGCCCCATCAGCGCGCAGTCATTGGTGTTCGAACGAAATCCTTACGATTCACCTGCAAGAAAAGGCAAGAAAATCACAGCAGACATGCGAAGCGAATACGAAAAGAAATCAGAGATTTCTTTCCAAAACTTGTAGTGGTTTATCGAGGCTATAAAGCCTTCTTTTCAATCTGTAGAAAGGAGACGAGAAAAAAACTTACACACGCATAGAGAAAAAAAAACACCAGAGAGATATACCAAAATACTGTACACAGAATATTTTTGCAATAATACACCAGAGATTTTTACAGGAAACGAAGGTGATATATATTTTTTTTATTTCTGTTTCATTCTCTTTATCACAAGTTCATGCATATAATACATTGAAAAATAGAGGAGAAAGAAGTACCTTTAGATTCGTAGTGAAAAGCGAAGCTTTTCGGATCCCGACCGCCGTGTGTGACGGAGTTGGTGATGCGCATGGGGCTGAACACGGAGGTCCGATGAACAGAGCAGACCGGCCCAGGGCTGGAGCTCAGAGGACTAGGGAAATTTCAGAAGGTTTTTTTTAGGGGGTTAAAATGTTTTTTTGAAGCTGAAGTTCAAATTATATAGGAGAAGGATGCGACGTCGTTTTGGGGTGACCGTTTAGTGACCAAAACGGTGTCGTTTCAAGGCCTAAGATCCGCGCGTTGACCAGTGACCCGGGAAGGATCCGCGTGTTTCTGACAAAAGGGTTATTTGTGCAATTGATCCCTTCGCATTTATAATTTGGTCCTAATATTTTATGCTTGTTTCAATTTAGTCCTAACAGCTTCTTTAAGGTTTATCCCAGGAACGACGTCGTTTTAAAGAGGATGGTTTAATTACCCTATGAGTCCCTCACATTTTGCGTGCGTTTCTTTGGGGTCCCTAATTTTTTTTAAATTTCGCCCCTGTAATTTTATAAAATTTTAAATTTAATCCTATGTGTTTTTTTTATTAATTTTATATTATATATTATTTGTTTTATTCTAAACCTATATATTTTATTATATAATTATACAATTATTTTCACATGTTATTTATTATATATTAATCCTTATATATATATTAGTTTTATTATTATATTATTTAGTAAATGCTATTTTGAAATTATTATTAAGTATTATATTTTTAAATTTGTATTATTTATTATATTATTATTATATTGTGTATATATTTCATCTTCTTTTTTATTAAAAATTATTTATTACATATTTTTATATATTTTGTATCTATTATAAATTGTTTTAAAATTATGTATATTATATCATATGTTAAATGGATTTAAAGATTTTATATATATATTTTTGTGCATATAATCCTTTTTTTAAAAAATATTATCTATTATATATTTTTATTCTCTTAAAAAATTTTAATGTTTTATATTATTTATTTAAAATATTTAACACGTATAATATTTTTAATTGTTTTAATAATAAAAGTTTTTTATATATTTTTTAAAATATTTTCCTATGTATATTAAATTGTTATATATTATTATATTCTTTTCTTTTAAATTTTTTTTACATATATTACTCATTTAAATATGTTAATTATTATATACATATATTTTTTTAAATATTATTATTATTATTTTTACCTTTTTATCAATATTGATTTGGTGTTTTAATTCGTATTTGTTTTTTTAAGTGTTATTTTGTCACTTTTTACATTATAAATTTTGATTTCCACTTCTATTTTTATATTCTTTAATTTATTATGAATTGTTTTGTATTTTTATTTACTAACATTGTATATAGGTTTATCTTTTAGCATAATCATCTTATGATGTGTATATTTCATTATTTTAGGTTATTTCTTATTTGCCTATATTATTATGAATTGTAATATGTTGTAATTTATTACCTTTGGTATATTTGTCTTGTGATATGTATTAACGCCATTCTTTTGCATGAGTCAACGTTTTAAATAAAGAAATTCATTTTTACCAAATTACTAAAAAGTTTTCCAAAATATAAAGGCAATACTTAATGTTTGGAAGCTTCGGGAAAATAGTGCCCTAACTTACTGGGTTGCGATTTTTCTCATCGAATTCGAACATTCAAGTACCCTTCTAAACGTTTTGAGTTTTTAAAATATAAACAACTATTTTCGAGATTTCAAAGCATTGTGTCTTAATTCACTGGATATGGCGTTTTGTTGTTTCGAAATAGAAATTTCCAAAAGACAAGCTTAGCTTCAAAAGTTTTAAAATATTGCTTCTTAACTTACTGGATGTGATATTTTGACTCGTTTGAAATAAGCGAGCCTAAATTTTTCAATCAAAACATTCTAAATAAAAAAAGGATTGTATCTTAAAACTTTCAAATTTCCGACCTTAAAGACACTTGATAATCAATTAGGTACCAATTTTTGGGCGTTACGAGGGTGCTAATCCTTCCTCGTTCGTAACCGACTCCCAAACCCATTTTCTTGATTTCGTAGACCAAAACTAATGATTTTAAACAAAATGATTTATTGGTGATCCAATCACACTTAAAAAGGTTGGTGGCGACTCCCGTTTTCAGTTTTCTTAAAGTCGATTTCCATTTTTCAAAACCCGATTTAAAAATGGTTTCAACAGTTTAATTATCAAGCACTCTCTCAAGTTACATCTCATGTAACAGTAGTGAATCAGGATTACCTTTTCAGGTCAAATCCTACCCACTTTAAGTTATCATAAGGAATCATATATCGTGTAACCGTAGCAAATCAAGATTACCTTTTCAGGTCAAACCCTACCCACCTTAGGTTACCATAATGAATCATATATCATGTAACCGTAGCGAATTAGGATTACCTTTTCAGGTCAAATCCTATCCGCCTTAAGTTACCGTAGTGAATCAGGAATAAATCCTATTCACTTTAAATTACCATAGTGAATCAGGAACAAATCCTATCCACTTTGAGGTATTATAGTGAATCAGGAACAAATCCTATTCACTTTATATTCTCAAGAAGGCTTTTGTCAGATTAACCGTCAGGATTATCTATTTCTGCAACACATGCAAGAACTCTTTCATTTGGGAAATCACCTATATCCGCCCGGAACCCAATGTTCAAATAGATTTTATCCCTTTCAAGTAGTTTCAGAACATGTATTATTTCTTTCGTTTCAACATTCATACATTTCATATATTCAATTCAAACATCATATAAAATACAATACAATATTTAAATTGACATATTTACATGCTCATTCAAGTTATACGAACCTACCTGACTAAATTGTAGAAATACCATGAACCAAAAATCATTCTGACCTTGTGTCACAAAATTTATTATATCTCATAATCCACAATTCCATTTCTTATACCATTTGTTCTATAAGAAACTAGACTCAATAATATTTAATTCCATATTTTATTCATCCTCTAATTCGATTTCCACAATTTATGGTGATTTTTCAAAGTTAGCCTACTGCGATGTCCAAAACTGTTTTAGTGCAAGATGCTTATTTACCATGTTTATAACACCCTTATTTTCTTTCTCTACACTATTTCTCATTACTTTCTATTCACTAACATATTAAGAACATAAAACCTTATATAAGAAAACTCTACATTAACATCATTTCCATGCTTTTTCAATAGTGTCAAACTTAAAAATATATTGAAATCTTGATGTTCTTACCTTGTCTCATTGATTTCAATCTTTAACTTGATTTTCACTCTCCTCCAGCTTCTATTTCTTGAATCTAACTTGATATTCTAGCTCCTCATTGTCTCCTTGTCATCTTTCTCTCTTGATAGCTAAGAAAATTCTTTTGATTTCTAAGTGAAAATGGTGGATTTTTTGTGGAATGACCAAATTGTAAAGAAAAGAAAACTTTCTTTCTTCTCTTTTCTTCTAACATGAATGCATGGATGGAAAGATGATAGAAATTCTTCATATTTCCTTCCATATATATTAAATAATTTAATAATAAAATAATAAATAATAAAACATCTTATTAAAATATTAAAATAATGTTTATCTTAATTAAATAATTATAAAATATCATCAACATCATCATTACTTTCTAGATTTCTCTCTCTTCCAATTGACCATTTTGCCCTTTATTATCTTTTAAAATTCCATCCTTGAGTCATCATTTAATTTGATAAAATTGCAATTTAGTCCCTCATAATTCTTCACTTATTCAATTTGGTCCTAATTCATCCATTTTCCTTAATTTCTAGATCATTCCACCCTTAAAATATTTACACTATTGACCATTCAACTTTTTCATATTTACACTTTAACCCCTCAATTTTTAAGTATTTACTCTTATGCAACAAAATTTTTCACACTTTTGCAATTTAGTCCTTTCCTAAATCAAGATATCATAATTTATTTCCCAATGTTGTCATAACTCAAAACTTCCCTTTTTGTCACTTATTTCCTTATTTTTCTATAGCAAGGACAATATCTTACTATAGAAATTTTTTGGGTATTACATTTCTCTCCCCATTAAAGAATTTTTGTCCTTGAAAATCTTATCAATAAAAAAAAATTAAGATATTACTTTCTGTAGTTTTCTTTTATTCTTAGGTAGCTTCTTTTGTATCATGTCATTATCAGAAATTTTTTTACTAAAGCTACCTTTATTTTTCAGTATACAAGTTTTGTCTTAGAATAATAGACAATCATCAGATCTAATCTGAAATCCTAAATTAGAAGTTGACCCACTTTGTACTCATTTAACTTGCAACTCATTATTACATCTCTGAGTTTCACAGATCTGTTGTATAAACATTGGTTTAGCTTTAAGTTCTATTAATATTGTACTATTATTAGACAATTGCAATCGGGTGTCCTTTGCTTATAAGACAAACAGAAATCTTATACTCAGAGTATCAGCAATTACAATTGTTTTTCCCAAATAATGATCAATTACCACATCATATTCTTTCAGCAGCTCACAACCCACACTGTCTCAAACTCAAATCTTTCTGTAACATCAGATACTTTAAACTTTTGTATTAAACTTTTGTAATCAGTACTTATATAGCGTCTTTCACTAAATAGATAATGTTGCCAAATTCCTGATGCAACTATAATAATTGCCAATTCAAAATCATATATCGAGAAATTCTTTTCCTGTGATTTATCTATATATAAATATATATATATGAAGTACATGATAAGGATTATTTGTTAATTATGGATGAATAGTGAATTTTAAAATATATTACACGTATTAAAGATACAGAAGATATAAATGTACGAATTATTGGTACAAATATTAAATTGTAAAGCATGTAAAAGCATTATCTAGTCTACTGGGCCTCTGCTAAATAAAAAATAATAATTTTTGTTACAAGGTAAAGGATTGTCTCTGAGTAAAAATGTTGATTAAATGAAACAGAACTTGTAAAGATACAGATAAATGTTTATTAGTACTTGAAAATGATAAATATTATGTTATATTAGTAAATACATGAAAAATTAAATTATGAGACTTTACGATATCTACCCCCTTACCAGTACGGTTATATGCAATGAAATTCGTGAGATTTATATTGATTAAGTTCAGAAGTGTGAAAGTGAAAAAGTTCAATAAATGAGCAACTAATAATGCAGTTAGAACTGAGAATGAGTTAATAAGTAAAGATGGGTTCTGAATAGAGACATTAGATTGTTCTGAAAACTACTTGGAATATACAGTACCACTGCTAAAGAAAGAACTTATCTATAGGAAAATTGATTTATTCAGATATGGTATTTACACAATGGTTAACTAAAAATTTCTTCTGAGTGAACTAAATGATGTGAAAATTATTGATGACTATACTAGTCAATGGATTGGTGAATAAATTGCAAAAATATTTGAATATAGCTGTTATAATTGAGTACATTATAGTAAATTTTTGGGATTTTATATGGGTGTCTTATATGTATTGATATTTTCAGAAGTATATGCAACTGTTCATGATTGGATGCTAAAATCATTATATGGAAAAGGTTAGATAAATATGCTAACAGACAGAAATTGTCGCAAGTCTGATTAATTCACAAATGGCATTACTTTATCTTTCTTTGGTTTTCCAAGTCAATATATGTGATAGAACATTTTATACTAAGATTCATATGATATTATCTTCTATTTCTGTTGGTGAAAACTCTGAAAGGCGAATGTGCAATGTTATTCTTCTGGACTTTCTTTGAGATGTTATCAATCTTTATATTATTCAATATGGATTATCTTCTCGAAAATTTGGTATAGTTTTGCAACTTGGATTTTGTTATCTCAGTTTTCTTATCATTTTATGGTTTGACTAAAAAAGATATTCATTGATTAATGGTAATTATACTTACTACTGTTGTAAATCCTGACTTGAACATGGGAATTTGGTAATATGGATCAGAGATTATAGAAAATGTATCACGACACTGGTTATTGGGAATACTCGATTTTTCCTTTTCTATTTGGGAAATATTATTAAAGTTGAGGTATTATTCCATCTATACTGTTGAAATGTCATATTTATTATACCCACACTACAGAAAAACAGGTTTTTCGCGGCGTTTTTAGCTGTGTTTGAAGTAAAAAGGCCGCTAAAGATCGAGCATTAGCGGTGCTTTAAAAAAACGCCGCTACAGATCGAGCATTAGCGGCGTTTGCAAAAAACGCCGTAAAAAGTAAAGCAGGACGTCGTTGTTTAACGTTGACCTTTAGTGTTATTAGCGGCGTTTTGCCAAAAGCGCCGCTAATGCTCAGATCTATAGCGGCGCTTTAAGAAAAACGTCGCTAATGCTCAAATCTATAGCGGAGCTTTTTGAAAAACGCCACTATTGCTCTATTTATAGCGGCGTTTTTTCAAAAAGCGCCACAAAAATATTTTATTGGTTTTTTATATTAATTAAATTATTTTTAATTGAATATTTAACTTCTTCGGGAAAAAATAATGACACGTAGAAAAAATTTGAAAATAAAAACATATAAAAATATATGTTAAAAATGAAAAATTAAAATACTATCATTTAAAATAATTTTAAAGCTTTTTTGTTATATGACTGATTGTTTGTCAATTTATATATTAAATAAATTATTCTATAATCATAAAATGGATAATATTAATTTGAAAATATTGAATTACTTATCATTATAGTTTAAGGTTTATGGTTTAGGGTATATAGTTTAGGGTTTATGGTTTATGATGAGTTAATATTTTAAGGTTTATGAATTATGGGTTTAGGGTTTAAAGTTTAAGGGTTTATGGTTTATGAGTTAATATCTCAAGGTTTATGGATTATGGATTATGGACTTAGGGATCATGATTTATGGTTCAAGGGTTGAGGTTTAGAGATTTAGGGTTTATAATTTAGGGGTTAAAGGTTAAGGGTCTAGGAGTTAAGGGTCCAAGGGTTAAGGGTTAAGGGTACATGGTTTAGGGTTTAAAGTTTAGGGGTTAAAAGTCTAAGGGCTATGAGTTGGGGGTTATGGATTTAAGGATTTAAGGGTTAAGGCATTAAGGGGACATGGGTTATGGGTTTAGGGTTTAGGATAATTAATGTTAAAAAATTAATTAAAATTTGAAATACTATTATTTAAAATAATTTTAAAATTTATTTGGTATATAAGTGATTTTTTTTAATTTATATTATTTTTAAATTATATATTAAATAGTTTTAAATTTTAAAGGAATTAGTGGCGTTTATAAAAATGCTGCAAAAGGTATACAATAGCGGCATTTTTTATAAAAAAAAAAGCCGCAAAAAAGCATCATGTTTTAAACAAAACGGCGCTGTTTTGTAGGATTTATTAGTGGCGTTTTTTGTGAAGCGCCGCAATAGGTTTGGATTTAGCGGCGCTTGTGTATAAACGCCGCTACTATTATTTTGTTCAGATCAAATCGTCGTCGTTTTGTTAGTTTATTAGTGGCGTTTATTTGAAACGCCGCAATAGCTTACCCTTTTAGCGGCGCTATTGCAAAAACGCCGCAAACGTTAAATTATGTTTGTCAAAACATCGTCGTTTTGTTGTCTTCATTTTTACACACAATAACACTTAGAAATTTTGTCAAAGTCTCCCCAGTTCATTTCCCCTCTTTTCCTTAGTCCCAAATCCCTAAAGAATTATCACTTGTTTTTCCCCAATTCGACATCCGAAAAAAACCCCTTCTTCCCCAGTTTGAAATCTCTAAAATTCACCTATAAGTTCTTCTCTGCTCATCTCTGCTCATCTGCTCATCTCTAAAATTCCCCAATTCGACATCCAAAAAAAACCCCTTTTGCCTTTTTCGTTTACACCTGTAAGTTCTTCTCTGCTCATCTCCTCGATAATTTTTGGGTTCAAAGGAAAAGCATATTTCTTTTCTGCTTCAGATTTCAATTTGACTGGTTATTTTTGTTATTTGCTATGTTATATTCTAAGTTCATTCAAGTTTCTTATCTGGGTTTGTGTTGCTTGATTCAGTTTTGCAGTAAGTGGAGCTGTATTTTCTTTTAATTAAAATGGCAGGCAAAAACTTTATACATGGAAGAGAAATGTCAACATTAGCAGCTGGTTGTAAATGTCTGTCAAGTACCTCCCAAACATTTGCACATGAATCTACTCTCACGTCCATTTCTATCCAACTGCTTGAAAATCCACATCATTTCCCATCATAAATATATGTAGCTGCATGTGCATACATGAATATATTTTGATATGATATTCTTTCTTGTTTAATAGTCACATTAAATTTTAATTAAATTCAAAATTAAGTTAAATTGAATCCTTAAATAAGACTCAAATTTTTTCTAACATTTTTTTCTTTATTTATAATATTCCAACTTAATTTAATTGATTTATGTGATGTTTGCGACTTATTTAAATACATGAAAGAGTTGTGGTGATAAGAGAAGTAAGTAGGATGCCCCACTCAACAAAGCTACAAATGGAAGAGGAAATGTTATAATTGTGTGAAATATATGGTGGAAGTGACCTGAAATTCTTGTGCACACACGAGGGGGCTATAACTAAAACTAGTACTCATGTCAAATCATTAATATCTAATAGGAAATAACAGCAAAATGTAGGAGAAAGTTGGGGGTTGGTAATAGAGTGGGGAGGATTGCTTAAACATAATTTCGATATATATTACTTTTTTATTATTAGTATAGGTATGATATAAATATACATATGATCAGCATATCTATGACTTCAGTTCATATATATTATTGGAAAAATTAGCAAAGATATATAGATATATTAATCAGGTAATGGAAGGCTTTTCTTAGGGGGGTGGGGGGCTTTGTTGTTTTTGGTGCTTGCTCAAGAAGAAAGGAATTTGGAGGTTGGTAATTTCCATCAGTAGGATTGAGTAAGTAAAACAAAATAGATGTCAAAAGCTGATACATATGTACTCTAAATTTGAAGTGTTATTATGACCTAAAGGTAATGACTTCCTTTTATTTTATTTTTTTTTCCCTTTTCATACTTTAAACAACTGTCCGAATCTTATTTTGTGGAGGCGAAATGGTGTAATGAAAACTATGTTCCAACAATGAAGGAGTATATGAGAAACGCAGTTGTATCTGCTGGTTATATCATGTTAATCGTCACATCTTTTGTTGGAATGGGAGATTTTGTGACACCTGAGATTTTTAATTGGGCATCTAACAACCCTAAAATCATTGATGCTTCTTCCATTATTGCTCGTCTCTTAAATGATGTTACTTCACACAAGGTACCTTTTTTCGAATTTTGCAAGATTATTTTCAATAACTTATATTTGATGAATAAAACTAATATAAATATATAGTTTGAGCAAGAGAGAGGGCACTGTGCATCGGCTGTTGAATGCTACATGAGAGAACATGCGGTTTCAGAAGAAGAAGCATGTAGGGAATTGAGGAAGCAAGTGGAGAATGCTTGGAAAGATATAAACCAGGAATTGATATTTAGTGAGATATCCAAAGTTGTTCCAAGGCCAGTTCTTACACGAATTCTCAATCTTACAAGGGTCCTCGATTTCATTTACAAGAATGGAGATGGGTACACACATGTTGGGAAAAATACAAAAGATGGGATAACTTCTTTGCTCATTGATCCAATCTCAGCCTCTTATTAAGGAATTAAGAATCTATATCATCTAGCAATCCATAGCGTATGTTTGTGTCTCTTTTACGTGTCATACTATGTTTGAGGTGTTATAGCAATCTAATGTGTTTTTAATATGTGTCCTATACAAGTTTTTGTCTTACTTGTTACTTTGTATTATTGCATTAATAAATGCTTCTGGTCTTTTTTTTATAACAGTGTAAATGTTATTAATTTTATTCAAATAATATACATGACATTGATCCATTATCTTAACCGCTATTTATTTAATTATTTATATTTTTTTCTGAAAATTAATAGGTTAATTAAAATCTAAACAACTAATGTGACTAGTACAACTTAAATCCAAGCCACACTTGAACCCAAAGGAAGATGAACTAAATGCTTTCAAGTAGTAATCGACACATGCTTAAAAATCATTGAAGTGGTTGCCTCGGTCTCTTAATTGGAGTAAGATGGTGGGGTATGATAAATTTGCAGAATGAGCAACATTTCCAATTGTTGACCATGGTTGGTGGGCAATGGAAGGGATGAATTGTTCTGGTGGGACCGTTGGATGGATAGTCGTCTAAGATGTTCCCAGAGACGGGAGGGATGCCATTGAGGAAAAAACAAAACCTATGGAAAATACATACGATCCTGCACTATTCAAATGTAGTTGGATTACAAAATCTCAACTCTATTTTTTAGGTGGAGTATACAATTATGCTTCCCAAAGATTTAAAAGCTTTTTTGCTCCTTTTGCTTTCAGCCTATGTTTTCCATGAGGATAAACCCAGTATGCTTGTATAGTGTTGTGTCCTGGGATACTATCGTGTTTCAAAATCTATCTAGTATGATTCATTAAGAACAAGTATTCAAATAAGAATGGGAGTAGTAGTTAAATCTCTTGTTGGGGTCTTAAAAATCAAAATTGATTGTCAATAATCTCTTGATTTAATAGAAAGAGTGTTATTTTACAAGCATCAAAGTTTAGATTTGATGTCAAGCAACCCCATTCTCCTCCAAATTAAAAAAAAAAAAAAAACAAAAACAAAAACTGATAGTCATCACCAAAAATAATAGTTTAACAATTTTTTTTTTTAATTTGGATAATTTATACCATTTAGTTTAAAAATCTTGCCTAGTGGGTTTGGAGACGTACTTGTCGTTTCCTAGAAAAGATACGAATGTTATTGGTGGTAATCTAAATACCGATAGAATTCAACGAATGAGAGATGATTTGGTAGGGGTAAGAAAAATAATCAAAAGTACAAAAGTGAAAATATAGAAGAATGAGAGAAAAGAAGAAAAAAAAAAAAAAAGAGTATGGAGAACAATTCTATTAGATTTATAAGAAAGGGGCAAAATAAGAATCTAATTAGGAAGTAAAAATTGATTATATACCTAGGGGCAGCAAAGGTAATTTATCCATGCTTGTCGAAATTGAAAAAAAATAAATAGGAGGGAGGAAGCTCAAACTTATAACTTCTAGGATATAGGACTTATTTCTTAATTAGTCATTTCTACTCACCCTATTTATTTCGAGGTGTGATAAAATTTTATTTGGAATTTTTAAAATATCATTGCAAATAAATTGCAATTTCAAACAGTTTTAATTAATATAATTTTTAATAGAATAATTTATATGAATTTCATTAAACTATATTATGTAGAAATATTTTAATTTTTTTAAATTGTTTTTGACATGTTTTCTTTTTTAAAACAATTTAAAAATGATTTTAATTTTATTTAAAATGAAACTATTAAAAATGCATTAAAATGTAAAATAATTTTAGCAATACATGCGGCATTCATTTAGAATTATTTTAAATTATTCACATCATTATTGATCCTAGTACAAAATTTAAAAGTATAGATGACACAAAAAAAAATGAAAGTAAGAATATAAAAAAATATATGTCAAAAATAAAGAAATGAAAATATTATTCTTTAAAATAATTTTATACAATAGTTATGGATTTATTTTATAATTTTTAAAAAATTTAAATTTTATATATCGTGTTATCTTAAATTTAAATTAAATAATGCATACTTTATGATCATTTTTGAATTTAATGAAATAATTTAAAATAAAATTTTAAACAAAATTTAAATTAAATTATAAGGACAAATTTTTTAAATATCCAATGATAAAAATTTTCAATATTAATCATAATTGAATAATATTTTATATTTACGATAAAATAATTTATTTTTATAATAATTTTATAAAATTTTATTTTCTTACCTAAAGAATTTATGTAAAATTTTAAAATCTATCTAACCCTTTCAAATTTTACTTAATATTTTAACTTTTATTTATTTAAAATAATAATAATTATCTAGCTGTGAATTAATAAGTTATACACATCAAGTTTTGGTCTTAGACCTTATGGCATAACATAATATAGTAATATACATATATATATATGATTAGAAACTTTAAAAAAAAAACTAATCTAAAATTTTTAAATAGAATAACTTTACAAATTTCATTAAAATGTAGTTTTGTAAACCATATGAACTACAACTATTTTGAATTGTAAGAAAATTGTCTAAAACATGATTTTCATTTTACTTAAAATTACATTAATAAAAGTGTATTAAATTAAAAATAGTTTTAACAATACACGCTACATTTATTTAGAGTGTCAAATATCGTTATTTTAAATTATTTACATTAACATTAATCTTAGGCCAGTAATATATGTACTAGTTTGCCTATCTTCCACGCATGGTTGATTGTGTATATAAATTAAAAAATATCTAATTATTTTATGCTGAAGCTTTAAATTTTTAAGTAATGTATAAATTTTCTTGAATTTAAAAATAATTATTTAATTCTATAAGGTTTTGAATAGTTTTTATATATTTTCATTTAAAACAATTTTGAAAATAAATATTTTTATTGAAAACATATTTATAAATATAAATTTTTCTACTTAAAATATTTGGGAAAAAAAGTTTTAAACATATTTAATGAAAAATAGATGCAATGATAAATTTTTCTAGAAATGTAATTTCACATTTTAAAGATTGAGGGACCAAAGTGATCTAAAAGAAAAATAAGAGCTAAAATGACAAAATTAGTAAATGTAAGAAATTAACTTTATCTTTATACCTTAAGAATATTTTTATAAAGTGACAAAGTTAAAATAACTTTTAAAAAGTGACAAAAAAAAATCATTTCAGCCTCACATTTAATTTTTTTTTGTTTTTTTAGCTTTTAAATTTATGTTTTTTTATCAAATCACTCTAAAATTAATAGAAAAGATAACATTTTTTAACTTTGTTTTTATGTATACACATGAACTGTCACATGAATGACACGTTTAACTAATTTTTAAAAATTTTAAAAATTCAAAAAAAAAATATTATAATTTTTTAAAGAAATAAAAATTATTGAAATTATTTAAAACTTGTAAATATTTTAAATTTTTAAAAATAAATTAAGTGTTGACATGTCATCCACGTGTATGTCACATAGCAAAGTTAACAAATGTTAACTTGTCCATTCATTTTAGGTTGATTTGATAAAAAAAATCATGATAAATGGTTAAAATAGGCGAAAAATTAAATAAAGGGCCAAAATGATTTTTTTTATAACGTTGGAGGGAAAAAAATCACTATGCCTATTTTTTACATAGTTTTACAATGTTTCTTAAAAATTAAATTTAAATGATGATTATATAGATATTTAATATTTTAGCATTGTTTATTTATAATTTAATTTAATTTTTAATACAATGCCTAGAACTACTCATAATCTCTTCCCAACCCTTAAAAAGGAGGATAACACGCTTCAACTCGCTCGAACCCACATCCTTCTACATTAACAACAATGTTAATGTCAACTTAAAAGTTGAATACAAATTATTATCACTTCACTTGATTCAATTTCATATCAAATTTGTTTTGTTTTGAGTCTTCCATTTAATTTTCTGCCTCTCTTTAACCCTCAAACTTGCATTTTTTCTATTAAGTCAACAATTAATTCATTTTTAATTTTTTTACTTTTTAATAATTTTATAATTTTTATTTTTATTTTTACCGAACCCTGCTGTTCAATTTATAGATGTATATGTAAATATAGGATTTTCACATGCCGAGAAAGTACTATAAATACTTCAACATAGGAGCTCTTTGCCTCACACCAATTCATCTCATTTCGTAGTGTTTCCAACATACAGAATTACTATCTAACGAAATGTCTTCATCAAAGCTTCCTTCTTCAACTCATGGATCCATGTCCAACCAGAAGCGTCCCACAGCCAAGTTTCATCCTAGCGTTTGGGGGGATATTTTCCTTTCATCTCCAACAACGGTAAAGAGTTTAGATACATACGTGTGTTTGCACATGAGTAAATATCAGTCGTTAATATATTGTTTAGCTTAAATCACATATATACAAGTGTTTGCACTTTGAGTAAATATGTTTTCGTCTTTATATTGATTTCGTATTGTACTACATCACAATTTACCAGAACGTTGATGCTAGAACTAAACTACAACATGAAGAACTGAAAGAAGAAGTAAGGAGGATGATTAAGGTAGTGATGGATGATGAGTTGCTCTACAAATTGCGTTTAATTGATACAATCAAACGGTTGGGTGTGAGTTACCATTTTGAAAGAGAGATAGAGGAAGTATTGCTCAATATTTATGAGCATGACTATAAGGATGACCAAACTCTCGAGACTACTCTTCAATTTCGATTGCTTAGAGAGAACGGATTGGGTGTTCCTTGTGGTGAGTCCATTTTCCTTCCCATTTTTCACGTCAAATCTTGTTTTTTTATTGTTTTAACTGCTAGTTAGGGTCAACAAAATAATTTAATTGCTTTGATTCAAAAAAATTGTCCAGCTCTTTCTCCAATAACTTGAATGGATACAACTCAATCAAAATTGTTAAAAAATAAAATGAATGTTGTAAAATATTTACTCTATAATTCAACACAAATAAATAATCAATCCAATACTCTAGATCGAGATCTATATTATTTTTTCTTAAAATCCATATAAAAGTAATGGCATCTAATTATTTTCCTATAATAATAAATTATGATGGTGATGACCACGATGAAAATCGTTGTCATATTGTGTATCTTAATTTTTTTTCTTCGAGTTATTTTTCTCTTTTTCCTACAAAACTTTGTTGTTGAGAGTTTAAATTTTAGATTTAATTTCTCTATATTACAATGATTAATATAATAATATTTTATTGGGCTGATTAGAATGGTTCAAAAAGTTCAAAGATGATGAAGGAAACTTTAACATGTCCTTAACAAGTGATGTGAAAGGCTTACTAGAATTATATGAAGCTTCATATTTACGTGTGCATGGGGAAGATATACTTGAAGAAGCTCTTGGTTTCACTACCACTCATCTTGGTTTAGCCAAAGCTGCTGGGACAATCGAATATCCCCTTTCAGCCTTAGTCTCCCATGCTCTATACCAACCCATCCGCAAGGGCTTGTCAAGGTTGGAGGCTAGGCGATTCATTTCCTTTTACCAAGACGATGCTTCACATAACAAAACACTATTGAAGTTTGCAGAGTTGGATTTCAACTTGTTACAAATTTTACACAAGGAAGAGCTAAGCAAGATCTCAAGGCAATATATTTCTCCTTTAACATTCAACATTAATTGTTTATCCTAATTTAAAAGGACTAATTGATACCTAATAATGAACTATACATAGTTAGGCTAATGCATGTTTTGTTTCAGGTGGAAGAATGGTTTAGACTTAGCTACAAAACTACCTTTTGCTCGAGATAGATTGGTAGAAGGTTACCTCTGGATATTAGGAATGTATTTTGAGCCACAATACTCTCTTGCTAGGGAGATATTAGCAAAAACAATAGTCATGATAACATTAATGGATGACATATATGACGCATATGGCACACTTGAAGAACTTCAACTCCTCACAAATGCAGTTCAAAGGTTAGCAACTTAAATATTTACACACTATTCAATTTTAAATTTGAAATTTGATTCAATTAATTTATGTAACCATATATAATAGGCATCATTCAATATGTTTGATTTTGAACTTTTCTCTATTTGATTTTCAGGTTGGATGCTGATTATATAAATCAACTCCCAGAATACATGAAGTCATTTTACGAACCATTGTTAGATTTTTATAGAGAAATGGAGGAAGCAATGATTAAACAAGGAAAATCATATCGTGTCAAATATGCGAAAGAGATAGTACATCCATACCTTATCTCATTTTTAAATGATTTTATATTAATAAAAATTAATAACCCTTTTCGCATATAGAAAAGTGTTGACAATAGGGCGACGCATGGTGGGACTATTCACCTCAGCTCTACCTCCTGCCTTGACGTTACCCCAAACATGATTTTATTTGAAATTTTATATCTAAAAAAAAAATTCTCAACTTTACCTAACTCACTCTAAAATATTAAATAATTTTTATTTCATATTACTTTTGACAATATCAAATAAAATGTTACAAAATTTAAATCTTATAAAATTTTATAGAATTTTAGGAAATTATAATTAAAATATAAAAAATTAGTTATGAAATTAAAAAAGGTATTTTGGTAATTTTGTAAGATAGGACGAAGATGCAAGTTTAATTAAAATCTTATCTCTGCCCGAACTCTAAAATTTTAATTGAAAACCCTTGTCTCCAAATTCAGTTTTCATAGAAAATATGCTTTATAGGGTTGAATTGAAACATATGGGTTTGGGTTATTTTGTTATATAGATATTCAACGTGAGTATCTTCCATTTTATAAAAAGATATTTATATTGGAAGATTATAAGTTGGTACTTACTCTAAACTTGAAATTTTATTATGACTTTCCTCTTCTTTTTTTTTCCTTTTTATAGTTTAAACAAGTGAATGAATCTTATTTTGTGGAGGTCAAATGGTGTAATGAAAACTATATACCAACAATGGAAGAGTATATGAGGAACGCAGTTGTATCTTTTGGTTATATCATGGCAACCATCGTATCTTTTGTTGGAATGGGAGATTTTGTGACACCTGAGATTTTTATTTGGGCATCTAACAACCCTAAAATCACTTATGCTTCTTCTATTGTTGGTCGTCTCATGGATGATGTTGCTTCACACAAGGTACTTTCTTTCAGAATTTTGCAAGAGTACTTTCAATGACTTCTATTTGATGAATAAAACTAATATAAAGATATAGTTTGAGCAAGAGAGAGGGCACTGTGCATCGGCTGTTGAATGCTACATGAGAGAACGTGCGGTCTCAGAAGAAGAAGCATGTAGTGAATTGAAGAAGCAAGTGGAGAATGCTTGGAAAGATATAAACCAGGAATTGATATTTAGTGAGATATCCAAAGTTATTCCAGGGTCGGTTCTTACACGAATTCTCAATTTGACAAGGGTCATCGATTTCCTTTACAAGAATGGAGATGGGTACACACATGTTGGGAAAAATACAAAAGATGGAATAACTTCTCTGCTCATTGATCCAATCTCAGTCTCTTATTGAGGAATTAAGAATCTATATCATTTAGCTATCCATTTCATGTGTATTGCTTTTCTATGTTATATTGTGTTTAAGATGTTATTTAAATCCTAATATCTCAATAATCTATAGTGTATGTTTGTGTCACTTTTACATGTCATTTTATGTTTGAGGTGTTATATCACCTCAAAAAATTATGGTCTATTTGTGTCACTCTTTTGTACTATGTTTTATGTCATATTTCAATAAATTTCAGTTCTCATGATTTCTTGAGCCTTACGGGTTGGTGAATGTAGAGAAACGCAGCGAAAGAAAGTAACAGGAAAATGTACTTCATTTCTCAAGATATTTCAAGACGATTATTAGAGACTGAACGTACTATATTTATATATGACTTAAACTGCTTTAACAACTTCTTAACAGTAAACTACTAACTGCTGTAACTACTAACAACTTAACAACTGTCTGCTTCCTTAGTCCTTAATATTCACCCAACCAATCTGCTTTGTTATCTTCTACTTTGTAAGATCTCAAGATTGCTAATAATCTTAAGTTGAGCTTGGAATTTTGTAAAATATCCTGTTGAAAGAGGTTTGGTAAGCACATCAGCCACCTGATCTTGGGCTGGAACATGGCCAACAACTAATCTCCCAGTAGTCACCTTTTCATGAACGAAACACAAATCAAGCTCTACATGCCTGAATTTGGAATGGAGAATCAGATTGGCGGACACAGCTGTTATACTTGAGTTATCACACTAAAGAGTTGTCTTCCCAGTGAGCTGAACATTAAGCTCTCCCAACAAAGACTCTAGCCAAGTAACTTCTGCTGCTGTATGAGCAAGACTCCTATACTCTGCTTTTGTCAAAGAACGAGAAACAACATGTTGTTTCTTTGAACCCCAAGATATTGGGTTTCCACCTAGAAAAATACAAAACCCTGACGTCGAACATCTGTCATCTAGATCTTTCCCCCAACTAGCATCAGAGTAACCAACAAGAGATAGACGAGAAGCAGTGGTAAAATGAACACCAGAATCAATTGTTGCCTGTAGATACCTCAAAATTCTCTTAACAGCTTTGAAATAAACATCAAGGGGCTTATGCATAAACTGGCAAACCTTATTAACCACAAAAGCAATATCAGGACTAATGATCACAATGTACTGAAGAACCCCCATGATGCTTCTATATTCGAACTCATTTGCAACAAGACTCCTTGCATGAGTAGACAGCAAACAGGAAGACACCATAGGGGTAGGAGTACCTTAGACTAGTCCATGCGACTTCGTTGCAACAAATCATAATGTACTTTCGTTGACTAAGAAAAATCCCTAAAGCTGTGCGTGTAACCTCAATGCCTAGAGAGTAACCCAATCTTCCCAGGTCCTTAAGAGAAGACCTTAAATCCAAGGATTTCATAAAAGCATCAATAGTCGACTGATGATTGCCTATGACTATGATATCATCAACATAAACCAGTACATATATAAGAATGCCACCCGTTTGTTTAATAAACAAAGAGGCATCTACTTTAGACAACAGAAAACCAGAAGTAACAAGATACTCCCTTAATTTTTGAAACCAAGCTCGATGCGCCTGTTTAAGGCCATACAGTGCCTTCTTAAGTTTGCACACCAATGGCTGACCACTACTGTGTTCTTCAAAGCCCAGAGGCTGAAGCATATAGATTTCCTCATTTAAATCCCAATTAAGAAATGCATTATTTTTTACCGACTTGCCTCAAACTCCAATTGAACTTAACCGCAAGAGAAAGCACAACTCGAATTGTCATAGGCTTAACAACTGGACTAAAGTTCTCATAGAAATCAATCCCAACTTCTTGAAGATACAAGACCATCAAAGAATTCTGATTCTCATGATCACAGACAACAACACCGTGGTGGTTTTCAATGACAGAGAGGTTTCTATCGTGGTAAGAGTCGTGGGGTTGATTTTCTCATATCGAGTAGATGAAACACCAGCAATATTAGAATGAGCAGCACATACATCAGAACACCATGCTGTAGGGAATTTCTGTAACAATGGAACACGTGATTTGTGATGGGTCATAGACTGATCAGGCTGTGCAAACGGAGATTCTGTCTTGGCAAATGGATAGAAGGCTTCATCAAAAACCACATGCCTTAATACAAAAATCTGACCATTATCATCCAGACATGTATAGCCTTTATGGTTAGGGCTATATCCAAGATAAGTGCACGCCCGAGATTGGTATTGAAGTTTATGATTATTGTAAGGTCGAAGATATAGAAAGCAGTGACAACCAAATACCTTAAGCAACTTATAGTCAGCTAAAGTACGATATAAACATTCATAAGGAGACTGCCCTTTAAGAACTGACGTGGGAAGTCTATTGATCTAGTAGACAGCATGTAAAAATGCATGACTCCAAAGATGCATTGGCAAGGAAGCTTGAGCAAGCAGTGCAAGACCTGTCTCAACCAAATGTCGATGTTTCCTCTCAACAATTCCATTTTGTTCAAAAGTATGAGGACATTGTAATCGATATTTGATACCGAGGCAAGAAAAAATAGTAGCCAGTGGCCTGTACCCACCACCCAGTCGCTTTGAAGCATTTTGATTCTGTACCCAAACTGAACTTCGAAAAATTTATAGAACTGAACAAATTTGTCAAGAACTTCACCTTTTGTTTTTAAAAGATAAATCCATGTATATCTACTATATGCATCAACAAAGGATAAATAATAGAGATAGCCTTTAGAAGAAATAGGTGATTGTCCCCACAAATCAGACACAACAAGTTGAAAAGGGGAAGTATATACAGTCTTAGAATTATCAAACACCAGCTTATGAGACTTTCCTAGCTGACGAGGAACACACACTCTAGGTGGTGTGAATTTATTCAGTGAAATATTACAACTTCGAAGAACTTGAAAAAGAATTTTTGTGCAGGGATGGCCAAGCCTTTTGTGCCATAAGTCGAACTCAGAACAGAAGGTGTCTCAAGCTTGAATCTTAGTAGTATGTGCATATTGAAAGCCCTCATCAAAGCCAGCAAAACTTCTTTGTTGTGGTGATGTGTTAAATCGATATAACCCTTTATGAATGTGACCTACTAGCAAAACCTTCCCTGTCTTGATGTCCTTCACAAAACAACGAGAGGGATGAAATTCAAAAAACAAGTAAACTGTGCTACAGAAATCAAATTTTTACAGACATAGGGAACATGTAAAAACATGTTTAAGATGTAATATCCTACTACAAGTACCAATAGAGGATCTCCCTACATGATCAATAGGAACAGGAGCACCATTGCCGATCAAAAGTTGGCTCATACCTGTTTATTCAGTAAGATGACTGAGTGTCGAGACATCATTGGTGATGTGGTTTGTAGCACCTGAATCGAGTACCAAAGTTGACTATCATCATTTGCAGAAGATGCTGAAAAATGACAGCTTGATGGACCACCATTATCTTTAGAAACAGGAGCTTGCTTCTAACAGTGATGCATAGCACAACTGGAAACAGACTTTCCTACTGGTCTTGAATCAGAAAGTTGATGAGAATTTACAGATATCGACTGTCCATCATCAGAAACACCTGAAAAATTCTCATCAAACCTATAGTAACATTTTTGAACAGTATGGCCAATTTTACCACACAGTTGACATTAAGGACGATTATGAGAAAATTGACCCCCATGACTCCTGTAAGACCCAATTTGTGCCCGGCCTTACACCAAAATTAAAAAAAAAACAAAATAAAAAATATAACAAAACCAAAATAATAAAGTCCAATGTCCATAGCCCAACAACCAAAAATAATAGACCTAATAAAATACATGGCCTAAAACAACAAACTTCTAGCCTACTGCCTAGTGCTGCAACATACACCAGCAGCTTCTGCAGAGCCCCCAGCCACCATTTACACGCGCTGAAGCTTCCATGCGTGCATAGCCTCCTCTCCACGCCATGCACACCTGCAAAACAGAATAACAGCAGTGCAAATAGACAGCAAATAACAGCAAATGACAGTGATGAAATTTGTATTTTTATTCATTTATTTATTTTGTTTTTTCAACTATAAAAACAGAAGGAAAACAATGTAAATGGGATCTTTTTTCCCAGCAATACACAGGCATATTGAAAAAGAAAGCAATCAAAAATTAAAAAGGTGATTTCCAATACGAGTTTCTTGATACTTTTTATTTTCTTGCGATTCATTTCCTTCTATCTTTCATCATTGATTTTGGAAATAAAAAAGGAGAGAACAAAGTCTTACCTTACGAGAATGCCATGAGTTCCCTTTTGCTTTGTTAAAATCGAAGCTAAGAGGGGATCTTAAGGCTAAAAAACAACCATCAAGGCTTGAATATGCTACTGTGGTAGCCGATTGGAGTTTAGGCAAAAGGGAATTAGTCAGCCAAGGTGAAAAGAAGGAGAAAGGGGACGATACCTTATGATTTGACCATCGGTGCACTCTTGCTTCGTCGAAGTCGAAGTTTAAGGGGATCTTGAGGCTAAAAAACACCCTTCAAGGCTTGAATGAACCGATCGCTGTTCATGGAGGTTGATTGGAGTTTGAATGAAGGAATTTTGGGAACGGTTGAGGGAGAAACAAAGGGACTAGGGTTTAGATTTGGCCGAATGAGAAGAAATTGAGGCTAGGTTTTAGTTGTGATTTTAAATGGCTGATGACTGATTTAATTTTGCTTTATAAAGAGCACAAAACGGTGCAGTATAGGCACAAACACAATGACCTTACCCGGATGCAACCATATTCATGTCTTTGAGGGTTATTTGCGCACATAGTCCCTCCTCTTTTGCGTCAATCTTTAATTAAGCCTCAATCACATTTTATTTGTTTTATATTTTCCCTGAGATTTACACATTATCACGGTTTAGTCCTTATTTGAATGCTGCGTTTTGAAGCTTGAGGTATTTATGTCTTAGGTCCTTGATCATTGGTGCATGTTTCATCTTAGTTTAATCTTTGGTTTTATTAATTTTATTTGTTTATAGATCGTCCTCTTAATCTTATTTTTATTTCAATCAAGTTTTTATTTACTTATTTATGCTTTTATTCATTTTTATTTAAGATTTTATTATTTGTTTTTTAAAATTATCTTAACATAGTATTAAATATTACTTTAATTTGTTATTTCTTTCATTTGTATAATTGCTTCTTGAAATTGTTTTGTTATGTTAATATACCTTTGCTTTAAAATTTTAATTGATATTGATCTAAAAATAATTTTATACATTGTTATTATATTGTTGGTGAATTTTACGTGTATATATATATATATATATATATTTTATATGTTGATATGTTGATAAATATTCTTTTAACTCTAAATATAATTTATTTCTTTTAAGTATTTTATTGAAATTGAACACTGTTTTATATTATTATTCTTGTATATGTATTTATTTATATCAAGTTTTCACCTTATATATTATTAATCCTATGTTATTTTATACATATAATTTTTATTTTTTTTATTTTTATTTTTTTAAATCTACTTGTATATGTAATTTTTTTTAAATCTATTGCAAATATAATTTATGATAAAATTAATTTAATCTTATTATTCACATTTTAATTCCATGTTATCTTAGCATACAATTGTTTCTAAAAGTTATTCATATGTAAATAACTCATATTAAATTATTTTTTATTATAGCCCAGGTTATCGATTTCATATTAATATTTTTTATGTATATATATTTTCCTCTTTTAAATTTATTTATGTGTATAATATATTTCTTTTAAGAACCATATTTTAGATCATATAATTTATTTATTGTATATACTCTCATATTTTATTATCCTTATACATGTACTATTTATATGTTTCATCAATCCAAATTAATTTATTACATGTAAAATTATGTTATATATTATTTGTTTTAAAATTTCCCTTTATAAATATAGCTTTATGAATATACACCATTAAATTTATGTATTCTGTAAATATAGTTTTTTTACCTTTTTGTGTGAATGATTAGATTTTTTTTAAGATATGTTACATGTATAATTACTTATTTTTTATATACATTATCAATTTCATGACATCTTTTACCAATAATTATTTCCAAATTAATTTATGCATGTTTTACAAATTTGCTATGTACATTATATCTTATCATGTGTTGTATTTGTCTTTTATATTCCATACATTATTTAAGTTATTATGTGAATTATCAATTTTTTTGTATGAATTTGTGTTTTAAATATTTCATATATAATTTGATTTGAACTTTGTATTTTTATCATAATTATTTTCAATAAACATGTTTTTTAAGCAAATTTCTAAATTTCGGTTATTAAAAAATTCTGAAATAAGGCAATATCTAATGTTTGGGGGAATTCGGAAAATCGTGCTCAATCGTACTGGGCATGACTTTTCCGGAGAACCAAATATTTGGATAACCCTTTTATAATTTTAATGTATGTTTTTTTTAAAAATTGAAAATCGATCGCATCCTAAAGGTATAAGGGATCGTGTCTAATTGTACTGGGTATGGAACCGCATATCTTTGGAACGAGAGATTTTTGACCACTAATTTGAGCTATTCAAACATTTTTTTTTATACTTCAGAAAATCTTCTCTTTAAAGAAAAACCTTTTGATATAGGGACAGCATCAAATCAATTTGGTATCAATTTTTGGGCATAATGAGGGTGCTAACCCTTCCTCATATGTAACCGGCTCCCGAACCCATTTTTAAAATTTTTGTGGACCAGAATTGTTTTAAAATGTTTTATTAGGTGATCCAACCACACCTAAACAAAAGGTTGGTGGCGACTCCACATTTTTTGTTTTCAAAAGTCAATCCCCATTGCTTTTTAAAAAAAAAGGTTTTGACAACTCCTACCACAATGGAAACCTCTCCGTCATTGAAAACCACCACGGTGTTGTTGTTTATGATCATGAGAATCAAAATTCTTTGAAGGTCTTGTATCTTCACAAGGCTACTTACTAGCTAAATTAGCTTGGATAGGAATATTAGCCAAGAATTCAACATGTCGAGCTTCACAGTCTAACAGCATTTCAGTCACCAGATCAAGAGAAAGACAAATGGCTAAGGCAACCACCCGAACTAACTCATATTCAACCGAAAACCCAGCAAGAATAATACTGACCTATTCTTGCTCTGATATGGAGAATTCCCATGGAGAGCCAACTGCTTCATGCCCCAGATCGGGGGGATTCTTATTGTGTGTGGTCATGTTTCCTATTCATTGAGTAAAGGGCCGCGTTAGACCCGCAAAGCTTTCATTGTTACTTCCTGCAGCAACCAACGTATCACACATGGACTTAACTTTTGCCAAATAATCTTTTATGGACAAGTGACCGTTCTTCTGGGAATACAACAAATAATCTTTTATGGACAAGTGACCGTTCTTCTGGGAATACAACGCATGTCTTAAACTTGATATCTTAACAGTAGACTTGGTGACAAATCTCCTTTCAATTGTAGCCCAAATATCAAAACTAGTGCAGGCATTAGTAAGATGGATCAAGATTTCATCAGAGACAGTCGAAAGCAACCAAGAAGCTAATAGCTTGTCTTGCTGAACATGCAGCACATAATCAGAATTCTTGACCAACTGCCCATCAGTATCAACAAAAAACTAAGCTGGAACACTGACAGTCCCTAAAACAAAATCTTGTGCACCATAACCCTTAAGAATCAACATGATTTGGTGTTTCCATAAAAGAAAATTGCTCTTTCAAAGTTTAACAGTGTCATGCTTAGGAAAATGTTCAACTTTCTTCCCAACAACAGAAGTAACAGAAACAGGATCAGAACAAGAAAATTTAACCTATTCACCAATGCCATTAGACGAAGGATGATGACTATCAACAACTACCTCTGGTGACATAACACGTGAAAAAAAAAACTTAGCTCGATACCATGTAGAGAAACGCAGCGAAAGAAAGTAATAGGAAAATGTACTTCATTTCTCAAGATATTTCAAGATGATTATTAGAGACTGAAATTACTATATTTATATATGACTTAAACTGCTTTAACAACTTCTTAATAGTAAACTACTAACTGCTGTAACTACTAACAACTTAACAATTGTCTGTTTCCTTAGTCCTTAATAGTGAATGAATCAAGCATTGTTATTTAAATGAGTTTCATGGTTGTTCTTTTGGTTCAGTTCTGAGTTGGTCTCAAATGATTTTTGCTTATGAGATTTCAGTGCAAGGGATCATGAGTGGTAGTTGTGTTATTGTGTTACAAAGGGCTAATACTTACAGTATATCAACATGGGATGATAGGGAATGAACCTTGGCTTTAAAGTTTTTTAGGTGTTAAAGATGGTAAGTTTGGTCTCTTGGGGTTGTTTGAAGTTTTTTTATGTGATTTCTTAAGAGATTAAAAGTATGGGTTTAAAAGAAAAATGGATCGGTGGAAGGAAGTGTGGGTAATCAGCAGTTCATTTTACTGGAGGGAAGTGCAATTGGTAGAGGATTTCTAAAAGAGTTGAGATTCAGTTGGATAAAAATTCTCGTAAAATAGTTGGAAAGTAATATGAGGCTAGTGAACAGATGGTGAGTAATGGAGTCATTCTTGGGTTAGGAGATAATAGAAAAGTTAGATCTATAGAGGAAATTGAGGATAAGTTTTTAACAATAATAAAGAAAAAGAGATAGAAATGCAAGGAAGAAGAGGTCTAGTTGATTTGGACAGAATGTGATTCTTGATTTGGTATAATTGTAAGTTGGATAATCAATGATGTTACTCGTTTAAAGTAAGAAATATTAAGTTACATCTTGATTTTTCAACATGTGTGTAGTCATCTCATCTTTGTAAAGGAAATCAATAATGTTTGTAAGATTGAGAATTTGGGTAAGAGCCAACATTGGAACTAGCTTAGATGTATTACTAAATATCAACTTATGATTTATATTTTACTCATCACATATAAGTTATAGAAAATACTCCTCGAAATTTGGGAAAAAATCACCTTGTGCGAAGCAATATCTTCCATGAAACGATAAATTTTTTTCTCAACCAATTTACAATTTTATTAATAGAAGAAAACCGTGTAAATTTAACTGGGGTAAAGGACCATACAATAACACCAATAAGAAAAGAACAATGAAATACACACTGCTAGGACACAACCATACAGAAAAACCACCAGGCCTGAAGATCAAATTGTCACATCCCGAAATATAAGGGGTTAATTGAAATAGTTAAAAAATAAATGATTTGGTTTAATGGCTAAATGTTAAAGAGTCCTTCCTAGAGACCAAAGTTAAAACTCCCTTCCTCCCATTTTATTTTCGACAACTTAGGGTAAAGTCATACCCAAAATATATATGGTTAGGAATTAAGACTAAACAAGAAATGAGCCTTAGGCTTGCTAGAGGGCCTAGGTTTAAGCAACTAACTACTTCCCCAATGTATTCTTTTTATTTTCGGTCAAATTTTGGGATATTTACCCTTGTCGCCCTTATGGTTAACAAATCCTAGCTATTTAGTCATTCTTTGTAACGTCCCAAAATATAGGGAGTTAATTGAAATAAATAATTAAGAAATTGAATAGGCTTGATGGTTAAATAGGCAGTGCACTTCCTAGGGGTTTTGGGTTCAAGTCACTATTAAGCTCAATATGTAATTATAACATGTTATATAATCAAATTTGGGTTTTAAACGAGCTTACAAAAGCTCTTTTGATGAACCAAGGTTGATTAAGGACTAAAATGTAATGTTTTTAAAATTTTTGGATTGGTGTAACGATGTCGAGGGTATCACATTGCTACCTTGCCAAAACAATGAGTGTCGTCATGACATTGAGGGTCAATGGTCGTAATGGCACTTTCTATCGATTTCACATCACGACGTTGAGAGTCTGTCATCGCAAGGTCACCAATTGTTTGTCCAATATTATCTAAGCATCAACCTAATAGTTTTGCTTACTGAATGATTTTATTAACAACTCATCCTGTACAACTCTTGGTTTAAGCCCAATCTACTCTCTCCTTAGTATAATTGCAGCCTCAAAGTCAAACCCAAGAGTGTCTAATGTAATGGCTCGAAAGTTAACAGTGTTGAAAAGTGTAGTTCAAAACCCCATTTTCTTAAAATGAATTCATAATTATAATTAATTAATAATTACGGAGTTATTTTGGAAGCGAATTGAATTTCAATTAGGAAATTTTATTGAATTAGGGCCTATTTCACGTTTAGGGATTAAATTGCTTAAGTAGTAAAAGTGTGATTTTGTATTAAATTAAAAGCTAAACTATAATTAAGGGACTTATAAAAAAATTTAACCAATGTTCATTCTAAATGGACCACAATATGGTTTAATTGTTAACAAAGTGTGGTAAATTCTGCATGAAATAAATAAGCAAGTAAATAAATAACATAATATAATAAAGTAGCAAAATAAGTTAGTGGGAAAAAAAGCACAAAAACATTTCCATTTTGATTTCATACAAAGTCGAACCTAGGGGGAGAAGAAAAGAACTTTCGGCATTGGGACTAAAATTTTACAAGCTTCAATTGATCAAGAAACAAGTAGATCGATCGATAGTCAGGGAAGGGAAAAATTGTTGAATAATTATCATCAAGTACCGATAGCTGCTACGAAGATAAGTTCGTAGTCCTTAAACTCAAACTTAATTTATCTAGTTTAGTCAAATTGATAATTACTTTGATATCTAATTATATGTGTTCTAGTTATTAGTAGCTTGAATGAAATATTATAGAATTGTAAATGTATGTGTCTATAAAATAGATCATAGAAATTTATCTAGATGATTGATGTAAGAGATTGAATTATGAACTGATGGTTTGTGGAATGATGTAATTATATATGTAATGTTGGTTTAACCAACAGTGTTAGGCACACTCTTATGATATTGTCGATTTATCTGACAAGCGTTGGGTGCAAAACATTGTTGGTTTATTTGACAAGTGTAGAGCACATCTATCATCGGTTTATCCAACTAGTATTAGGCGTAAAACATTGTCGGGGTATCTGACCAGTACAGGGCACATCTATAGTCGGTATTACTGACCAACGCGAGGTGCAATTTATTGTACGGTTTATCCATTAGGCACTAGGTGCCAATTAAGGTTTGATTTTTTTGGGGTTTGTATAACCGATCTATTGAAGATGTTTGGCAAAGAGTTGATATAAAGAGGATGAGTAGAGAATGCTAAAAATGGTCCTTGTAATTTAACAAGTGGTAACAACACAATAGGATATGGATTTATGAACTAAGGTTTTTAAGTAAATGTTTAGTTTGTGAAGATTAATGAAATTTTCTTAGTATATGATTTGTTCCTCTGTGTGCAAGTTAGATACTTAACTTCGTTTGTCAACTTAGCGTCCAGGATAATCCCAGACTCAATGTTAGTGAAGTATTCTTTTTGTGTTTTGGCATATACCAAGGACTTAATAGTTTTAGAATGGTCATTTTGTGTATTTGTTAGTTTTTGGGAAAGACATGTTAAAAAATTGTAACGACCCAAAATTCACAGGCATCAGAAAAGTGCAATATTGGGCCTCCGTTTTAGTGAAATGAGTTTGTAAAAAATTATTAGAAATATTTATGACTCTAGTGATGTGTTTAATTAGGTTTAAATTAGATGAATTTAGCTTAATTTAGAGTAATTAGTAAAAAGGACTAAATTGAGTAAAGGGTAAAAGTTTAATTATAGATTAAAAGAAAATAATAGGCACCAAATGGGCAATTAAGCCACATTTGGAGGTTGAGGCGGCAAATAAGGAAATGTCTAAAAATTTTGTTTTATTATTATTATTATTATTATTATTATTATTATTATCATTATTATTATTATTATTATTATTATTATATTAGAAAAATAAATTAGAATATGACAAGTGTAAGGTGATAAAAATAGACAAATGTAGGAAAATATATGTATACAATTGTAATACAAATAATTAATTAGTAAATAGATATTTAGTATTTATATTTATTAAGTAAAAGATAATTATTAATTATGACAAATGTATGGTTGAGATAAAGTCCATGTGTATTAATTAAAATAAAAACATTTTTAATACAAATATTAGTAATTAAATAGATATTTATTATTTATTATTATCAAATAAAAGATGTTTATTTGATAATTAATTAAATTATAAGATTTTTATGAGGTAAACAAATTAAATAGAGACAAATGTAAATTATATGATTGTACAATTGTATTAATTATATTTGTTATTAAATAGATTTTTATAAAAACAATTATCAATATAAACTAATATATATTATAAAAGAAACAAAGATGAAACATAAAAGAAAAAGAAAGAAAGTTAGAGAGAGCAAAACGGGAAAGGAAGAAAGAAAGGAGAAAAAGAAAAGAAAAGAAAATATTAGGGATTTGAAGCTTTAGACTTTAAAAGCTAACAAAGAACTTGAGGCATCGGCACACAAAGGAAAGAAGAAGGTTATCGAGGAATAATCGAGTAAATTTGGGTTTGTATTACTATAATTCAAATCTATTTATTATTAATTATTATATTTTAATTAAAATGCATGGTAGATAAATTTAGGAAAGTGTATTTGATTTTGAAAGTGAATTTTTGAAATGAAAGTGAAATTGTGATTTAAGTGGAATTGATGTGAATATTGATTAAAATAGAGAAAGTGAATTAAATACCCTATTAACTAGTCGGGCTAAGTCGGATATAGTTGGCATGCTATAGGATTGGAAGTGTTCAAGGATACTTCGACCTTGAGTCGATAAGACGTTGGGTGTCACTATTTTATTTCGGATAGATACGATGAGGTACTGGGTACCACTTTACTTCAGCTAGGCCGATGTACTGGGTGTCAACTTTGCTTCGAACTATCCGATGAGGCACTGGGTGCTATTCTGATATGTTTGGTTGGATCCATGTATCCGCCAAGGTCCGGGTTTGTTAATAGGGTGAATAACTGAAATGAGAAAATTAAATAAATTTGATCAATCTTACTATCAAAAGCATGAGAAAGAAATTATGAGTTGAATTGTGAATTGAATTGAGACATGAGATTTGAAGCATGAACTTAAGGTTCATGAAATTGTTAAATATCGAATTATCGATATTGAAATCAGTTGAATAAATGAAATGAGAAAATCGAATGAATTTGATCGATTGAACTATTGAAAGTATGAGAAAGCGAAATTATGAATTGAAATTGAGATATCGAAATAAGAAGTGAAAATAGGATGAATAGGAAATAATAAAATAGTGTATGAGTTAATTGAATATAATCATATGAATTAATTATAATTATTTTTATTGAAAAATGTTGGTTTAAATAATTATTGAAAGACTAATGTTACTGAAAAACTGATGATTACTGAATGATTATATTAAAGTACTGAGCAACTGATTGTTATTGATTGATTATGAATAGAAATGAATATTTTCTTGAGAATAAGTTATTGAATTGAGATATAGAAATGAAATTTATGAAATAATGATTTATGAAATGGTTATTGATGAAATGCATGAAATGGATATTGATGTAGTAAGAAGATATATAAATTAAAATGAAGAAAAGCTATTTAAAATACATATTATTAAATTAAAAATTAAAGTTTTAAATGCATGAAAGATTTATTAAAGGTAAAATACTGGTAAGATTTTATGTATATATATATATATATATTGTTTTACCTTAAGTATTTGAATTATAGTAATACCACTGAGTGTATACTCAGCGTACGGTTTGTTTTCGTACACAGATTGGGTACAGGAATTTTTGAAGAGTTGAATTTTGAGATTTGCAAGCTTTCATCTCATCACATCTTCAAACAACAACAGGGTATGTTTTAAAATTTTGAATAGAATGACATGTACTTAAGAAAAATATTAAGTATGTTCCAAGTGTTCGTTTTTATGTTCTAATATATTAGTGATTAGCCAAGAATTACTTTGGCACCAAATGTAATATTCCTATATCAGGTTCTTTGAGTCGAACATGGTATAGGGGTGTTACAAGAATGTTGTTATGTGAATATGGGATATGTTTTGTGATAGTTGCAAATACTTGTGTATATAGTTGATATTATATATCCGATGAAATTAGTTGTTTGGAAGTGTATGCTATGAATTATCTTGAATTGGGTTGGTTTATAATGTGATATGGTAGATAGGTTAATGGATATGGATGATGTATGAATTGGATGTATAGATGAGTAGAGTTAATGTAAGTTAAATGTTTATTAAATTGAGGTACCTTGATTGGCATATTGGTTAAAACTTATAGATGGATTAATTTGGTATGTTTTGAGTGTAATTAGAGAGTGTTTTGATCAATTGAATTTGTGTGTAAATGGTGAATCTTGTTGGGCAAGGTTTGGTATTGATTTGGCTTTTTTTAAGGACTAAATTGGAAGCACGCGACTTGGGACACTGGTTGCCACACGGCCTTGTGCCACACACGATCACCTCACACAGTCGTATATCATTATCATCTTAGGTGTAGATTTCACATGGACTGAGACACAGTTTGCAACACGGCTGTGTGTCTCAAAACAATTTCTCACACAGTCTAGCACACATATTGTGGCAAGACTCTATAACCCTATTTCGAATACCCACACGGTCAAACACACGGGCTGGGACACGGCCGTGAGTTTGGACTTTGAATGTCCACGAGATCAAGGCTATGTCACATGGCCGTGTGACCCCTATTTTTAATTTTTTCAACTTTTTCCTAGATTTTCTATTTTGTTTCAAATTGATCCCAAAATGTTCCTAAATTATTTTTAGGACCCTCTAAGCTTGGTTTAAGGCCCCTCGTAAGTGCATGTTTATTATAAATCGATTGTGATTCATTTATTTATAGTTATACTTGAATGATTATTTCTATGCAATGTTCGAATTTTAATGTAATACTTCATAACCCTAATCTAGCGACAGTTACATCTAACCCCCACCCCAAATGGCTAAAGAAGAAAGTTGACCATCAGCCTATTTTCGTACCCTTAACCTAAGCCACATTACAACCCCGTAAAGACTTCTTGATTGGTGTGTCATCTCATTTCTATAGTTGTGAAGATTTGATTTTCAAGCAAGCCTATGGTAATAGCATTTCTTATTCGATTATTGAGTGCACATTACTTGAACCTTAAACACCTTGATTGCTTAAGTGAACCTTAGTAAGGGTGTTAATTCTTGTTAAGTTTGAATTTCATATAATTGTCGAGATAGAGGAGACGTCTAATTTTTATGCTTGATAATACTATAGGATGACATATTTTTTTGTATTAATTATATGTTTATTTTGAGTATGATCCTACTAATTTGAGCTATTTATGGTTTTTTTATCTTATAGGGACTAAATTGGAGGCAAAATGAAATTTGGGGGCTAAAGGCATGAATTTAAACTTAAATTGGGCCAGCATGCGAAGTACGAGAGAAGTGGTGTCGAAAATGCAAAGTGTAGAAGATTTTGGGAGCAAAAATGCAAAAGAAGAGATTTTATAGCACAATACTCTATTTTAATTTGAATTATATTAGGATAATTATTAAGAATTATTATTTAGATTTAATTTTAGCTTTTATCTTCATTTATTTTTAATTATCTTTAATTATCTTTATTTATCTATATTTATCTTTTAGAATTTAATTAGGAATAGACTAGGTTTCCTAGTACTATAAATAGGGGATGGAGTGACACAAATTTGACACATCTTTTTCTGTAAACACTCTCTCCCCCATAAGTTTAGCCTTTTTGTTCTTTCCATATTTTTTTTAATAAAAATTTCATTTCTATTATATTTATTTATTTTTCCCCAAAAAGCGTGAGCCACTAAATCTATCTAGCCGAAGGTTGTCAAAGTTCCCCAAAAAGGGTTCATGAGGCCTAGAATCCGTACTTAGCCTTCTCAACGAGTATTCATCGTTTCTCCACATTACGGGGCTGACTCTTCCGCCCATGTCCCTTAAAAAGTGATATTTTCAATGTGTGCAAAGGTGGCCGCTTTGTATGTTTTAGGAAGGTTTCACAGTCGGTTCATTAGCTTACTGCGTCAGAGGTTGGCAAGCCCAGGAGACAAAATGGCGTGGGATTCGCCATTGAGAAGTGATAATCTAGCAAAAGATGATCCCACAGAAACGATAGTTGGCTAAAGTCAGGTTCTGCTAGATCATAATTCTAAATTCTCGGAGCTGGTGGTCGTAGGCGTCCTCTTCCACTATAATTGGCTTATTCTGTTTGAAAAGGATCACCTAAAAGCCGAGGATTGAACCCAAGGCAGATCAAGGCAACCGGAGGCTGGAATCTCTCCATAAGAACTCCTTTTTCCTCAACTCTATTTATTTCTTCTATTTCAATTTTAATTTTCAAATTTTCAATTCAATCCAAACTTTAATTCTATTTTTTTTCCAGGTACGCAAGTTTTCTTGGGCACGATTCTGTCCAGGATTTCGAGGAACAAGCAATTGTGCAAATCCGATCCCTGAGGATTTGACTCTACTTCCCTTATACTATTATTTTTATTATTTTCAATATTTTATAGGGATAGGATATTTTTGGTGCTCTCAACAACCACATCAATGATTCAAAAAAATTTTGCTTGGATTACTTATGTTATTTAGTGTCATTTTTGTTTAAATTTCCAATGCATGATTATCTGTAAATTATCTTAAGACTTTATCAGTGAAAACAATAAATTGAGGGAAGTTAACTTGAATGTGGGTTGAGAATTTTGTTTGAGGACAAGCAACTGCTTAAGTGTGGGATATTTGATAAGTGCTAAAAGTAACGTGTTTTAACCTCGTTCTTAATGCATTTTTTGGTGATTAAATTCAATGTTAATTATGAATTTTATGCTTCTAATCCTTTAAATTCATGTTTTAATGCTTAGTAGAGTACTTCGGAGCAAAAGGAGCAAAAAAAGGAGCGTCGGAACAAGCTACAGGAGTCTCACAGGCTGAACCATTCCACACGTCCAGACCACACAGGCATGTGGCCGTCCATGTCGATTTTTGGGAATTACGCACCGAATAGCAAAAAATCACGATTTTTAGGTTTTTTGGGCATTCTAAAACATATATATGAAAAAAATAAGAAGACAAGAATGAGCCATCAAAGAATATTCAATAAAATAACTCGAAAAACACCATTGAAGCCGACTTGGAAGCAGATTTTCGTCAAGATTGAAGATTCCCCGTTCTTAGGAAGTTATCATGAGTTTCTTTGTTTCTTTTATTTATATTGTCTCTTGGATGTTTCTATTTTCAAGCATGAACTAATTTTCTAAATACCTAAGGGAGATGAACCTTATGATGGACTCTATCCTTTAATTTTTATTTTACACAATAAATACTTAGTTTCTTATTCTCAGTTATGTGTGCTTAATTCTTGGTTTGATATTTCTAGATTATTAATCCATGTCTGATATGCTTAAGTCGGTGGTTGAATAGACCTTGTTTAAAAGTAGATATTGCGTAATTGAATAGAGTTCCATGCAATCCTAGAAATAGGATGACATAAATATACCATATTAGAGTCAAATCCGGTAAGGAATCCATAGCATGAGTTAATGCGATAATAGGGTTTTAATTAGAAAAAAACTTCAATTAATCAACCTAGAGTCAGTTGCTTTTATGCTCGAAAGAATTATTTACATAATTTAGAGGTTTCTACGGATCAAGTTTTTTAGTAAAGAAATTGCGTAATTTATATCGATAGTGACAGATGAAATCTAGGCAGATTCTTTCCTAGATATTGTTTTGCTTCTTGGTTATTAATCGATTATTTTTCTGTTTTGTTCTTTGTCGTGTTCATTAGTTAATTAAATTAGTTGTTTTTATTTTTAATCAATCACTTGAATTATTTGATTAAATAATAAAAATATGATAATTACTAGTACTTCTAGTTTTTATAGGAACGATATCTTTACTCACTGTAACTATACTATTAATTAATAAATGTACTTACCTTAATCAAACTTTTAGTTAGTTCCGTGTACACCAAAGTATGTAATTCTGTATTATAATAATATGCAATCTTAGTCTAAATTACTGGTGATAATTACACAGTTTTTTTTTTTACTAAAGAAATAAAATTATTATCGGTCATGTTTACAACTATATACAAATTTTTATATTATTGAATAGGTATTTATTTTTGTTAGTTTTCAAAACCACGGAAGACTCTCCAAATAAAGCCTTAATCTTCGGCAGTAGCATTCTATTCCATACCAAGATTAGAAATGCCAAGAAAGTGTTCGAAAGCAAATTTATACCCAGACCTCATCGTATTCACACACCATCATTATTAAAATGCCAAATCAACATATCCCTTGTCTTGTGCCACCAAATCGGGATATTGAAATTTCTAAAGGAGTCATAAGGGGTCTATTTCATGAACGTTTGGCATGTTAATTTTATAATTTCAACTATTAATATTAATTTATGTAATTATTTATAATCTTAATTCAACCTAAAAGTAAAAGTATAATCCAATCCAAATTCAGTTAAACCAAAAAAATATTTTAAGGAATTTATCAACACATTACAAATTGTTACATTATATCATATTCATCATGTGATTTTATTGAGTATTATTTTGTTTAAAATATGAAAATGATAAAAAAATTCTTATATTAATACTTGTTACTGTGTAAAAGTAAAAAGTTTTTTAATAATTTTCAGACTAAACTGTACATAAATATATATATATCTAAACCATTAAAATTAAAATTAATTTAATGTAAAACACAACAGACTGAAAACTAGAATACATTAGAACTTAAATTAGAATAGATCTTAATAGGGTTCAATAGGATTTAAGTTTAATAATCTTAAAAAAAAAAACATAACAATTGTACATAATAAAATTCGAATCTAAACCAACAAGCTACTAAAACCCAACTCAACGAAGTAACATTGACAAAATGCTTTCAAGTAGTGATAGACACATACTGAAATCTTTGAAGTGGTTTCCCTTGGTCTCTTAATTGGAGTAACATGGTGGGGTATGATAAATTTGCAGAATGAGCAACATTTCCAATTGTTGACGATGGTTGGTGGACAATGGAAGGGATGCAGTGTTCCGGTGGGACCGTTGGATGGATAGTCGTCTAAGATGTTCCCAAAGAGGGGAGGGATGCCATTGGATGGAAGATACATACGATCCATGCATTATTCAACCGTAGTTGGATCACAAAAGTCTCAACTCCATCTTTTAGGTGGAGTATACAATTTTGCTTCCCAAAGATTTAAAAGGTTCTTTTGCTTTCAACCTATGTTTTCCATGAGGATAAAACCTAGTATGCTTTTATAGTGTTGTGTCGTGGGATTCTATCATGTTTCAAAATAATTTATAGATTGTGTTTGGTAAATTGAGTTTTGAGCCTTTTTTTTAGTTGATTTGGGTACAAATGGAGAATTGTGTAGTTAAACTCTATAATTATAGTGTTTGGTGAATGGAGTTTAATAAGAGCTTGTTAAGCTAAAACCTCAAAAAAAATACTAACATGGACAACTTTTTTCGTAGCTAATTGAAAATGAGATATGTACAATGACATATCTAACTATGCTTGCTCAAAAATTACTCACTTTGTCACTATGTACAATTATATTGATACACTGTAAATATTTATCCATTTCCACAATGTTAGCATAGAATTTTTTTATTTAAATTTTAATAAATATTCACTAATTAATTTTCATAATAGATGTTTTAATTCCTTGGTAATAGTATTTTATTTCAATAACTTCACCCAATAAATACTAAAGTATTATAAACAAATAAATACTTAACAATAAAATAAGTTTTGCCCTTATTTATTATTTTACACCTATTTTTCAACTAAATTTTACCAAATATTTTTAAATAAATAATTAATAAAATCAATTGATCAAATCAATTAATAAAATCTATTAATTAAAGCAACTGCTACAATCAGCCAACAAAACCATAGTAAGATTTGTTGAGAATAAATAGTCAAACAAAAAAGTCAACAGTGCAAGGGAGCAGTAACTAGATCTTTTGTTGACATCTCAAAAATCAAAATTGATTATCAATAATTTTTAATTTAGTAAGAAGAGCATTATATTATAAGCGTGCAACTATTCGTACCGCCTACAATTTCATCTGCCACATCAATGAATTTGAAGAATTTGTCTATTTTTGTGTTTCAAAACATTCATTTTCTTGGATAGCAAGAGTTATCATTCATATACTGCAAAGAACAATTTTTAAAGATTATTTTCTAAAAATACTCATGACTATCCCTCACGGCTCCTTTCAACAATCGTGATGTACATCCAACATGCTCAGAGATGAAAATAATAATAATAATTTTATTCATTATTAAAGGAAAATATTACCATATAATAATTACAAAATGTAAGTTTGGAGAGGATTAATTAGGGATTTGAGTAGTCAAATATTATTATGATTATCATAGTCAAAGGCAAATGAAATAAGCATCGATCAAGATTTGAGTAAGGCTTTATTTTAAGCAAATTAATTTCATAACAACGCCAGCTGCAAATAGGTAAATAATCAAAACAGAAAGGAACACCAAATAATCATACAATCAGCTCTTACCAGCCATGAAAATAATTCAACATCTGCTCCTGTTTTTCATATAATTCTTGAATAATAGACCTCAGTTCATCACATTCATATTGCATTCAAGTCTCACATTACAAAATTCATAATTAATTTCTTTCTTCTGCTAAGGAAATGATAGGTCGACCTGTTGGAAACCCGCCTCTGATTAAAATAAAAAATGACAAATCATGTTTCAGATCTAAGTTATTCACGGCCATAGGAATTATAGCCATTTGAATTAGCCATGTTGCTCGGAGGCGGAGTTCGTTCTGGCCGAGGTCTTGCATACTCTGCAAATATAACCCAACCTTCGAGGAACTGCAATGATCCGAAGGAAATTAGTTACAATCAAGGGAAAGGGGGAGGGAGAGTATGCGGATAAATCACTTTCCGCAATCTACCCTCAAAAGAACATAATAACAACAAAGCATGGTTCAATCATCAATGATAACCTGGAACAGTTCTATAAAAGCGCCTAACATATTTAATTCAATTGAAATTACAATATCAAAACAAAGAAATGAACATTTTAAGGAAGTAAAGGGAGCTAACCTTGCCATCCATTCCCACTCTTCCTTTCTCAGCTTCCTCTATAGTGGCATATCTTACGAAACCAAACCCTTTAGAATATCCTGATACACGATCAGTCACTACTCTGGCTATAAAGAAAGAAAAGGCCAATGGTTAATAATCTCGTAAAAACAATTTCCAACGTTCTTTCAGGTAAGGAGAGACTAACCATCAATTACACGTCCGAACTGAGAAAAGGCTTCTCGAAGTTTCTCCGAATTAGTGCGCTTGTTAAGCCCTAAAAACAAATTCACATAATAACTTTCATCAAAATATGAATCGAGAAAGGTAAACTAGTGACACAGTCAACACGTAGACTCGAAAAAGTATGCAAATCAAATTACAAACCAAAACAAGGAGAGGATTGATTTTAAACCCAAATTTGAATACTCAATTCATTCTAAATTGATGAATTACTTCTTTGAATGAATTAAAGAGATAGACAACATCAATCGTTTTTCTTAATCAACCATAGAAATTGACAAAAAATTTATTCCGTTTTCCCACATTTTCCAGCAATCAAGCCAGCATAATAACCTAATAAATAAGCCTGTACACAAAAACTATAAATTAAACCAGAAAATAATAGAAGCAATTAAAGGAAAACCTTGAAAAAAACAGAGCTTTTTCGAGCAAAGAAACATGCAAAACAAAACCCCAATAAATCAATATATAAACAATATTTACCAAGGACCCAGAAAAAAACAGGACCAACAAACTAAACCCATTAAAAGAAAAAACTTTTCATCCGTTTTCCAGCAGTTTCCAAGCAACCAAACATATAAACAACACCAAACAATCCATAAAAATAACATGAGAAAACAAGAAAGAAGCTATGACAGATATAGATCGAAAAGAAAATATATGTACCAGAGACAAAGAGGTTGGTACTTGGAGGCGCTTGCTCTCGACCAGGGGTTCCCTCGCCGTTGCCCATCGCCGTAATTGGAGGCGGCATAAAGGAATTAGCCGTAGCTGTTGAACACATGCGCCTGAATCCCTGGGGAGCCGCCCCAGCGAACATCGCTCTCGTCGCCGCCGCCCTCAAAGCCATCAAGGAGATATTAGTGGGGATGGGGAGAATCAGGGTTTAACACTTCAGGATAAAACCTCTTTTGTGGTGAGGGAAAATAGGGCAAAGTTGCAATCGACTTTAAAAGGAAAGGACTTGATGAAATTACCAATTTAGTCTTATAGAAATATATATTTAGAAAATATTAAATAATATAAAGGAGATATCAAAATAATTCAAAAGTTACATATTAAATAATAATTGAGTAAACTTTTTAAAATTTAGCATAAATCATATTATTAGTCACTAAATTATAAATAAGTTTTTATTTTGGTCAATTAATTAAAAATAAAATTACAATTTAATCACTGAATTATTTAAAACTTTTCATTGAAGTCACAATGCTATTAAAATATATGTTATATGGCTTTCTCTGTTAGCACTAGCTACACTAATCGAAGTCTAAAGTTCATTTTTTCATGTAACAGCTTTGGACGTCACAAATCTGCGAACCAAAATTCAAACATCTTTTTCTCCAATCTCCGACGTTGACTGTCAAATCTCTAAGGTATATTCTTCTCCTCGTCAATAGGTACTTGTCGAAACCATTTTTTTTAAAACGGGAATCGACTTAGTTTGAAAATGAAAATTAAAACGGGAGCCGCCACCGATCTTTATTAGGTGTGATCGGACCACCTTTGTTTTAATAAAACGTTTTAGTTTATGCAAACGGTGTTTTTGGTCTACGAAACTCGAGAGAATGGGTTAGGAAGTCAGTTACGTGCGAAGAATGATTAGCACCCTCGTCACGCCCAAAATTGGTACCAAATTAATTAGTTATTGTCCTAGAGTCGAAAGTTGAAAATCGAGGATGGATTTAAAATACGATCCTTTTTTATTGACGTCGATTAAAAAAAACACTTGAATTAGCTCAAAACGATCGTTAAAGACTTCGTCGTCTCGAGATATCGGAGTATCACATCCCGTAAGTTAGGACACGATATCATGAATTCCCGAGCCCAAGTTTGTCTTTAATTTAAATTGAAATCCCGTGTATTTTAAAACTCAAAAGGATGTTTGGCTATTTAGAACTAACGAGAAAACCGAAAACCTGTAAGTTAGGGCACAACTCCTCGATATTCCAAAACACAAAACATTACCTCATTTAGAAAATTTTCTTTGTGAAATCTAGCGAGTATAATGTTTAATAAAGTGCGTTATTCGTTTGGATTAAAAATAAAATAATTTATTGGATGAATGTAATGAGACTTGATTCAAGGGCGATGATATGAAAATATAGTAATGAATATAAGACAAATATACATGGACACTACATTATACAAATGAATAACAGTAATGCAAACTTGCGAAATAAACGAATCAAAATTTTCATAATGGCAATAATCACATAAGATATATCATTTAAATATTAACATTAACAATTAAAAACAAATGAATTTAATAATAATCTAAAAGGTATAAAGCAAATAAAAACGAATAAGATGTAAAACAATTTCAAAATGATAATGAGATTAAATAATGTGAAAAAGGAGATTTAAAATTGACTATATGTAAAACAATTTAAAATAGGGTGTATATATATATATATTAAAATAGGTAATATATATAATAAATACTATATGAGTAAAAACCTAAAATGAACAATAATAAAACAATTTAAAACAAATAAGAGATTTTAAAATAAGTTGTATAAGACAAATTTAAATAAGAATAAGACAAGTTTAAAATAATATATATATATAAAGAAATTTAAAATAAATATTAAGAGGCTCAAAATAATAATATGTAAAAGGGAATTTAAAATAAATAATATATAAGAAATTTTAAAGTAAATAACATATAAAATAATTTAAATCAAGTAATACATATAAAACTTTAAAATAGATAATATACACGAAGATTTAAAATAAATAATATGTAAAAATAATTTTGAAAACATATAATATATAAGAAGTATGTAAAACAATTTAATATAAGTAATATATATGAAATCTTAAGGTAAATAATGATAAAAGGTTTGCGATAAATAATAAAAGAATTTGAAATCGTTTACATATAAAATAGTATAACAAAATAACATATAAAACTTAAAATATATATAAGATGGTTTAACATGAATAATGTATAAAACATTTAAAATAAATGAAGAAAAATTTGAGATAAAACAATAAATAAAAACCGTTTAAGTAAAAAGTATGTGTATATATGTATATAATAATTTAGAGTACAAAGATACATATAAAAATTTCAAAATGAATACTACATATGATGATTTAGGAGAGATAATATATGTGAAATACTTAAAATTGATGATAGTTTAAAACACATGATATGTTTAAAAATAGTGCCAGTAATAATAGTAATAATAAAATAAATAATATAACATTTGGAGGCATAGAAGATATACACAAACATATGATAAAATAATAATAATAATGAGGATAGAAATAAAAATAAATCCAATCTATAAAAATAATAATGAATAAATAAATAAATAAATAAATAGATATTAAATATTAACTAAATTAGGTTAATAGTATAATCGTAATAACATTAATAAAATAAATAATCCACCGCCAACAATAATGAAAATATAAATAGAATGAGTAATTCATGAAATAAAATGATAAAAAAATAAAAATAAAAATAAATAAAAGAATGATGAATGAATAAATAATAAAACAATAATAGATATTAAAAATAATAATAACCAAGGTAAATGAAAATCGAAAGGAAATAAAGGAATTATGAAATGATTTCAATGACATAAACTAGTGATGTACATTGATAAATAAATGGACAATAGGTATATATATAAACCAATAAATAGGTGAACGTATAAATAAATTAGGACTAAGTTGAAATTGAATTAAATTTAAGATGCAAATTATAAAATAAAAAAACATAGGCCACTAAGGATCAATGTGAAACGCGCATAAAGAACGAGGGGCTGATTGGGAAAATATTCCCAGCCCTCTATGCGCAGCGTTTCATCCATCTGGTCCTTACCAAATCAAAAATAAAATAAAATAAAAGAGCGAAATTTTAAAAAAGGAAACAAAGCTATATGGGATTAAATGAAAAGGACAGAAAAGGAAAAGGGACTAAAGCGGGAAATTTCTCATTTAAAGGAAACGCGCGGACCGAATTGCCCATATACGTAAGCTTCAAAGCCAAATTAAAAAAAGAAGTGAAATAAATGAGGCATGATTGAATGCTTGTGCAAATGGGAAGGACCTCGTGCAAAATTCCCCCATTTTTAATTACAAGGCGCATAGCTTGAAGTGCAGGCCTTCCTTTTTACAAGTAACTTAAAACCTTTTTTTTTTATTTTTTTTTCAAATGCAGCCAATTTTTTAATAAAAAAAGGGGGAACACTCTGCTAGGGTTTCATTTAGCTCACAGCCGCCGAACCACCTCCATGCTTGGTGGCCGACGGCGCACGAATAGTGACCGGATCTTGTCGCTGGAGGCCGCAACTTTGGAGATTTAGTAAGTTTGCTCTTTCTCTTTTTTCTTATTTTTAAAAAAAGGCTTCAAATCCTACTCTATTCTTTAAAAAAAAAAACAAATGAAAAAGAACTTAACACCGTTCGACCCTCGTCCATAGCTCCCTTCTTTTGAGATATTTGGACTCTCATCGGCGTCGGATCAGGTATTATTTTCTCATTTTTTATGCTAAAATCGCAAAACAGATCAAAGGAAACAATAAAATCAATAGATAAAAAGATTTTGAAATCACCTTTTTATTTCTGGTTCTTTTTTTGTATTTCTATATGTGTGTCTCTAAAAAATTTACATTTTTTGCTCTTAGCTATATAGCCGAAAACACATCTTGTTTCTACTGTTCTCTTTTCGTGTTGTTGCTTCCGTTGTCCCTCTTTTAGCTTGTTTGCAGCTTGGGAGGAAATCAACAAGCGGGGGTTTCCTTTTTGGTGCAAAGGACGGGCAGAGCCGTCCCTCGAGCGATGTTTGCATCGAGGAAGCACGTGGCTGGCAGAATGGAGGCGCAACGCTAGGGTTTCGGTTGGCTGAACTTGGTTTTGGCATTGGGCCTATCGGGCTTAGGTGCTGGGCTTGGTTTTGGGTCTCGGTTTTGGGTCTTAATGTAACTTGAACTGTTATTATTTTTGGTTTTTTTGTTTAAACGGGCCGGATAAAATTGGACCCGTACAGTATTGATCCACCATTCTAATCATCAAATAATTGTTTGGAGCTCTTTGACAGAATTTTAAAAAGAAAAAAAGCTTAACAACTAGTGACTTCAATAAAAAAAATTTTGAATAGTTTTTAATGACTTAAATGAAAATTTTTAAATAATTTCATGACCAGATTGTAATTTTTTTAATTAAGTGACTAAAACAAAAATTTATACATAATTTAGTGACTAATGATATAATTTATTCTAAAATTTATTACTATATCATCTTTAGGAAATTTCATTATTTATTAAGTTTTATTTATGTAAAGTTTACATATCCTGATTAAAGGTAGATTAAGGTATTCAAATAATCGAGCCTAATTGAAGCAGCTCAATTAATACAACTATATTCAAGTCAAACTCAAGCTTTGTAAGTAATACTCGATTGTGTTGAGATTGAATATTGAGCTTTCAAGTTTTGAATCAAGCTCAAATTTGTCACTATTTAGTAAAGTTATCCATGGCTCAAATTTGTCACTATTTAGTAAAGTTATCCATGCCCGATGAGCTCAATCCAAGCATAGACACAAAATTTTCAAGTCACAAGTGAACCTGATTTGACCAAAATTTGATTTAAATGATAAAAAATATTTTCAATTATTAGTATTTTTAACTGTGAATAATTAATTCACAAAACTTGGTTTTTTTTTTTAAAGAAAGAAAAAGAATCGAATGACCTGACCCATCATAAACGATTGCTCAACTCGAGTATAGAGTACAAGAAACATTTGTAGAATAAATATTAAACAAGGTTGATGGCTTTTCTTTTCTTTCTTGAATGAAATTTCAAGGATTGTTTAAAAACATGTTATTTGTCAAACATAAGACATCGATTTGATTAGAAAAGAAGATGCAATATCATCATGGTATCCTCGATGAGCCTAAGCAAAGCTGTATTAACTTGGGTTAAGCTTTTCACTCCCTGATGATCACAGTCAATGACAGCTTTCTTAACAGCCTCAACACTTTTATACGACTTATCAAACTTGAGCTGATCAAAAGCCTGTAGACCTTCCTGGATTTGAGGAACACTGGTGTTATAAGAATACCGACACAACACAAGGGACCCCCATGTTGGATAATCTGACGTCGCATTCTGCACCAACATGTCAACAATGTGTAAGGTTTCAACAAGTTTAGAAGCTGATTTCTCCACTGCAATCCGTGTTAACCCAGTTAAGTTGGCAGTGAAGCAGCCAGGATCTGATTCCAAAGCTGAGATACATTCTTCAGGGTACTGTGTTTTTTTGCAGGTTGATTCAATTAGGGCCTTGCCTGTTTCTTCAGCATCAATTGGCAGGAAATAGTTGTTGAAACCAAGGGATATTAGGGTTATGATGACCAAGATTTTAGTGGGAATATTACTATTTTGGCTAGCCATTTTCTTTTTGTTTGGGGGGGGGTTGTAGGAAAATGAGAATGCAGGAGGAAGAAGAAATGATGTTTATGACAAGGTTTTGCGACTTAAAAAATGGATTAATATTTTGAATTTGGAAAAAATTATGAATTACGTAATTGGTGGATTTGTGTAATTAATGTTGTGGTAAATATGGCAATTGATGAATTTAATTTAGAAATTAATTTGCTTAATTGATTCTTTATTATATTCCTCAATTTGTTATTTTGTGTTTTATACGTTGAGTACTTAAATAATTGACATAAATTAAAGTATATAGATAAAATTTTGAATTTCAACATAATAATAATAATAATAATAATAAAACAAGACGACTCCAAAAGAAATGAATAATAATATTTCAATCGAAAAATATAATATTTGGCACACTGTTTTGCTAGTAGAGTTTTTAGACTCTACAAGTAGAGAATATTAAAAATAAATATTTAAAAGAAAGATATATATAACAATTTTTTAATGCTACTTATAGAATAAAAATATGCATTGTTAATGTACCAAATATTAATCCTGGTATTAAACTGAATTTTAATAAACAATATTTTGAAACTATTTTTAAAACATAAATATTAATAATAGTAGATTGTGTAAACTTTTACTTTTATATATACTTTCTAACTTAACTTTAATTTTGACTATTAAATAATTTATTGTGACATTATTTTTATTTCAATTTTAATAAGTATTTAATTTGTAAAAAAATGAATAAACTTAAAAAAGACTTTCTTTAATTGTGTCAACGTTTTACGTAAAATCCCTGTAATCTATATAATCTTTAGAAAATTCCATTTTTTCTTAAGTTCAATTTATGTAAAATTTTGACATCCCAAATCAAATTAGATTAAAGGACACAAATAATTCAATAAAGTTAGCTCGAGTAGTTGAATCATATTTAAGTCTAAAATATTAAATTAAGTTACTTATAGATTGAATAATTCACGATTCGGATCAAACTTGAATCAAGATTTTCATGTCACAAATTTATCCTGCGTAATCCAAATTCAATTGTAAAAAAATTAAATTTAACTCTAAAAAATAAATATTAATATAAAAGCATATTTTATTTTTTATTAATATTTTGAACCGTGAAACAAACTTTTGAACTGAACTGGGTTAGTAAAAAAAAACAAGCTTAACTTTTTTTTTTTAAATTGAAATATTCTTGACTAAACCTAGCCCCTAAACAAGTCTATGTTTTTTTAGACATGGCTTGACTCTGACTATAAGTTTTGGAGAACAAAATAGTAATAGGCCAGCCCAGCACATGGAAAATTTCATGGATTGTTTGAGAACATGTTTTTTGTCAATAATATATGTAATAACATAGAACATTGTTTAGATTAGAAAAGAAGATGCAAGATCATCATGGTATCCTTGGTGAGCCTAAACAAAGCTCTATTAACTTGGGTTAAGATTGGCAATGTCCATCCCTGACGATCACACCCAATGACTGCATTATTAACAGCCTCAACACTTTTATACGATTTATCAAACTTGAGCTGATCAAAAGCCTGTAGACCTCTCTGGATTTGAGGAACGCTGATGTTGTAAGTATCACGACAGTTGACAAGGAACCCCCATGTTAGATAATTTGTCGCATTCAGCACCAACGTTTCCACAATGTGTAAGGTTTCAACAAGTTTAGAAGCTGATTTCTCCACTGCAATCCGTGTTAACCCAGTTAAGTTGGCGGTGAAGCTGCCAGGATTTGATTCCAAAGCTGAGATACATTCTTCAGGGTACTGTGTTTTTTTACAGGTTGATTCAATCAGGGCCTTGCCTGTTTCTTCAGCATCAATTGGCTGGAAATAGTTGTTGAAAACAGTGGAAATTAGGGTTATGAAGACCAAGATTTTGGGGGAAATATTACTAATTTGGTTAGCCATTTTTTTGATGTTATGGGAAAATGAGAAGAAATGAGGTTTATAACAAGGCTTTTTGGAAGAAAATGCTATAACCTAAAACGGATTAAGATTTTGAATTTGGAAAAAAAAAACGTTATCAACTACGTAATTGGTGGATTTGTGTAATTAATGTCGTAGTAAATATGGTAATTGGTGGATTTAATTTAGAAATTAAGTTATTTAATTGATTTTATACTATATGTACATGAAAAATGATAAAATCATAACTAGATTAGGCGGGGTCAAGTCATTCTAAAGCAGTCATCATGTATCTTTTGAAAAATTTCATCCGGGTTGCATATACCTAGCCAAGTCATTCCAAAGCAATCATCATGTAACTTTTGAATAATTTCATCCTAGGATTGCATATAACTATACATGCCCAGAGGCCTTAAAAATGTCATTACTATCCACTCGATTACTCTTTATGAATATATGTGTCATCCTAATCATCCAAGGATGTTGAATAATTTTTTTAATAGCTCATAGCACAACTGAATGGTAGAACCCAATTGACTCATCTTGAATCAACTTGATTGTAGTCATACTATCCATCTCAAGCACAACCCGTTGAAGGCATAGACTCCAAGCAATTTGGAGTCCCTCTAGAGCTCCCCAAAGTTCAGCGTTGAGTGCAGAACAGCAACCAATATATTTAAAGAAACTAGATATTCATGTACCATGTTTGTCCCGAATAACTCCACCAGCTAAAACATTTCTAGACACTTTACACACAGCACCATCAGTGTTCACCTTATACCATCCTTCCTCAAACCAGAAATCCTCAGTATTCACCTTATACATATTAATCATGAACTAATATATATATATATTACATTTCATGAATTAATCATCAACCATCTGAAACTTGATAGGATGTATATAAGATTTTAGACGATAAATTATTCGAATTTGATTGAAGAAAAACTCAATCATCAAACCAAACTCAAACTTCGAGTAAGCTATGGATTAAACCAAATTCAAACTTAATAATACTCCAAATTTAATTATATTATTATATTTAAAATATATTATTAACCCTAAACTTAATTATCTAGCTAAAATCATATAACTCAAGTTTAATTAAGTTATAGCTCAAATAACTCGATTACATCTCAAGCTGAACTCAAACATAAAAGTAGATATCCAATTGAGTTAGAGCTCCAAATTTCGAATCAAACTCAAACTCACCAATAATCAGACTCAAGTCGACCCGATCCAATTACACCCCTGTGTTAATGTATTATTTATTCCTCTGGAATATGGTATTGAACTCGTTTCTAAGATAGGCAATGTGCATAGTGCACATTGTGGACTTCAACTAATTCCATTACAATTGAAAGCCACTTAACCACAAGCAAAATACTAGAATTTACGGGCAGTGGACTTTAAAGTTTATATTGATCATCATTATCATCCATGAGTAACCAAACAAGCAAGTGTTTTTGAGTTTGTAATATCGGCAAATTTACTTTAAAATAGGGTGCTACACTCGTTTCAAAAGAACAACCATAATAACCATCACTGCCAATCCCATCAAGCTAGCTCCAATTGTCTTATCCATATTGTTCGATCCAGCATTTTCTTTAGCCTTGTCCGCCAAGGGTAAACTAAAGAGACTATGGAGGAAATCAGTCGTTTTACTCACCATCTCGACCACACTAGTCTTGATTTTCTGTATAAAAGCCGAAAATGAATCTCCACTATCTTCATTTTCCTCAAGCTTCACTGAAGATACAGAACTTCGGGGAGATCCCGGAAATTCAAACTTATCATCTGCATCATATTGGTTACAAAATTAAGCAAAATAGTAAAAGATGCGATGCAATGGAAGTAATAGTGAAACAATGAGCAAAGCTTCTCACTTGTCTGCTGGGATTTAATGAAATCCATATAAGCTGAATTGTTCAGGACAGCATTCCATACATTTGGATCAGAAGCAATGGAAGCAACAACAGACTGAGGGGAAAACCAAAACCAAAACCAAAACCAAAACCATTAACCATCAACCATCTTATATTTTAAAATTATACGTAATGGAAGTAAATCTATAAACAAACGATTATGAGATAAACAACCAAATAAAGCATCCTAGTATGAAGTATGGAAGACTATGTTGCACTAAATCTCTGTTTTTCTTAAAATATCACCTGATACCCTCTAAGGGTACCCAACACTAACGTCCGAATCCTAATAATAAATCCAAGTAAAGAGTATCAAAGGAAATAACCCTAAACAACACTGTTAACAATCTGTAAGGAATATCATTATCCAAACTGTAGTTAACCACAACCTGAACTGCTGGGCTCTCATTGAGTAATTTGAATGCCTGAATAGCAGGTTTTGGCACTGAAGTGGCTTCAATATTGTAAGCAACACAATCTTTAGTCTCCTCAGTGTTCGAAAGCGATGAAACGCCAGTCACCTGAACTGTTTCACTGTATTTTGGAGATGACAGATAAACCCTGAACCAAAAAAGGAATATTCTCTAACAGATCCAGAAACATAGTAACATGATTTTCTCATACATACCAACATCACATCCCACCCTCTAAATATGGCATTACAAACTTGAAGATTCAATATGAAATGAAGTCTTAACTATATTTTCGTTTGGGGTTCTTGATGTTAGTCAACAGTTCCCCATAATTGGTTACAAAATTTTCACTTATCTGCCACTAGAAGCAGCTTTTTGATGATGTTTTCTTACTAGATCATAATTTAGATAGAAATAGTTAGCAAAACCCTTTAAATTCAATATCTTTCTCCTACAAAAGCAATAATTAACCAAATTTCGGCTTGATACATATTCTTTTGTGAACAATTCCTAAAAGCTGAAATAAATAAATAAATAAAAAGAACTGAAAGGAATAAACTTTACTTGTCCAGTGCATCTTTCAAATCATTAGTGGCTTCTTTAGCCTCCTCCAGGCTTGGAACGCCACTAAACAAAACCCGAGCAATCGGTTCGGGTCTACCTGAGGCGGCGATGGATCCTTCCAGAGCAGCTTCCTGTTCAAAATCACCAGCGAATTCCCAATCATCCACCATCTCCCAAGATGACTTGTGACTGACCGACGCAGTCGTGTCGACAACAGACGAAACTCCTTCACTAGAAACAGAAACCACGGAAGAAGCAGAACGAGAAGAGGCGGCGACACGCATGACGGATTGCTCAGCAGACAGCGGAGTTCCCTGAACACCACCACGAAGGCCGGAGTTAACAATTCCGACCCCGGCGACCTTCCCCACCGCCCTCATGACTCCTCCTCCGCCCATTTCGGTGATTCCAATAAAATGAAGAGATGGTATTTTTGGATTAGATCAACTGAGAAGAAGATGAGGATAATGGTATTAAATAGCAGGAAAATAAAAGGAATTTATTTTATTTTATTATTTCTATTGATTCTATTTCAGTTGAAAAGGAAAGGATATTTTATGACGGTTTTTGATTACTTCTAGTCATTTGGAAGGAACCAAACGCCATGTCGTTTCCATTCATTACTCATGTCGTTTCCATTCCTTACACTTATACATTTTGTTTTCCAAATATCTATATAAAATAACTCCCATTTTTTACTTTCAGGTGGGTTCTGTCCCAATATCCACTCCAAAAATTTAAGTCTGAAAATGGACTTAAAAACAAAAATCCCGTTTAGAGTTAAAAATGATATTTTTACACCCCAAATTATTCAATAATATTGTTATTTATATAGCTTACGTCAAATAGATTTATTCTACTTAAAAAGTTAATTTTTTAATCCACCAGCTAATAATTACTCGACACTATCAAATTTCACTATTTATTTTAAGTTATTTAAGTCCACAATAAAAAAATAAATTATTTTTATAATTAATTTCATGATATTTTTATAATAAAAAAACGATTTTATTATATTCTTATAACTCTTTTAGAGCTAGTTTTATAACATATAGAGAGAACGCCACCTGTCCAACAAACACTGGACAGGTGTTAAGTGTTAATTCATTAGAGTTTTTTTTTTTTTTAAAACGTAAGGTATAGCATCTTTATCCCAAAAAATAAAAAAGAAAAGAAAAGAAAATTGATCTTGTCGGTCAAATTTTATTTTAGGGAAAGGTTCAAAAGTATTTAGATCCAACGGTTTTAAATTAGTCTTTTTGTTTCTTTTGATTTTCCTTTTAGGCTCGGCCCAGAAGCTATTGAAAAGCCTTGTAACCACACTACACATTTTGGGCTTCAAAAGGATCACAAAGATAACAACACTATGAACACAAAACACATATCCAAGCCATCATCACCAAATAACATACACTAACTTTCATACATAATAACCTAAACCAAAACAACTCAAAATCTACCAAAATGATTTATGGATTGTGTAATAGGAATCCGAAAAAGTTCCAACCGATCAAACTTTCGATGTTATACAAAACAAAAAACAACTACATAAGCATTTAATGCTTAGTAAGTTCGTAAAAGATAAACTTTAACTTACCGAACATCAATTTATAATTCACACAACCATACTCATTGCATCATTTAACATTAAACTTTTCTTGCACCATAATTCACATGGTTAATAGATATCATGAAAATATAACATCTATGTATAATTTCATATACTAAGAAATAAATTTCATACCTTTCTTTTTCATCACATGATAACTACCCATTCATTACATTTTATAAATTCATATACATCTTACCTTTTCAAATCAACATTAGCAATAATAGGTTTTTACATACATGCCTTTCCTTCATCCCTTAATTACCCGTTGAATCGTATAGAATAAAATTAAAAATTTAGCTCATGCTTTCCAATTAGATCATTGTTTGTCGCTATATTTTTTAAATTTTAAAATTTTAATCTTAATGAAAACAACAATCATTAAATTTATTAAGTAAATTTTTGTAACTAATATATGAAAATTGCTAGCTTATGAACAGGCATGGTGGGGGAGCACAGGAAGTTAATCGTTTCCAAGATGTAGTTCATGTTCATCACTTCATTTCTGTGTAAAACCTGTATTTTAAGTTTTACAACCCATTCATTGTACTATACTATACTGTACTATACTATACTATCGCCATTATCATCCATAAAGGCATCCGAATGAGAAAACTCTTTGAGTTTCTAAAACCAACAAATTTACTTACCATGTCGTGTCAGTAAAATAACTATAATCACTATATCACTGCAAATCCCATTAAGAGTCTTACAGTTGTCTCATAAAATATGCTCCATCCAGGAATTCCCTCCATTTCAGTTGAGTTAGTAAGACATCTATCCGAGAAATCAATCGTTTTTCTCGCCATCTCAACCACACTACTCTTCATTTTCTGCATAAAACCCGACGACGGGTCTTCACTGTCTTCGTACTCTTCTAGTTTCTTTGGAAATCCCTCAACTTTAAGCTCATCACCTGCAACTGCTACATAAATATATATTAGTTTTAAAATTAACCCAAGGAGTCAAAAGATACATCAAGTGATGGAAGTAACATATAAGCAATGATCAAAACTTCTCACTGGTCTGTTGTGATTGCATGTAAGCCATAAAAGCTGGATTGTTCATGACAGCATTCCATACATTCCCATCGGCAGCAATGGAAGCAGCAACACACTGACAGCATGACGAAAACCATTTAGATATCCAATCATAATAATATGAAGTAAAGCAAAATTTACCGTTTAGGGTTTGTTCAAGGTTTACAATTATTTCAGGGTAAGTTCAGTAGTTCAGCAGTAAAGTTAATGAAAGTAGATCCTAATTGTATTTAGCACTTAAATAAAATCATGAAGAAAGAACAAAGTTATGCAGCTACGTGAACATCAGGACTCTCACTTAATAATTTGACTGCCTGTATAGCAGGTTTAATCGCCTTCTTCACCATCTCACTCGCCATCTCAACCACACTAGTCTTGATTTTGTGCAGATAACCCGAAGATGGATCTTTACTGTCTTCTTCATAGTACTCTTCTAGCTTTACTGGAGATTCGGAACCTTCTGTAGATTCCTCAACTTCAAACTCATCACCTTCACCTTCAAGATGCATCTAATGATGGAAAATAAGACAAAAGCAATGAGCTTGGTATTGGATGAAATCCATATAGGCTGAATTGTTCAAAACAGCATTCCGTACATTCGGATCGGCAACAATGGATGACACAACAGACTGAAAGGAAGCACAAAGTTAAGCAGTACCTGAACATCTGCACTTTCACTTAATAACTTGAATGCCTGTATAGCAGGTTTAGGTGCTGAAGCACAATCTTTACTTGTCCCCTCAGGGTTTGAAACCAATGAAACGGCAGAATCCCGAGCTGTGTCACCGTATGGTGGAGGTGATAGATAAACCCTGATAAAACAGATAACAACGCAATCATCACTTTATGTAGTACACCATAAAAAAACTTCATCAAAATGGCTTCGAAGAGTTTCATAAAGGATCATGCTATTTGGAAGAAAAATACGAGAAGAATAAACTTTACATATCCAATGCATCTTTGAAATCAGCATTGGCTTCTTTTGCTTCTTCCAGGCTGGTAACGCCACCAAACAACACACCAGCAATCGGTTCGCCTTGGCCGGTGGCGTCGCTGGATCTTTCCAGAGCCACCTCGTGCTCAACGATACCACCGGAAAGTTCCCAGTCGTCAACGTGCTCCCAATATGCCTTTTGATTGGCCGATGCTGTCGTGAGACAAACAGACGGAACTCCTTCACTAGAAACAGCAATAGGGGAAGAAGCAGAATGAGGAGCGGCGACACGTATGATGGAATGCTCGGCAGACGGAGAAGTCGACTGAACACTACGAGCGTTGGCATTAGCAATTCCGACTCCGACGACCTTCCCCACTGCCCGTTTTAATTTTTTCTATATTATAATCCATCTCAGATGAAAAGTTTTAAAATTTATATTTTAGTTATTAAATTTTTAAAAATTATTATATGTTTATTGATGTTATTAATTTATATGAAAATTTTAGATTAAATTATATAATTAATTTTTATATTTTTCCATTTTTTAACAATAATCTAATATAATTTTCTTTTTATTTCTTCGTTTTCTCTTCTCCCTTTCTTTTCTTTTATTTCATTATTAAATGAATATATTTATAAATATATAAAAAAGTTGTCCCATGTTGATATTAAAAAAATGAAACATATTGCAGCTTTTTAAGTTTTAACCCTTCTAGAGTTTGAAAAACCAAGTAATAATCCATTTATAATGTTCAAAGGACTCCTTTATGTAGCAAGATTGCGGAAGAAAATTAGAGTAAAAGGCAAAAAGTGTGCTGGCATAGATTATTGTGGTTTCCTAAGCACTCTATTGTTGTTTAGATGGTTGTGTTGAATAATCTCCCTTTTAGAGATCAATTATCTCTAGTCAACTTAATGTTGATGTTGGTTGTTTGCTTTGCTCTAGAACAATTGAATCCAGAAATCATTTTTTTTTCATGAATTCATTTTGGGGACTTAGGTCTGGTGAATATGTTGTCAATGTCTGTGACTGTATTCAGCATATGGTCACTTGATCAAACAGATAGTTAAGGCCAACTTATTGAGTTTTAGATATCCATTTGTAAATGTGAAGTTGCACATTTGTAGTTTCAGGACTCAGAAGCTCATCCACAATGGGACGTGAAAAGCTGGCTTAAGCTCATTGTGTCTAAGTAATAATGACTTTAATTCATCAATCTTTGCCTCTTGCAAAGGCTTTTCTTTTTTATCAAGTAACCATACAGTGACGTTGAGACTTGCTGCTTTCCTTAAGAGCTTTATCCTAATGAACCTGTATGATTTCTCTCTGTTCTTTCTGTGTCTAGTTTTGCAGTGACGACAAGTTTAATGGTTGATGTTAATCACTTGACACTTCATGATGAGAAGGGAATGATCTTGAATGGTTCTCTGTTTTCTATCTGTCCAGATTTGCAGTGAGGACAAGTTTAATGGTTGATAATTGCTAAATGTCATTGATGAGAAAGGAGTGATCTTGAATTGCTTTTATGTTGATTCATTTGAAAACACTAATCACTGTACAAGTTTGTTGGTTTCCTTCACATTTTCTTGTTACGACTCCTAATTGAAGTTGGCCTAATTTCAGTTGCTTTTGATCTCTTTTAGGTAATAACTTATGTTAAATGGTCAGATTCGAGTTTTTTTATTATTAAATTTTAAAAATCTCCTCCTTTAAGAGAAAACTGTTTTGACCTACTTCATTCTACTTCTTATGTATGTCAGCCTGAAGAAAAAAAGCAAGCTGTTGCTGCTGATGTACTATTTCAATATTCGAAATTTGCAATGGCATGAATGGGAAACCAAGTTCGTCCTTGTGACATGAGGTTGCATTTGATGAAGATAGGTTGGAAAAAAGGGTTAAAGTGATACCACTTTTCGATTCTACTATGTTCCTTTGCAGTGGTATTATATGATGGCTGCATGTGATACCATGCATGTTATGATATGAAGAGTAAAGGGCTCGATATCAAGGGCAAAATTTCTGCCAAGATAATTGACAAATAGTTTATTTTTCGCCCTTGTTTAGGAAATATCAGGGCTGCCAAATTCTCCGAAGAGAGTTTCATCCCAAGTTGCTACTTCTCCTGATTCAGTGGGTGAGTCATCAAGCTCAGATACTGCAAGACTTATAAGAAAGCTGCTAAAGATGATAAATAAGGTGAATGAACATGATGGTATGTTCTTATTTAATTCCATGTATGGGAGTGAAAAATCAATTGTATTTATGATAGATAGAGGACAAGGCTTTATAGTACTACATATAATATTAATTGTATAAAATGTTGTAATTATAGTATACATGGTTTTTTTTTTTTTAAACTGAAGCAATTGTTCTCTAGTACGAGTAATGCTTTGACGTATTTGTTTAATGTAGGGAAATGGACAACTTGTTGCTTGGTGTATATATCTATTTCATTTTTTTATGTTACTTTTGTGAATTTTATTTTTCATACTAAGATAAATTCATATTTTTAATTTATTTATTTTTAGTTAATTATCGAATGAAATGCTATTAAATTTAGGTATTTTTTTCAGAAATAAAATTAGTGTGTTGAATTCAAACTTTTACCAAAAAAGGGCTAAAGTGAATCAAAAAGTAAATATGAGGACTTATTGAAGGGTTGAAGATTTAAAAAAGTAGCTGATAAAGATTGAGTGATTTTCTATATTTTTAAAATTTTGTAATTAGTTTGAATTTACTCGCTAGTTTAAATTTGATTTTTAAAATTTTAGTTTATTTAGTAATAATATTTAAAAAAAAATCTAACTAAATTTTAACACTAAAACTATGTATAAATACCTAGTGGCTACAGCCAATTAAACACACTTTCGCCTTTCACGTTTAATAAATTCTTTATATTTTTTCCCTTTCCTTCGCTTTTGCGTTTTCTACTCTGCTACTTCATTGTTTTTCTTTTACTTTCAATCTTTATTGGTTTAATTTCCTTCAAAGCCCCCTTCCCTTTCTACTTTCCACGGTTCCATTTAAACTATTTATTTTTAAGCATAATTCTTTTCATGATTAACTAAACTCCTATTTAGTTTTAGCCCGAAAATTGCTCTAACAAAACAATCATGAGATACGAATCCGCTCAAAAAAATAAAACCTCTCAACACAGTATTTTCTATCTCGCTAGTATATGGCATAGTACAAATTCGTCCCTTAAAGTTGATTCAGCTTCGATTCAAAAAGTGCTCATTAGGTTAGAGTTGTTTGGTATACAGTTGGGAAGTCAAATTTGTAGTGCTATGTTCGAATTCCCGCGAACAAATTGGCGTGTCTAGTTCAAAAAAGCCAATTGGATTGCATCAAATGAGATAGAGATTTGATTTAAACGACTTACACGGTTGAGGCCAGTGATTCGAGTTAGGCTTGTCAGATCACAAGGCTGTCGAAATCTTGAATTGCAAACACGTGTATCGCAATTAGAAATTTGGCAAAACTTGGATTGCAGGTCGTACAGGATCGACTACATAAGGAAAAGTTGGCGGTCGAGACATTCTTGATTGCTATAACTAGCTTATCGTTAGAAGGAAAAATCTACTTCAAGGATCGATTTAAGATTGGAGTACACTGAGGCTAAGGCTAAGCTTTAAAAAAAATATTTTATTTATCCATTTAATTTTATTTCGCTTAATTTATTTTGTAATCACGTTTTTACTTTATTTTATATACATATTTTTTCCTTCTTTTAATATTATTATCTTATTCACTAAAACTGTAATGCCCCCACGCCCGAAACCGTCGCTGGAGTCGAGCTTGAGGGGTTACCGAACATAATTTATCAAATTAAGAACTTCAAATCATTTGTTTCTACATTCACAGCTTTCTAGCTACCCGCATCACAGTTACAAGAAAAATCATATCTCGAGTTACGAAACTCGAAATCAAGATCCGTAAATTTTTCCTAAATCTAGACTCATATATCTATTTACTAATGTTTTTCTAGAATTTTTTGTTGGGCCAATTAGTACAGTTTATTAGTTAAAGTCTCCCCTATTTCAGGGTTCGACTGCTCTGACCTCTGTGTATTACGAATCAGATATCTCTCTATACAGAATTTAAATGACTATGAGGTTTGTTTCTCTTAAAACTGGACTCAATAAGGAATCTGTACATATAAATAATGACTTCTAATTATTTTTTTACAATTTATTATGAATTTTTAAAGTCAGAACAGAAGATCCAGAAATCACTCTGGCCCTGTTTCACAAGGTTTCAAATATCTCATAAAGTATAATTTATATGCCTGTTTTTTTTAATCCATATGAAAATAGACTCATTAAGCTTAAATTTTATAACTTGCTGATCATTTAATTCCATTTATACTATTTTTAGTGATTTTTCAAATTCATGTCATTGCAGCAGCAATATTCTGTTTTAAGGCAAATTCATCTTTTCATGAGTTGTTATGAACTAGATAACCTATTAAACTTCCATGATATCAAACATGATCTAAGTTTAACCATCACCATGACTTATCAATATCAAACATTTTTTCAACCAATCATGGCCATATCATAAAATTATTTACACAAAATAAGTATATTGCTATACATGCCATACTTAAGTTTTACAAGCCATTTACCCAGATGAAAGTCCTTTGGATAGTGTGATCGAACCTTCAACCCGTCCCGATTCCCGAGCTGGCTTGTTCAAAACTACAGTAAATAAAGAGGAGGGAGTAAGCATAAATGCTTAGTAAGTTCATATGTAAATAACAAGTAACATAACAATGCAAATATACCAAACAACTTTAGCATGGTATCACCAAAACATATATCACATTTCTAAACATCATTCATCATCTTACCACCTTATCGTTGTTGTATCTATTTTCAACCCGAGGGTTAAGAACATACCTGTCCAAAGTGTCCATTTCACAACACTTACCAAAACGTCGCTTGCATCTTAAGTGTTCTTCCATTTCACTAGAAATTTCACCCGTTGAACACATCGGAATACAACTCGGATACACGGATAATTTGCACAATAGTGCCTCATATGTAATCAAGAAATCATGTAACCCGCCCCTAAGTGAACTCGGACTCAACTCAACAAGCTCGGGCGTTCGCATCCATAAATGAACTCGGACTCAACTCAACGAGTTCGGATGCCTAGTTACATCTCACGAACTCGGACTCAACTCAACGAGTTCGGACATTCGCATCCATAAGTGAACTCGGACTCAACTCAACGAGTTCGGATGCTCAACTATCCTAGTGACATGTCACTTGTATCCTAATCTATTCCTAAGGTTCAAACGGGATTTTCCTCGAACACATATCCTTGCCATCTTCCGTAAAATACCAAAACCAATACTCGGTAGTACTTTATATTTAACAATTAATACACATAATTTGCATTTTTTTCGAAAATAACCACAAAGCATATATTTCATAATAAAAATCAGCATATCATATAATTAACATCAATAACTTAAAAATAACAATTATGCTACATTATTTACACATGAACTTACCTTGGTACCAAAATATAAAGATTTTGCAATTTAGTCCATAATCTTTTCTTTTCCTCGATCGCGACTTGAATCTCGTTTCTCTTGATCTATAATGCCAAATTAATCTTATTTAATACATACATTCATCAAAACAGCATTTAATACGAACTTTGGAAAAATTACACTTTTGCCCCTAAACTTTTGCATAATTACACTTTTTCCCCTAGGCTCGGGAATTAAACTTTATTCCTTATTCTTATGTTTTATAACATGCTGATCATTTTTCCCTTCTATGGCAACATCAAATTCTTACTCTAACATATACTTGTGACTATTAGGTATTTTTTCCGATTAAGCCCTTTTACTCATTTTCACTCAAAACCGAGTAGCACAAGTTGTCTAACATAATTTAAAACCCCATATTCTATCATAAAACATCAAAATACACAAATTTCACCTATGGGTATTTTTCCAAATATAAACCTTAGGTTGAATTATTGCTAACATAAGCTTAATCGAGCTACCGGGATTCCAAAAACGTAAAGAACATTAAAAACGGGGCTTGGAATCACTTCCTATGGAGCTTGGAAGCTTGAAACAAACCCTAACTATGGGGAACCCTTGAAATTTCGGCCTAATGAAGAAGATGGACAAAATTTGGCTTTTAATTTTGTTTTTAATTCATTTTAATAACTAAATGACCAAAATGCCCTTACTACTAAACTTTCCAAAAATTTCATCCATGTCCAATTTTTGTCCATAGACTTAGAAATTGGTCAAATTACTATTTAAGACCTCCTAATTAATATTTCAATGCAATTTCATACTAAAAACTTCTAGAATGCAAATTTTGCAACTTATTCGATTTAGTCCCTACTTTCAATTTAAGCACTTTAGGCATAGAATTTCATCACGAAATTTTCACACAATCATGCAATCATATCATATTCATAAAAATAATTATTTCTATCTCGGATTTGTGATCACGAAACCACTATTCCGATTAAGCCTTAATTTAAGATATTACAACTCTCCCCCCCTTTTAAGGATTTTCGTCCTCGAAAATCTTACCGGTACACAGGTGTGGGTATTGGTTTTTCATAGTTTCTTTAGGTTCCTATGTAGTCTTTTCTACCCCATGCTTTTGCCACAACACTTTCACAAGTGCAACACTTTTATTTCTTAGTTGTTTGACTTCTCGAGCTAAAATCTTAATCGGTTCTTCTTCATAAGTCATATCCAGTCGTAGTTCAACTTCTGTCGGTGAAATTATATGTGAAGGATCCGAAAGATACCGACGTAACATAGATACGTGAAACACATCATGAATCTTTTCTAATTCAAGTGGTAGCGCTAGCCGATATGTTACCGGTCCAACTTTTTCAATTATTTCATACGGTCCAATAAAACGCGGACTTAACTTGCCCTTTCGTCCAAATCTAAGGACTTTCTTCCATGGAGACACTTTCAAAAATACCTTATCACCAACTTGAAACTCCATTTCTTTTCGTTTCAAATCCGCATAAGATTTTTGTCTATCTGAAGCAGCTTTCAAACAATCTCGAATCACTTTCACCTTTTCTTCGGTTTCTTTTATTAAATAAACTCCATAAATCTGATTTTCCTTAAGTTCAGTCCAATACAATGGCGTCCGACATTTACGACCATATAATGCTTCATAAGGTGCCATCTTCAAACTCATCTGATAACTATTATTATAAGCAAATTCTACCAATGGTAAGTACCTTTCCCAACTATCTTGAAATTCCAATACGTAACATCTAAGCATGTCTTCAAGAATCTGAATTACTCTCTCTGATTGTCCATCAGTTTATGGATGAAAGGCAGTGCTGAAATTTAACTTTGTACCTAATGCCTCTTGTAACTTTTGCCAAAACCGTGAAGTAAACCTCGGATCTCTATCCGAAATGATTGACAAAGGTATCCCATGAAGTCTAACAATCTCTCGGATATACAATTCGGCTAACTTATTAAGAGAATAATTTGTACGTACCGGAATAAAATGAGCCGATTTAGTCAGTCTGTCAACTATTGCCCAGATGGCATTTTTCTTCCCTGGAGTTAACGGCAACCCTGATATAAAATCCATAGTAATCCGATCTCATTTCCATTCAGGAACCATAATAGGTTGAAGTAATCCCGAAGGTACTTGGTGTTCAGCTTTCACTTGTTGACAAACTAAGCACTTTGATACAAACTCGGAAATATCTCTTTTCATTCCACTCCACCAGTACATTTTCTTTAAGTCATTATACATCTTCATACTGCCCGGAAGAACCGCCAAACAACCATTATGTGCTTCATGCAAAATCTTTTGAATCAACTCATCATTTTTCGGTACACAAATTTGATTTTTAAACATCAAACAACCATCAGAACCGATTCTGAAATCTGATCTCGTATCAGCTTCACACTGTTTTCTCTTGGCTAGCAAATCTTGATCATTTTTATGAGCTTCAAAAATCTCTTGTAAAAACATCGGTCTTGCTCTTAACTCTGCTAGAATCGAATCGTCATCTGACATTTTCAACTGAGTGTTCATAACTCTCAAAGCAAACAACAACTTTCTGCTTAAAGCATCGGCAACCACATTCACTTTTCCCGGATGATAATCAATAACAAGCTCGTAATCTTTCAATAACTCTAACCATCTTTGTTGTCTCAAATTCAAGTCTTTTTGTGACATCAAGTATTTAAGACTTTTGTGATCGGTATATACTCGGCACTTTTCACCATACAAATAATGTCGCCAAATCTTCAAAGCAAACACCACTGCAGCCAATTCCAAATCGTGAGTAGGATAATTCCTCTCATGAGGTTTTAACTGTCTCGAAGCATAAGCCACCACTTTTCCTTCTTGCATGAGTACACACCCCAAACCATTTAGAAAAATATCACTATACACCACAAATTCTTTACCTGATTCGGGTTGTATCAACACTGGTGCTTCAGTTAATAACTTTTTCAATTCTTTGAAACTCTGTTGACATTCTTCCGTCCATTCAAATTTAACATCCTTTCGGAGCAGTCTAGTCATAGGAGCAGCAATTATAGAAAATTCATTTACAAACCGCTGATAATACCCAGCTAGCCCCAAGAAACTCCTAACTTCAGTTACATTTTTATGTGGTTTCCAATCAACAATGGCTGAAATTTTACTAGGACCAACCCGTATACCATCACCTGAAACAATATCACCCAAAAATCCAACTTCCCGGAGCCAAAATTCACTTTTACTAAACTTAGCATACAGCTGCTTATCTCTCAAAGTTTGCAAAACTATCCTCAAATGCTCAGCATGCTCTGTCTCATCTTTTGAATAAATTAAAATATCATCTATAAACACCATAACAAATCTGTCCAGGTATGGCCGAAATATGCGATTCATTAAGTCCATAAACACAACAGGAGCATTTGTAAACCCGAATGGCATAACTAAAAATTCATAATAACCGTACCTTGTTCTAAAAGCAGTTTTAGGCACATCTGACTCTTTCACTCGCAGCTGATAATACCCAGATCTCAAGTCAATCTTTGAAAACCATGTCGCTCCTTTTAGCTGATCAAACAAATCATCAATTCTCGGCAATGGATACTTATTTTTGATTGTCACCTTGTTTAACTGCCGATAATCAACACATAATCTCATAGAACCATCCTTCTTTTTCACAAATAACACGGGAACACCCCAAGGTGAAAAACTTGGTCTCACAAAGCCTTTATCAGTCAACTCTTGCAACTGTGACTTTAATTCTTTCAACTCTGTTGGTTCCATTCTATATGGAGCAATCGAGATCGGAGCTGTTCCCGGAATCAAATCTATACCAAATTTTACTTCCCTGACTGGAGGCAAACCCGGCAATTCTTCTAGAAATACATCCGCAAATTCACACACAACCGGCACTGATTCAACTTTATTTTCAACTTCTTTTGTATTAATTACATACGCCAAATAAGCTTTATAACCCTTTCTCAAATATCTCTGAGCCAACATCGAAGAAATCATACTAAATATTGCCTCTGATTTGTCTGGTTCAACTCGCAAGATTTCACCACTTTCACATTTTAATTCTATAACCTTTTCTTTGCAATTTACTATAGCATCATGCAATGTCAACCAATCCATACCCAAAATAACATCAAATTCATCAAACGGCAACAACATCAAGTCGGCCGGAAAGTAATGACCCCGAATCATTAAAGGGCATTTCTTGCATACTTTATCAACTATCACACATTTACCTAGTGGATTCAACACTCTAATCATAAATTCTGTGTTCTCAACAGGTATATTCATACTAGACACCAGTTTCATGCATACATATGAATGAGTAGAACCGGGATCAATCAAAGCAATAACATTAGTATCATAAAGAGAAAATATACCGGTAATCACATCGAGTGAGGAAGCATCTTCACGTGCTTTAATAGCATAAGTTCTAGCCGGAGCTCTTCCTTCAGATCTAACTGCTGCATCTCTGGCTACATTCTTACTGCTTGTTTCACTTCCAGCTTTTCTCGGATACCTTCCCCTCGAGTCTGCACCACTAGCTTTTACATTCTGAAAATTTTCTTTCTCAGCTCTCTCTGGGCAGTCTTTAATAAAATGATCCGGAGAACCACATCGAAAACATTCATTTGCTCTGCACGGACCAAAATGATTTCTACCACACCGCTGGCACTCGGGTTTAACAAATCTCGTATTTCCCACACTAGCCGCAGAAGTAGTCTGAGATTTAGGACCCACATTTCGCTTCTTAAAATTTCCATGTGATTGCCTAGCTGAAACTTGGGAACGAGGATTCATATTTCTTGACTTTCCGGTTTGCTATGATGGTGTATTACTCATTGGTCTTTTCTTCCAATTTCGTGTTTCAGATTCTACCTTTTTCTTTTCCTTCAGTAGTTCTTCAGCCTTGCAAGCTCGACCTCCAAGTACCACCATTTTTTTTAGTTCAAGGATCCCAACAAATACCTTAATGTCTTCGTTAAGCCCGTCTTCAAATCGTCGGCACATATTGGCTTCTGTAGGAACATATTCCCTGGCATACTTACTCAATCGAACAAACTCTCTTTCATATTCTGAGACTGTCATATTACCTTGCTTCAGCTCAAGAAACTCTTTACATTTCTGATCAATAAATCTTTCACTAATATATTTCTTCTGAAACTCTTCTTGAAAGAATTCCCAGGTTACCTTCTCTTTCGGTACCACCGAAATCAAAGTCTTCCACCAATTATAGGCTGAATATCTCAACAAATATGTAGCACATTTCAAACATTCTTCAGGTGTACAAGATAATTCATCAAATACCGGATAGAATTTTCAAGCCAGAACTCTGCTTTCTCTGCATCATTATCAATATTTGCTCTAAATTCTTCAGCCCCTTGTTTACGAATTCTGTCAACGGGGGTTCTGTGAAATTTTATCATATCCACTCCCTGAGGCATCGGAGGCATAGTTTGAAGAATTGGGGGAGGTGGGGGAGGTCGTACATTTGGGTTCATACGAACGAACTCAGTGTACCATGCACTCATCATTTGGAGAAAGGCTTCCCGATCCCTTTCTCCTCCTCCCTGACCAACAGTAGGGGGTGGGTTTTCAGTCGGTGCTGCCCCTTCAGCTGGAGCTGGCGCATTGCTCTCTACTTCATCTGCCACAGTAGGATCGGGATCCATTTACTATATAAAAATCATTTAAAAAGGTCAGAAGTCGTCACACTATCACAATTCATACATATGGCATGTATAGCAAAATCCGTACATACAACACGTAGTCCGAGAACCGACTAAACCTGCTCTGATACCACCAAATGTAATGCCCTCACACCCGAAACCGTCGCCGGAGTCGAGCTTGAGGGGTTACCGAACATAATTTATCAAATTAAGAACTTCAAATCATTTGTTTCTACATTCACAGCTTTCTAGCTACCCGCATCACAATTACAAGAAAAATCATATCTCGACTTATGAAACTCGAAATCAAGATCCGTAAATTTTCCCTAAATCTATACTCACATATCTATTTACTAATTTTTTTCTAGAATTTTTTGTTGGGCCAATTAGTACAGTTTATTAGTTAAAGTCTCCTCTGTTTCAGGGTTCGACTGCTCTGACCTCTGTGTATTACGAATCAGATATATATCTATACAGAATTTAAATAACTATGAGGTTTGTTTCTCTTAAAACTATACTCAATAAGGAATCTGTACATATAAATAATGACTTCTAATTATTTTTTTACAATTTATTATGAATTGTTAAAGTCAGAACAAAAGATCCAGAAATCACTCTGGCCCTGTTTCACAAGGTTTCAAATATCTCATAAAGTATAATTTATATGCCTGTTTTTTTTAATCCATATGAAAATAGACTCATTAAGTTTCAATTTTATAACTTGCTGATCATTTAATTCCATTTATACTATTTTTAGTGATTTTTCAAATTCATGTCATTGCTGCAGCAATATTCTGTTTTAAGGCAAATTCATCTTTTCATGAGTTGTTATGAACTAGATAACCTATTAAACTTCCATAATATCAAACATGATCTAAATTTAACCATCACCATGACTTATCAATATCAAACATTTTCTCAACCGATCATGGCCATATCATAAAATTATTTACACAAAATAAGTATATTGCTATACATGCCATACTTAAGTTGTGATAGCCCTAAAGTGACCCTAGTCGGAAAGCGGTTTCGGGACCACTAAACCGAGTCACTAAATTATTTGAATATGATATTTATTGTCTAAAATATGTGAATATGAATGTGTGAAAGTTTTAAGCTTCGATTTAGTCGATTGCATGTGAATCCAGCTAATAGGACTTATGTGCGACACTTTTGAAATATGATAGGTTAATCTATAAGGATCTATTAGTGCATGTAATAAAAGGGTGGACTTGCATGTCAATTTCCCCCTTAATTTAGTAGTGGCCGGCCATGACAAGGAAGGTGGACAAAATGTCATAGGCAAAACATGTCATAAACATGTTATGTTAGTGATTTATGTAAGGAAAAATAAAATAAGAAGCATGGGCAATAAAACAATAAGGAATTGAAGGAAGAAAACAAAGAAAAAAAATGTGCTCATCTTTCTCATTCTTGACCGAAAAAAAAGAAAGGAAGAATGTTGAGGAGGTTCGGCCATGCTTGTAACTAGGCTAAGGTATGTTTGATGTTGTTCAATGAGATGCATGCATATTTTTAGTTGTTAGCTTGAGTTCTACCTAGCCATGGGTGTTGTCCTCTTGATTGGTGTTTGATGTTGTGGAGATGAGGCATAAAGATGAGTTAAGTTTTGGCTAAGATGGATTTGTGTTGATGTCATTTGCTTGCTAAATGTGAGCTTTGTAATGATACATGTGATGGTGGATTGATGACTCTTGGATCTTCTCTTTAACATTTTTGAGTTAGACATTAAGTTCTTTGTTTAACCCATGACCAAAATTGAAATGGTATGGTGTCTTGATGCATTCGGCCATGGTAGGAAGTAGAAGAAAATATGGTTGTTGTTGTTCATGTTATTTGGATGAGAAATGGTAGTAAGGTGAAGTGCAAATGTTAGTATTTAATGACTAGGGTATTTATGTGTATTAGTCGAATTATGAACTTGAAACAAAATTGTATGTGATCAATACAAGTAACCATACTTGTATGAAGTATTAAGCATATAATTAGCCCCAACATAGACATGCATATTCGGCCACATGAGATAGATGGTGTTGCATGTATTCGGTTATATGCGAGCATAATGATGAATCTATCTTGACTTAGATAATCGGCTCAAAAAGAATTTGTTAAAGTGCTTAGTTAATTGACATTAGGTTAATGATGTGTGTATTCGGTCATAAAGGTGCACATGAGGAAATGTTAGATTAATTGTATCAATTTGCTCAATGTGATTAAAAATGCGTATGACCATTTTGTATTTGAGCTAAAGGTGGCCATATGACCTATCAAACTCTTTGTCATATTCGGCCATAAGCTAGCATAATGAGACTTTAATAAGTTAAATTTGTTTGAATTAGCTCAAGAGCTTAGAGGACCAAAGTTGGATAAGGGGAAGGAAAAAGTGATCGAATAGCCGACGAAATCGTTCGACAACATCCGAGGTAAGTCTTCGAGTAATGAAACTTAGTTTACGATTTGATTAAGTCATGACATATAAGCATGATGAATAAACGGGGATTATAATGATCCTACTTGAATTATATTGAGATGATTAGTTATATTTATGACGGATAGCCGAATGTGCATAGAGACCACGTTATAAAGCCAATCGAAATCATGCTCTTTGTGTGTGACTATTGAGCCGAAATTGGAAAGGTTTGATAAGTGTCTTGTGTTTGAGCTTTAGTAATGAAAATGAAATATGGATGTGTCATGATTTATTGATATATGTGTGCATGAGCATTTGAATGATATCCGGGCTATATCCCGAAGGCATTTATGCTAGTGATTATATCCGGGCTAAGACCCGAAGGCATTTGTGCGAGTTGTTATAACCGGGCTAAGACCCGAAGGCATTTGTGCGAGTTGTTATATCCGGGCTAAGACCCGAAGGTATTTGTGCGAGTTGTTATATCCGGGCTAAGACCCGAAGGCATTTGTGCGAGTTGTTATATCCGGGTGCGAGTTGTTATATCCGGGCTAAGACCCGAAGGCATTTGTGCGAGTTGTTATATCCGGGTTAAGACCCGAAGGCATTTGTACTAATGGTTATATCCGGCTAAATCCCGAAGATACTTGGGTTTGAAGGTGAGCGATTCTTGCTGTAATAATTTCAATAAATACGCTCATAAAACCCAAACGATATGGTATGTTCGTATATGCATCGAAAAGGTCTATTTGTTTTAAATAGCATTCGTTCAATCGACTAACGAACTTTCGGCTTTTAGATAGGTTGATACTTTGTGTGTGTACATGTTGATGAAGTAAGTATGATTATGAGAATGTGTATTAATAAAGTGATTCATTTAGCTATGTGAACGTAATACTTTAGTCAAAGCCGATTTCATTACTTGAAACTTACTAAGCATTAAAATGCTTACCCCGTTGCTTTGGCTCTCTGTTTAATAGATTTTGCTCGTCAGCTATCGGACTCGGGAATTTTGAAGTCAAAGTCGTCCACACTATCAAAGCCCCCCTTTGGTACACTTTTGGTTGAACTTTGAAATGGCATGTATAGGACTACCCTTTTGATGTTGGTTATGTACCTTTCGGTATTGTACAAATTTGGATAGCCATGCGAAAATGGCATATATATATTTTGAGCATAATGTCATAATCATCTTGTATGTATATGGTTATTGAGAGGTGTGGATATGCTTGGCAATGATTGGCCATTGGAATGGTTAATCACAATCATATTTTGTGCTATATATGCTAAAGGGATTAGTTAAATCATGGAAACTATGTGATAGGTAAAGTCTACCCTAAAGGCAGATGCTGACAGCAGCAGTAGTGTGAATTTGAAAACTCACTAAAAATAGTAGGAATGGACTTAAATAGTGAATAAATTATTTAGTCGAACCTTGATGAATATACTTTCATATGGAAGAAACGAAACGGTCATATGAGTCGTATTTTTAGAGATATTTAAGTTTTCGTGGAACAGGGCCAGAGCGATTTCTGGATCCCTTGATCTGACTTTGGAAATTCATTATAAATTAACCAGAGATAATTAGAAGTCATTCCATATATTTATAGATTCCTTTTTGAGTCTAGTTTCATTAGAAACAAACGGCATAAGTATTTAAGCCCTGTACAGGGAGATATCCAAGTCGTAATGCGTGAAGGTCAGAGTAGTCAAACCCTAAAACAGGGGAGACTTTAACTAATAAACTGTACTAATTGGCTCGACCAAAAATTCTATAAAAAAATTTTTAGATGGATATATGAGTCTAGTTTCAGGAAAAATTTACAAAACTGGTTTTTGAGTTTTGGAAACTCAAGATATGATTTTTAAGGCGACAGTGACGCAGTAACTAGCTTGTCTGGAAATTTTTAAATGGACTGTGAAAATAAGTGAGTTAAGTCTGTTTGCACCTCGTGACCGACTCCGGTAACGGTCTCGGGTACGGGGTGTTACATAAGTTTTACAAGCCATTTACCCAGATGAAAGTCCTTTGGATAGTGTGATCGAACCTTCGACCCGTCCCGATTCCCGAGCTGGCTTGTTCAAAACTACAGTAAATAAAGAGGAGGGAGTAAGCATAAATGCTTGTAAGTTCATATGTAAATAACAAGTAACATAACAATATAAATATACCAAACAACTTTAGCATGGTATCACCAAACATATATCACATTTCTAAACATCATTCATCATCTTACCACCTTATCGTTGTTGTATCTATTTTCAACCCGAGGGTTAAGAACATACCTGTCCAAAGTGTCCATTTCACAACACTTGCCAAAATGTCGCTTGCATCTTAAGTGTTCTTCCATTTCACTAGAAATTTCACCCGTTGAACACATCGGAATACAACTCGGATACACGGATAATTTGCACATAAGTGCCTCATATGTAATCAAGAAATCATGTAACCCGCCCCTAAGTGAACTCGGACTCAACTCAACGAGCTCGGGCGTTCGCATCCATAAGTGAACTCGGACTCAACTCAACGAGTTCGGATGCCTAGTTACATCTCACGAACTCGGACTCAACTCAACGAGTTCGGACATTCGCATCCATAAGTGAACTCGGACTCAACTCAACGAGTTCGGATGCTCAACCATCCTAGTGACATGTCACTTGTATCCTAATCTATTCCTAAGGTTCAAACGGGATTTTCCTCGATCACATATCCTTGCCATCTTCCGTAAAATACCAAAACCAATACTCGGTAGTACTTTATATTTAACAATTAATACACATAATTTGCATTTTATTCGAAAATAACCACAAAGCATATATTTCATAATAAAAATCAGCATATCATATAATTAACATCAATAACTTAAAAATAACAATTATGCTACATTATTTACACATAAACTTACCTTGGTACCAAAATATAAAGATTTTGCAATTTAGTCCACAATCTTTTCTTTTCCTCGATCGCGACTTGAATCTCGTTTCTCTTGATCTATAATGCCAAATTAATCTTATTTAATACATACATTCATCAAAACAGCATTTAATACGAACTTTGGAAAAATTACACTTTTGCCCCTAAACTTTTGCATAATTACACTTTTCCCCTAGGCTCGGGAATTAAACTTTATTCCTTATTCTTATGTTTTATAACATGCTGATCATTTTTCCCTTCTATGGCAACATCAAATTCTTACTCTAACATATACTTGTGACTATTAGGTATTTTTGCCGATTAAGCCCTTTTACTCGTTTTCACTCAAAACCGAGTAGCACAAGTTGTCTAACATAATTTAAAACCCCATATTCTATCATAAAACATCAAAATACACAAATTTCACCTATGGGTATTTTTCCAAATATAAACCCTAGGTTGAATTATTGCTAACATAAGCTTAATCGAGCTACCGGGATTCCAAAAACGTAAAGAACATTAAAAACGAGGCTTGGAATCACTTACTATGGAGCTTGGAAGCTTGAAACAAACCCTAACTATGGAGAACCCTTGAAATTTAGGCCTAATGAAGAAGATGGACAAAATTTGGCTTTTAATTTTGTTTTTAATTCATTTTAATAACTAAATGACCAAAATGCCCTTACTACTAAACTTTCCAAAAATTCCATCCATGTCCAATTTCTGTCCATAGACTTAGAAATTGGTCAAATTGCTATTTAAGACCTCCTAATTAATATTTCAATGCAATTTCATACTAAAAACTTCTAGAATGCAAATTTTGCAACTTATTTGATTTAGTCCCTACTTTCAATTTAAGCACTTTAGGCATAGAATTTCATCACGAAATTTTCACACAATCATGAAATCATATCATATTCATCAAAATAATTATAAAATAATTATTTCTATCTCGGATTTGTAATCACGAAACCACTATTCCGATTAAGCCCTAATTCAGGATATTACAAAAACCTCCTTTTATTTTCCAACATTGCAACGCACTGGTCGTGGGCACGATTGTTATCGCGACAATAATTCTGGTCACAAGAAAAGGCAAAATTAGACAACCAGTCCCTGTGGATTTGACCCTGCTCTATATTGCTATTTACTATTATTTTGTCGTAGGAATTTATATTTAGTGGTTTCGACGCCCATCAAATTTTGGCGCCATTGTAGGGGACATCAGGGGCGAAACCAGGGGGGAAGGCATGGGCCCCGGCCCCCCTTAAAATGGAAAATTTCCATTGAGGCCCTTTATATTTTTTTAAAATTTTAAATTAGTAAAGGTAAAATTACACTTTGGCCCCCCCTAAAATTATAAAAATTTAATTTAATCCTTTAAAATTATAAATATATAAACTATAAAAAATTAAAATTTCATTCGGCCCCCCCCCAAAAAATTGTTCTAGCTTAGCCCCTAGGGGACATGTAAGAATTTCTAATTTTTGTTTATTTTCTGTATAACCAGGTCAAAATCGACGGCTTTAGCATTTGAACTAGAAATAGAAAAGTTGGCTCAAACACTTCGAAGAGAAGTTATTAATCGGCGCGATAAACAATCACAACCTGACTTTAAAGAAGGATCTTACACCGAAGATATTTACTCATCCAAAGATTCAGACGAAATGTAAAATCAAACTATATGCCAACTTGCAGCTGCACTAGATGAACAACAACCAGTATACATAACTTATCCGGTGGATGAAACACCATTCGAGTTAAAATCGAGATTAATACACCTACACTCATCTGAAAGAATTCTACATTGTTTGTTTAAGCATGAACCCTCACACTTATTTAATCTTCAGTTAGGGTTACTCCTTTTGGTTTCATGCTTAAACAAACCATGTGGAACTCTTTCAGATAAGTGTAGGGGTTCTCATTTTTTCAAACTGTAGAAAGTAGGCAATAACTGTATTAATCCTGACTTTAACTTAAATGGTGTTTCACCCGCCAGATAAGTTATGCATAGTGGTTATTGTTCTAGTGCAGTTGTAAGTTGGCGTATAGTTCTATCTATCATTTCGTCTGAATTGGATGAGTAAATATCTTTGCTGTAAGATCTTTCTTTAAAGCCGGGTTGTGGTTATTTATCGCACCGAATTGCTTATCTTCGAAGTGTTCGAGCCAACTTTTCTATTTCTGGTTCAAATGTTAAAGTCTCCGATTCTAACCTAGTCATAAAGAAAACAAAAAAAAATTAGAAATTTTTACCAGTCCCCGGCAACTAAGCCAAAATTTTATGGGCATTGAAACCGCCAAATATAAATTCCTACGACAAAATAACAGTAAATAGCAGTATAGAGCAGTAGAGTCAAATCCACAGGGACTAGTTGCCTAATTTTGCCTTTTCTCGTGACCAGAATTACTGTTGTGGTAACAGTCATGCCTACAACCAGTGCGTTACAATGTTAAAAAAAAAGGGGGGTTTAGTGAATAAGATAATAATATTAAAAGAAGGAAAAAAATATGTATATAAAATAAAGTAAAAACGTGATTGCAAAATAAATTAAGCAAAATAAAATTAAATGGATAAATAAAATATTTTTTTAAAGCTTAGCCTTAGCCTTAGTCCCAGTGTACTCCAATCTTAAATCGATCCTTGAAGTATATTTTCCCTTCCAAGCGATAAGCTGGTTATAGCGACCAAGAAGGTCCCGACCACCAACATTTCCTTATGTAGTCAATCCCGCTATGACTTGCAAACTGACTCTTGCCAAATTTTTAACTACGACACACGTGTTCGCAATTCAAGATTTCAACAGTCTTGCGATTTGAAAAGCCCAACTTGAATCAACAGCCTCAACCGCGTGGGTCGTTTAAATCCGATCTCTATCTTTATGGAATCCAACTGGCTTTTTCCACCTAGACACACCAATTTGGTCGTGGGAATTCGAACACAGCACGACCAATTGAACTTCCCAACTGTATGCCAGACAACTCTAACCCAACGAGCACTTTTTGAATCGAAGCTGAATCAACTTTAAGGGACGAATTTGTACTATCCCATATATTAGAGAGGTAGAAAATATTGCGTTGAAAGGTCTTTTTTTTAGGGAGTTCGTATCTCATTATTGTTTTGTTGAAGCAATTTTCAGTTTAAAGCTAAATGGGGTTTAATTGATCATGAAAAGAATCATGCTTGAAAATAAATGGTTTAAATGGAATTGTGAAAAGTGGAAAGGGAAGGGGGCTTTAAAATAAATTAAACCAATAAAGATTGAAAGTAAAAGAAAAAAATGAAGTAGCAGAATAGAAAACGCAGATACGCAGGAAAGGGAAAAAATATAAAGAATTTATTAAATGTGGGAGGCCAAAGTGTGTGTTTAATTGGCTGTAGTCACTAGGTATTTATACATAATTTTAGTTTAAATTTTAGTTAGATTTTTTCTAAATATTATCATTAAATAAATCAAAATTTTTAAAAATTAAATTTAAACTAGAGATTAAATTCAAACTAATTATAGAATTTTAACAATATAAAAAATCCTTTAATCTTTATCTAGCCACTTTTTAAATTTTCAACTCTTCAATCAAGCCCTCGTCTTTGATTTTTATTCCAATTTAGCCCTTTTTTTTAATAGTTTGAATTCAGCACACTAATTTCATTTCTAATAAGAAAAATCCAAATTTAATAGTATTTTATTCGATAATTAGCCAAAAATAAATATATTAAAAATACTAATTTATCTTGCTATCAATTATGTTTCAACGATTGATGGAGCTTAACATTTTTGATGTATGGTATAACTATAACTTTTGTTGATGTATATTTTTATTTTTATATATTCTACTTGCGATTTGAATTGAATTTAAAACACTGAATGAACACTCCTTAATTTTACTATTTCAATAAAAGTTATTGGAAATTATAGATTGCAAATTCATTAGATATTATTAATAGATCACTTAGTGTGATTCATGAGCACTTATTCGGATTAGAAAGTGATGATTCATTAATTAATTCATCCAATGGATACATTTTTTTTCCATTAGACATGTTTCTTCTAAGAAGTATGTCCAATACGAAGGGTTGTAGCTCTTTAATAGTGTTCATTAAGTGCATATAAATAGATGATTATGGTGCTCAAAATATTATTAATATAATCAATCCAATTTCAAAAATTAGAGTAAGAGTTAGAGAATTTTTCAATTTTGCTAATTAAAGGAAATCAAAAAGCTTCGTTATATCCCCGGAGGGCCTTAGTCTTAACCCTCCAGCAACTTTGTGTAGGAGCAAATTATTCTCTTTAGAAAGTGTCACCCGCACCTCAAAAGATATTATTTTAATTCCATATCATCTTCAAATCTATTATCTCCACTCAAAATCTCCAACAAAAGTAATACTTAATTTTCATTCGATTGTTAATAAATATCTTATATACTTAGTTTCATCTACATCATGATGATAAAAGTGAGATAAAATGAAAGTTTAGTAGGTTAGATATCAACATCAAATGTACTTAAAAACAATCAAGTAGAGGTCATAAATTGATTCTATATTTCAATATAAAAATAAAATTTACCCCTCCATTTTCAGTAACAAAATTAATCCATGGACTACCTATATTACAATGAAAATCCAATCAAATTGATACCATTTTGGATGGTTCAGCACCAAACCACCCACAAAAATATTTTACACAATTAATAGGATAGTATTTTAAGAATAATTAGAATAAAGAGAAACTTTTCTTATAAAATTCCCCCATTGCCTCTTCTTCTTTTTAATACAATTAGTTTTAAAAAATAATTACAAACCTAACCGTTTTACAAGTTCGTCCATATGAAACGACAAACCAACCCACCAAAGGAAGGAACCAACACCCCAGATTCCCTTGAAAATAAAGACATGAAAATAGAAGACAAGTAAAGCGAAATTTCACATACCAAGGTGGGTAAATTATATAGTCTGATCATTTTAATCGCTCTCGTTAAAATTATAAATTACCAGCTCACATCGCAATTAAAAAGATTGATATAATAATAAATTTAACTCTAAAATTTTACCTATTATATCGATTTAGTCATAATTTTAAAAAAATTAACTCTACATTTGAGCCCTTCACCTCTTTCTGTTACCGGCCAAATCAAAAAGAACTTTATCGTATGGGTGCACACCCGCTGACCAGCTTCCAGCTTCAAGATGTAAGGTTAAAAGTTGAAAGGCCATTCATTGTTGCAAAAACACAAATTCTCTTCACCCTTGATTATTGCTCTTTAGACCTTCGCTTGTTATTGGGTGGGATTTTAAAAATTGAATTAAATTGAGAATATTTGTAAATTTTAAGGTTGATTTTTTAAAATTATGATTAAATTGATAAAATAATTTAAAGTTGATGGCTAAATTTATTATTAAATCAATTTTTTAACTGTCACATTAGTTTGCCGTTTGTGATTTTAACAGGAGTGACTAAAATAACTAAACTATATAATGTAGGTATTTAAATTGCAATTTTTTTATTTTGAATGCCTAGAATGAAAATTTTTAAAAATTAAGTGACTATCTATGTAGTTTACCCTAATTACAATAATAGAATAGTTGGCTTAGTTTAATTAATGTTGATTAGTTGGGGAAAGTTATGTCTTTACTGACATTCATACTCTTAAGCTTCGTTGGAGGTGGATTTTGTTATGGCTTTTATGGGTTATACATTCCTTGAAATCAAATTTGGTGGGGTACTACCCCACCTTTTTTATTAGGAAGAATAATCTATTTAGTCCTTTAATTTTGCAAAAAAAAAATATTTTTAGTTCTTTATTTTTTTAAATTTTTTTTAACTTTTATAAACTTATGTTATTTGTCAAAACACCTTAAAATAAATACAAAAGATAATATAGTTGCCATATCAGCAATTAATTAATTTTTTAAAATTTAAAAAATTATTTTAAAATATTAAAAATTATTAAAATTACTAAAAAATATAAAAATATATCTTTATTTTTTAAAATATTTTTAATTTTTTAAAAATTAATTAATAACTAATGTGGCATGCAAGTGGCAATCCACATACTTGATATATTCATTTTTTGGTGATTTGACAAATAATACAAGTTTAAAAGTTAAAAGAGACGAAAAAGTAAATAGAAAACTAAAATAATTCTTTTTATAAAGTTAGAAAGTAAAAAAACCACTATATTTATTTATTAATAATTAATAAATTTTGACATCATTTATAATAGAGTTTGATTTAATATTTTTAATAAAATTGGGAGTTTGAAATTAAAAAGGAAAAGCGCCCTACAACATAAATTTTATCTCGAATAAGCCCAAACTTGGACTCTTGGAATTTTAAGTTAACTTCGTGCTTCTTTCTTATACCTTCACCCCCAGCTAAAACCCTTTTTTTAGTATTATAAATATCGCGTAGATTAAAAAACAAAGGGAAATACACGCTAAATGAGTCATATATGTTAATTTTTTCTTTGATTTTGATTGGTTAAATAGGCTGTTTTTTTAAGATTTAGAAAAATAGATCGATTTTGGAGAGAATGTGTGAAAGCATGTCTAGTTGAGCGCATTTTTTGTAAAGCTTTTCAGAAAACGTTTCCAGTTAGGCGCACTTTCTTGACATGTCAGTAAAAGCTCATTCAGCTAGACGCGTTTTCACACATTCTCTCCAAAATTGACCTATCCCCCTAAACAGGGAAGAACTTAGAAAAAATTTTTTAGGGGACCGAAATTAAATTATAATTTTTTAAGATAGTAAAAATGCAATTTTACAATTTTAATAGCTTGCATCTTTATATTTTGGAAGGCTAATGTGTAATTTTTTTACTAATTAAAATTTTAAAAATCTTAAAGGACCTAAATGAAAGATTTTTTATTTTAAGAGGGTGAGACCCCTATCAAGCCCATGGATTCGCTTCTGTCTCTAAATTTTGAATAAACGACATATTTAATCAATTAAAAGAAAAAACTACATATATACATAAATTAGCCGAAAATATCTATTACATAATAAATTTAGAGCAATAATTTAGTGTTGAAGATGAATTTAAAAATAATAAAGGGAAATGCCCCACAAGGAAAAGGTGTATTAAATCGAAAAATAGGATAAAATTAAAAAGGGAGGGGGGATCCCAAGAGGCATGCAAAGACTTTGTGATAATGCCAAAGAGAACGGAAAAATCCAAGTGCATCAATAAAAAAAATGGATCACAATCATGTACCCTACATTTATTCTTTTAACGATACTCTAGCATTAGGACATTGGACCCACCTTTCCCGCGTAAAATTATAACCTTAATCCATAACCCTATTTTTATTAGACAATTTTGTATTTTTCTTTTAATACTATTCATATTGGATTGTTTATTTGTATATGTTGAAATTTCGACCCTTTTTTTATTTATTTTTTGTTTTTTTAAAGTAAGAGGAAAACTCGTATATATTTATATAAGGTTGATACTCAAAATTTTCAAAATTAGTTCCTTTCACTCGAAAAAATTAAATTATTCAAAAAATAAAAAAGTGTAGAGGCTAATTATAACAAATGAAAAATATAGAAAAATTATGTTAAAAGAGATGGAGAAAGAAAAAAAATAAAGGGAGAAGTAAAAGAGAATGAACAAAAAAAGAAAGTAAAAAAACATAAAAGAAATAAATTAAATTATTGAAAATATAAAAATATGGAGACCGATTGTATAAATTAATCTAAAATTTTTGTTTAAAATGATGATTTAATGTATCACGTTGCTTCCCATTACACTATTAGAAAAACGTTTCAGTGACTAAAATATTACAACACAACTAAAACGTAATATTTTAAATATAAATAATTATTTTAGTAATTTATCCTAAATTTTAATATATAGGTAAAGTGTTATTAGTTCTTTAAAATTGAGCAAATATATTATTTGTAGCATATATTAATTATATTATATTATATGGTAATAAAATCCAAGCAAGAGAAGTGTTTTTATAGGTATATGAACCAACAACACAAATTTCGCCTTGAAAAAAGGCTTTCTTCTGTTTTTTTTTAATAAAATATTTGCAGTGCTTAAAGCATTTTCACAAGTTCAAAAATAATAACAATAATGATATTTTTAATTAGATGAGAAATTTTTAATTATAATGGCAAAATGATTCACATCTACCTAAATCTATACCTTTGGGTTTAATTCTTTTTAGTTAAAAAATTTTAAAAAAAATTATCCTTTATATTCTAAATTTTCTTACCAAATTTCATCATAAAATTAAAATATTTTAGGTAATTTGGTTCTTTCAATATTTGGGAGAAAATTAAAAATAAGAAATAAAGAAAAAAATATATAATTAAGAGGAGATTTTTTTTCCTTAAATAAACTTGAAAATGATGAATTATTGTAGTGGAGAGATAAATAAGAAATTATTAATTGCTACGGTTGTAATCTTAAATGGATTAAAAAGGGCAAAATTAAAAAATAAACCTTCTAATTTGATTAGGAAATTAGATTCCAACAAGTCACTTCTTTAATTACAACTCCTAAAATTACTTATATTTTAGTATACAATTAGTAAAAAAGAAAACACAAAAACAAAAGTTGACACTAGCATTGGAATATCATTTTCCTATCTAAGACCCTCAAATCCTTTCTCCTTCCTCACATTATTCTTCAATATTCCTGAAAAAAAAAACAATATTTATTTATTAGTCCTTCAAATAAAAAAAAGTAAACATAAAAGAAAAAAATGCTTATTTTTCAATATATTTAAATTATTTTTTAAAATGTAAATAATATTTTTTTGTATTTATATTATAAAAAAAATTCTATTTTTTAACCGGAAAAATAGACAAAAAAAAAGAAAAAAAAAAAGAAAAAAAGGGAACTGACAAAGAAAGAAAACAGAAGTCACTGACTCACTGAATGAATGTAACTGGAAACATTAAAAATCCAAAGCTGTCTTTAATTCTCCAAATAAATTATGTTGTTAGAAAATTTATTTTTATTTGATTTCATAGTGTAACCTAAATGATGAAAAAATGGAAAATGAAAAAGGAAGATTGATATATACCTTGAGGTTTACAGAGAGGAGGATCTTCGAAAAGAGACAAAGAAAGCTGTTTGTGAGCAAGTCCAATGTCAAACAAGATGAGACCGGATGTCGGGTCATTAACGATGATGTCTTTAACAGGCAACCAAAGGAACAGTTCTTCTTGGCTTAACCCCACAACCCCAATCAAGCTTCCATAGCTAAGGTTAGCCCTCACTACACTGTCGAAAAACACCCTATTCTCGTACTTTGTCAAGCAGGGTTCGTCCAACAATACTTCCAGGGTTCCATTGTCTGAAAGGGTATAAGATTTCACTTCTTTTGGGAGCAAACCTGCCGGTAACCCTCTCGAAACGAGAAGATCGTGGATTGAAGGAGAAGAGGCCGATGAAAAAGAAGAGGGTAAAAAGAGGAAGGAAAATATTATTATGAAGAGGAAGAAATGAAGGTGTTGTTTTGTTGAATAGGGTCTGATTTTTATGGTACTGCTGGGAACTGCCATGGATGATATTCGAATTTGCATAGAAAGATGGAAAAAATAAAAGGAAATTAAAGAAAAAAAAGATGGGGGGAAATGGAAAGGTACTTGGAGGAAAATGGGTGTGTTAGCTTATTAGAGGAGATGGGAGAAGGGGATGAAAACAAAAAATATGTGGAAAAAAATAGTATTTCATTAAAAAAATGTTTTAAAAATTATGAGAGATGACTCTTTTGTCCTCGGTTGGTATAACACAACATAACATCAATTATTAGGGATAATTACACTCGATGCGTTTCTTAAATTTTGGAATATTTTAATTTACTCCTTTAAGTATTACTTCTTCTATCAATTAAGTCTTTTTTTGGTCAATTTAGTTATCTTTTTTTTTTTGCTACATGTTAATTTAGATTTTACATGTTTAAAAAAGGAAGTCATTAGGGGAGAATCTAGAATTTTTTTACAGAGTCAGAATTGAATTATAATTTTTTTAAGAGGTTAAAGTGTAATTTTAATACGAATTGGTATATAATTTTATCATTTTTAAAGGAACTAAATATAACTGTTTTAGTTTTAGGGGGTAAATTTGAATATTACCATGCATTAATTTATAATACCATCCTTGTGGCCTTGAATTTGCCCTTGGTGGTCATTAAAATTTTAGAAAGAATTTCAAGTCCATATTATCTATCTGAAAAGTATATGTGTTTAAAATTTAGTTCATATTGGAATCGATATGACATTTAAAACTTAAACTAAAAAAATTAAAATAATGAGTATTATTGAAAATTTTTTCATATTTTAACATTTTACGTAGAATAGAAAAAACTAAAGGGGACATGCATTTATGAATTGTCATTTTGATGGAAATAAAGAACATGAGTTGAATGTTAGGTTGTTGTAAGGTGACATAGTTTAAAATTTGTTGTGTTGACATATATAATATTAGTAAGTACTTATAGTGTTGAGATATAAGTGGTAAGACCATAATGGACATGGTGTGGTCCATTGAGTATGATGTTGTCCAAAATTATTTGTATTATTTGACTTGTTTTCATACCCATAATTATAGAATTTGTTATATGTCATGTGGATGTTGGAAAATAATAGAATAACTAAAAACAAAATATTTGGAATCTTAGATTGGATAGCATCTATACATGTTTCTCTATCTTAATTAAACTAAAAATACCATACAATTAAAGCTTTCTTAAATAGTTTATCAATCTCTAATATTCCTACAAATGCAAAGGTAAATTGTGGGGTTAGGCACAACTCATGATAAAATTTTATTTATATAAGTTTTTTTTAAATTATTATAATAAAATTTATAATAACTTGACCCGATTACTCGACTTGAAATATACATGATTTAAATAGCCCCAATCATTCCATTTGGGGGAGGAGGCTAAACAAGCTACTTCTTTATCTTCTTCCTGGGAAAGTTTCTTCCTCCCTACTCTTAACCTTCTTTAAGATTATTTTGTCTCCCCTTTTTCACTTCTGTTGATACTGTGCATCAACAAATTTAAATTTTGAAATTAAGTAAATTAATTATTTCAAAAAAAATGAAGTAATTTAAACCCTATTAATTTCAAAAGTAAGCAATTAAATATAATTAATCATATTAATGTCTTCTATCAATTATACATATTTTTATTGGTATAATAACATATTTTTGTATTTTTGGTCTTAATTCTAAAAAAATCAACGAATTCAACATCAACATTTACTCAAATATTGCGAGGTAAATTTGTTGAATTAGAACAAAATTGATAAAATGTGTAAATTTTGAAGGCTAAATTTATTATTATACCAATAAAAATCATGTAAAATTTATGGATAACATTAAGTTGTGGTTAATTACCCTTAATTGCTCACTTTCGAAATTAATAGAGATTAAAATACTATATTTTTTATTAGAATAACCAATTTATTCAATTTCGAAAATAAAATTAATATGATAAACTATTTTTATACCTTATAAACAAATTATATTTGAAAATGGTCCCTAACCAAATTGTTATATGGACCGAAGGATCAATCAGTCACAATCTTTGTTGTTCGAATCTCATCACAATTAGGATGGTGCTCAAAGGCAAAGCAAAGTTATTGTCACCAACTCTTAAACCCTAATTCTAATGATCATAAATTAGGGTTAGTTTAGACAAGGAAAGGGCATTTTTGTCACTCCATATAACTCAATACAGACAGAGTCCCCCATCTAGCCAGATTAGTAAGTGAAGGTCAAACATGTAATTATACCCTCCACAGCTCTGATTTTCACATTTTTCTTGCATCTTTATTTCGAGTCCTCATGCATTTATTCATGTATGTAATATTTGTCTCTCATGGTTTTTTTTTTTTAAGTTATCTAGACATTACAACTTTTTATATTTGTATGTTCATATATATTTATATTGTAAAATTTGTAGTTTTGTGTATATATATTATGAGGAGTGATTACAATAGTGTAAAACTATTTTGTATTTTTGCACAATTTTATAATTTTTTTGTATAATTATATATTTTAATAATTTAAACGTTAAATTTATTCATATAATTGTATCTATTATAAATGTAAATTTTTTATTCAATTTTAGAGTGAGTTTGGATGGACGGTAGCATGCGGCGTATTTAATTTATTTTTTATCTTACGCTATAGTATTATTACAGTATTTAATCCTATTATTATTATTATTATTTTTACATTAATTATAAATAAACGCATTATCTATCCAAACCTACTATTATATTTTTATATTTATCTATCCAACCCTACTATTATATTTTTATATTAATAGATCAAATGATTTTGTTAATATCATTATTGTTGTAATAACTTAAAAGTATTGGCTTCATATATAATATATGTTTTAATTTATTTACCTTTTGGCCACTTGGGGACAGGAGAGTGGGACAGTAACCAGAACTGACCCAGACACAATTCTGAGTTTGTGGAGGGGGGCAATGATTTCGTTACGAGCAGGGCACCAAATGAAGGTGAGGCAGCCATACGGTTTGACACACGCGGACCATGGGTGACTGCCAACTTGGCATTTTCCGGTTGGTGGGTTGGTCACGAGGTGTATTTCTGTGTGGTGGAAGGAGTGGCTCCGGGCAAAACCGTAAAAGCAGATTTTATGGGCCCACGTGTGGGCCGTGCAGGTCCACAGGCGTGATTTTTTTCCCGTGACCTCTTTCTTTCTGTCATGGAATCCAACGCTATTTGTTCTTGAGGCCAATCTCTTTTATCTTGGCTCAATTAGAAAATCTATTGGCTCATAATATAAGCACTAAAATAATAAAAATTTAAGTGTTTTAAAAAATTTTAGTACACATTTTAGTTGAAGTAAATTATTTTTCTCATTTTAGATATTATTAGTTGTTTTCAATTCAGTCTTTAAAGTTATCGAACGTTCTTGAATTATCCTTTCGGACGTTAAAAAAATTGATTGAGATATTCAACCAATCATAAATTGTCACGTGACATTCCTTAATACTGTGATCATATACTAAAAAATATTTAAAAATATAAAAGAATTATAAAAATATAAATAAAATTATATTCTTTTTACAAAATAAAAAATATGTTAAATTTTTTTAAATAGTAAAAAGTAATAAAAATTATAAAAAATTATTAGAATTTGTAAAATATTGTAGAAAATTATAAAATCATTAAAAATTGTAAAAGATTGTAAAAAAATTAAATTTTAATAATAATAAATATTATTGTATTTTGAAATAAAGTATACATTCGCTAACCACATTTAAAATATTAAAAATTTGATATAAAAATTGTATATCATAATACAATCAATTTTTATAAAAATTGTAATAGCAAGGGCTAGTTTGGATTACGGAATAAAGTTTAGGTACTTGATTTGACCAAAAAAAAGTTCAAGTATCTAACTCAAACAAACGACATAGTTTAAGGATCTTTTGTTCAGTTAAGCATTTTTTGAATTTTTTTTATGATTTCATTTTTATTTTTAAATACTCAGAATTAATTAAAAAAAATAAGATATTGCACCACTCATTTTATATGAGTGAAAATAATTAAAATAATTTAAAATAATAAAATCTAGTCCTATAATAAATAAGTAGTCATTTTATATATAAGAAAGTTACAATATATATTTGGGTAAATTATATAAATAGTCACCTAATTATTAGCATATTTTTTGTTTCGATCACTTCTATTTAGTTTTTTCTTTTTTAGTCACTAACGTTAACAAAATTTAATATTTTGGTCATTCATCCGTTAAATCACTAATGGATTGCTAACGTGACCATTTTTATTAGTATAATAACAAATTTAGCCCTCCAATTTTTATAGATTCTATCAATTTGGTCTTAATTCTAAAAAGTTCAACAAATTTAACCCCCACCTTTACACATGATGTCAATTTAGTATTGATTTTAAAAATTCAAAAACTTTTAAAAAATAAAAAATATTCAAAAGTTTTATTTTTCGATAAAAATACATAAAATTTTATAAAAATGCATATGAAATAATAATAATAATAATAAATACCCAATTTTAATTTTTAACATGAATTTTATTTATTAAAATAATAATTTTATAAAATAAAATATTAAAAAAAACCCACTAAGGCTTAAACCAAATTCAAACTTTTTCATCTTTAGTTTCATTTTATAATAATAATTTATTTATTATATGTTTAGCTTTGTTCTTTAGTCATAGCCAAATTTGTGGAGTGCTAGGCACCATCTTTGGCCACAACCACTAGCACCAATAACACTCTTACTTCGAACTCCTCAATTTTCACATTCTTCATCACCATGCCATCGAACTAGGTTAGGTAGTAGAGCTGCTAACTTGACCACCTACTGAGTCTTCAAGATCACATCTTCACCTATATATCTCCAAATATGCTCACCTCAAGCACAACCTCTAACGTAATAAACTCATTCTGGTAAACAACCAAAAACCATCAATTCTTACCCACTTTACATCAGGTTGTAGTTTTTGACTTAGCTAGAACATAGTGGTCATCAATGTTGAGAAAAGGGAAAAGTTGAACTTGTTTGAATCTTTTTCATGGATTTTTCCCCCTTAAATTATTTTTTTCATTTATAAAATTACCATTTTTTATAGAAGAATACCATAAGTGGCCTTAGGACCTATTAGTCCTTACATAAGAATTCCCAGCTTTATCATCTAATAACATCTTTATAACGTTGTTCAAAGGTAACTCAAATATGACTAACTCTAAAGCATTTTCAATACATGTTTTTGCTATACAATCAGCTACCTTATTAGCTTCTCTAAATACATGTTGAAATTTGACCATCGAGAACTGCCTACTTTCTACTTTAATACCCCGAATGAGCGAGGCCATCATAACATCCTCATAATCTGCATTTAGCATATCAATTACTATCTTGCTGTCACTTTTCAGAATAACCTTAGAATAACCTCTATGTCAAGCTGCTTGTAGACCATGATATATTGCCCATAATTTAGCTGTGAGACTTGGACATCTTCCAACAGACCGGTACAATCCTGCTATCCAATTACCATGACAATCATGTAAGACACCACCTATGGTGGAATAGTTCCTATTATCATTTAACGCTTCATCAGTGTTAACTTTGACCCGACCCTTTTTTAGAGGATTTCACTTTACATAAAATACTTCAATTGGGTGACTTTAGGTTATCGGTTCTCATCATACTACAAATATTGGTAGCAAGACTTTTAGTCCTTCTAAGAACCTCTTTCGGATGAACACTATCATGTTGAAATATAACTCTGTTCTTATTTTTCCATAAGAACCAACACAAAACAGCAAAGTATATTCCACACTCTATACTACCAACATGTAAACCAACATTATTTTCCATATTACCAATTATCCAATTTATTAGATTCATCCAAAAAAACTGAGATATGTAACATGAGGGAATTAGTTTATACCACATACCTACACTAGAGAGACAATCTTGCAAGATATGAACCATAGATTATTGGCTTCCACCACAAATTGAACAACTATTATCATCAGACATTCACTTCCTCACCCTCTCCTGATTTGTCAACAAACCTTGTCTCACCAGCCATATAATGTGCTCGACTCCTGGGGGCTAAGTATTTCTCCAAACATTATTCCAATTGTTATGATGTATGTTAGTAACAAAGAAGTTAAGGAGTGTTTGTTAAGAGTTAGTTAGTCTGTTGTTAACAGTTAGTAGTTACAAAAGTGTTTACTCTACTGTATTAAATATGTAACTTGTTCTCTTGAATAATACACAAGTCATTCTTTCTTCATTCTGAGCATCTTGACATGGTATCAAGAGCATAGGTTCTCTTGGCATAATTATTTTTCTTTCTTTTATTTTATTTTGTGTTAATGGCAATAGATGGTGTTCCTACTGTTGACACACATCGTCAGTCTACAAATGTTGGTGAAGCAATTCATTCTTCTGGTTCTGGTCCTCTTGTTTCATCGAGTGTGCATTACTTTTCCAAGTGTGATACTATCAAACTCAATGAGCATAATTTTCTCCTGTGGAAACATCAGTTGTTGTTAATTCTTGAGGGTTATGGTCTTGAAGGGTTTGTGTTAGGAACGGTTTCTTCTCCTCATTCTTTCATAATCAGTGGTGATGGTCAACTTGTGGAAAATTCAGCATTTTTGGTTCATAAGAAGTAAGATAAGTTCTTGGTTTCTTGGCTTCTGTCTACAGTCATGGATGATATTTTGGTTCATCTGACTGCAGCTAAAATGAGCTTTGATGTTTGGACAACTATTAGTAGACGTTTTGGTGCCAAGTCTAGTATTAAAATCTTGAGCATGCGTCATACTTTATACTCGATCAAGAAGTCTAGTCTTTCTGTCAAAGATTATCTAGCCAAGGTAAAGAGTCTTAGTGATAGTTTGACTACTGCTAGAAGTCTGGTTACTGAACAAGAACAGGGGAGTATAATCTTGGCTGGTCTTCCCATTGAGTTTGGGTCTATTCGTGTTCTTACTTCTGCTACTCCCATGAATCTTGACTTAATTACTGAAATGCTATTGGATTGTGAAGCTCGTCAACTAACTATGTTGATTGAGGTACCGTTGCAAGTTAATTTGGTTTCTCAGCAAGGCAACCGGGATTCTATGAAAGCAAGTTTTAACACTAGTCGTGGTTCGCATCAAGGCCATAGGAATTCTAGTTGCGGATGGTCCCGTGGTCGTACTCGTGGTCCTGGTCGAGGGTGGTCCCGCTCGAAACCACAGTGTCAGCTGTGTAGTAAAATAGGGCATATGGTGCAAACCTGTTATCATAGGTTTGATTAGAATTTCTTTGGCATTGGCTCAAATTCTTCACCATCAGTCAATTACCATCATCTAAATGGGAATTCTTCATCTCACTGTTCAACGTCTCAGTGTTGTAGAAATTTTTTACAGTTATCTACGGCTTCTTCACCAGTTGTTCGAGTACCACCAGGTTCTTTATCAACACAGCACTGGTATCCTGATTCGGGTGCAACTAACCATGTCACCCCAACAATGGCCACTCTCGCTGATGTCTCTCCCTACACAGGTACTGGCCAAGTATCCATGGGTAATGGTGAGTCTGTTTCTATTGATAATCTAGGCTCTTCAAATATTTTGGCTGGTTTTCGGTTGTTACATCTTAGGGATGTGTTGCATGTGCCTACAGTATGTAAAAAATTGATCTCTATAGGGAAATTTGCAAAGGATAATAATGTTTAGTTCGAGTTTCATCACATTTTGTGTTTTGTGAAGGACATTCAGACAGGGAAGACTCTTTAGTGGGCCACACGCATGATGACTTGTATCATTTTGATTTTTCTCGAGCTAATTCGTGTAGATCGGGTTCTAGTCACAGTCTGGGTTCTCCATTGCTGTATAATGTTCAAGCTCAGTCTTCTCTTGATCTTTGGCATAATAGACTTGGACACCTCTGTCCTAATGTTCTTACTCGTGTCTTACGTTCTTGTAATCTTTCATTCAAGAATAGTGGTTTGCCTCTTAATTGTACATATTGTAAACTAGGCAAATATCATAAGCTGCCTTTTACTGCTTCCAAGATAGTGTACTCGACTCCTTTTGAATTAGTAACATCAGATGTTTGGGGTCCATCTCATGTGTTGTCCAGTGGGTACTCATACTATGTCTCCTTTGTTGATTTATACAGTAGATTTACATGGTTATATTTTCTAAAGAACAAGTCAGAGGTTCTTCGCTGTTTTTCTCATTTCTACAAGATGGTTCAAGTTCAATTTGGCCAGTTAATCAAAACGCTACAGATCGATGGAGGGGGTGATTTTATTTTCTATCGACTGAACTTGCTCGGCTTGGTATTCAACACCGAGTCACGTGTCCCCACACTTCAGAACAAAATAGGGTTATTGAGTGACGACATCGTCATATAGTTGAAATGGGATTGATTCTGTTGAGCTAAGGCTTCTATGCCTTTAGAATACTGGTTTGATACTTTCTCTCATACGGTTCATCTAATCAACAGGCTCCCCACATCTGTTTTGCAGTATTTCTCTCCTTACGAAAAATTGTACAAAGTTTAGCCTGTGCCCGGTTAAAGGTTTTTGGCAGTGTGTGTTTCCCTCATCTCAAACCTTTTCAACAATATAAGCTACAGTTTCGCTCCAGCAAATGTGTCTTTCTTGGTTTTGGGCCTCATCACAAAGGTTATAAGTGTCTTGCTGCTGATAGTCGTGTGTTCATCTCTTGTCATGTCTTATTTGATAAGCTGGAGTATCATTTTCAAACTGGTTTTTCTTCTTTACACGGTTTTGGGTCTATCAAGTTCAGTCATCAAGATTCTCGTGTGCCTGTGGTTACAATGCCTAGCTCAAGTTCTGGTTTATCTTGTTCCAGACTAGATGTTCCTGGTTCAGTTTCATCTCCTACTTCTCTAGGCCTAAGTTCTCCTAATTTAGTTTCTTCTTCCAGAGCTAGTTCTGTCGATGTTACTGTACCTGAACCTAGTGTGTCATGACCTTCTTCTAATGTATCAGGTGCTATCAGTGTTCGACCTTCTTCTCCTGAAAACTGTCATCCTATGCAAACACGGTCAAAGAGTGGTATTTTTAAACCAAAAGTGTTTTCTTCTACCTTAGACGAGAAGGAGCCTTCCATTATAGCTGAGGCTTTTCAAAGTTCTGCTTGGACAACTGCTGCAAAGGTTGAGAATGGTGCTTTACTAGCAAATAGCACGTGGGATCTTGTGCCTCCACCTGCTGGTTGTCAGGCTGTTGGCTGTAAGTGGATTTTTAAAATTAAGCGACATGCAGATGGCTCGATCACTAGATACAAAGGTCGGTTAGTCGTTAAAGGTTATCTCTAGGAGGCTGGGGTCGATTTTTATGAAACTTTTAGCCCTGTTGTCAAGCCAACAACGGTTAGAGTGGTTTTGGCTCTTGCTATTTCTCGGGGGTAGTCTCTTCGACAAGTAGACGTCAACAACGCCTTCTTGAATGGAGACCTGCATGAAGAAATATACATGACACAGCCACCTGGTTTTGAACAGCACAGTGATGATGGGCAACAACTCGTTTGCAGGTTGCGTAAGGCGATTTATGGCCTTAAACAAGCCCCTCGAGCTTGGTTTCACAAGTTGAGGGAGTTTTTGTTAGCTTTTCAATTTGTAGCTTCTAAAGCTGATAGCTCGCTGTTTAGTGACGTACAGGCACTCAGCTCTTCTATGTGCTTGTATATGTTGATGATATCATAGTCACTGGTACTTGTTAGTACAGAATTTCGGTGAGTAAAATCTCGAACACACGAACGAAACTCAAATAGAAGAAGAAATAGGACAATGCTCCAAGGCGTGTATTAAGCCACTATCTTTAAGGTTATATTCATCCCCACCTATCTTCGGTGTGCAAATGAGTTCCAAGCAAATTAACCTCGAGGATATAATAAAGCCAATGACTATTTGCGTTTTGCACTGACGAGAATAATCCACTACACACTGAGCAATATATGACAAGAAACTCAATTTCTATAAAGGATTTCTGCAGTAATACTTCATAGAATAATCTAATAATATTAGAAAACGAAGGAAGGAAAGAAAGAATTTTAGAATTTGATGGTATGATTTCCAAATAAAATCTCATTCCTATTTATAGGAATTTTCATGTCTCTTCATAGAGACATCTTTCATTAATAGGTGCCTTTCTGAATAATAATGTTTTTAAAATTATTCATTTAATTATAACTATTCAAATAAATTATTTAAATAGTTATAATTCTTTTTCAAAAAATCAAACAATATAATCTTTTGATTAATTACACATATTCATTTATAGTTATTGGAACCCTATAAATATTTAAAAAATGTTCCAACAATCTCCCCCCATTTTCAAAATATTTTAGATTTTTATATTATTGAAAATCAATTTGTATAAATGAAAGGTATCTTACAATTGAACCTTCACTTGGTGAAAGCATGTTAAAGTTAATCGAAATTGCATGGTAGACTAAGCTTTGAATCAATTATTTCATTTGATTAACCGAACACATCTCACATAATGATTTTAACATCGGTCAATGCATAGTATCTAGGGACACTATTATGGCCATGTGTCTATGTCTTCTTTTCATGAGTGCTGTCAGAACCAAGCCCTTGAGCTCCTAGAAGCGGCCATACTTTCACTCACATAGGTAGATCCCATCAAGAGTGTTCCCGTAATTATAACACTCCAACATTTTATGTTATGGGTCCATTAAGAGTATATTACTCATCTTTCCCTTATCATTACGAGTACCTAGCACTTTAATCTTAGGATGGATTTATTTACAGTGCTAACAGTCACATACTAATGATGTACTTTGTCTCATTGAACTCAAGACTTGATGTTATACCAAGCATTGAGTCGAGTTTCCATCATGGATGACTCTAATTAATGGGCTTGATTCCTATCCCTTTTGAAGTCCTTTTTACTATATCTCTAGCAAGACTTTTTGTCAAAGGATCCGCCAAATTTTCACTTGACCTCACATAATTAATAGTGATCATTCCATCAGAAATTAATTGGCTAACATAACTATGTCTTAATCCAATGTGTCTAGACTTTCCATTATATACTTGGCTATATGCCTTTGCTAGAGTAGCCTCACTATCACAACAAATAGAAATAGGTGAAATTAGCTTAGGCCATAAAAGTACATCATAAAGTAAATTTCTTAACCATTCTACTTCTTTAGATGTAACGGCTAATGCAATAAATTCTGCTACCATGGTAGAATCAGTAATACATGTTTGTTTCTTGGAACCCCAAGAAATAGCTCCTCCACCAAGAATGAAAATCCATCCACTAGTAGATGCATGATCTTCCAAACTTGTAATCCAACTAGCATCCAAATACCCTTCTAAAACTGGAGGATATCCATTATAACACAATCCATAGTTAATAGTTTTCTTTAAGTACCTAAGTACTTTATTCAAAGCTTGCCAATGCAAGCTACTTGGATTACTTGTGTACCTACTCAATTTCCCAATAGCATATGCAATATCTGGTCTTATACAAGTCATTATGTATATAAGACATTAGACTTGCATATTTCAATTGATCAATTTTCCTACCAGCATTAGATACTAATTTTATTTGAGGATCCATGGGTGTAGATGCAAGTATACAGTTTAAAAGATCAAACTTTTTAAGCACTTTTTCAATATAATGTGATTGTGATAAAGCTATAGTGCTTTCATCTCGGGTTATTTTAATCCCAAGAATAACGTCTGCCACACCCATATCCTTCATAGCAAAGTTGTTTGACAATAATTTCTTTGTGTTTTCTATTTGTTCCAAATCCGTGCCAAAAATGAGCATGTCATTTACATATAAGCAAATTATGACACCTTTTCCATTTTTAAATTTGCTATATATACACTTATCGGATTCATTTATTTTATAGCCATTAGCTAAAACAACATTGTCAAACTTTTGATGCCATTGTTTTGGTGCTTGTTTAAGTCCATATAAAGATTTAACAAGCTTACAAACTTTATGCTCTTGTCCTGGAACAACAAATCCTTCCGGTTGTTCTATATACACTTTCTCTTCTAATTCACCATTTAAAAATGCAGTTTTAACATCTATTTAGTGAACAACCAAATTATATATAGAGGTAAGTGATATTAAGAGTCTAACTGTAGCAATTCTTGCTACTGGAGCATAGGTATCAAAGTAATCAATACCTTATTTTTATGTAAAACGTTTGGCTACCAACCTTGCTTTAAACTTATCAATGGTTCCATCGACCTTCATTTTCTTTTTGAAGATCCATTTACAACCTATTGGTTTGAAACCCGGCAGAAGATCAACTAAGGTCCAAGTTTGATCTCCCATTATTGAATCTATCTCATCATTTATTGTTTCTTTCCAAAAAGCAGAGTCTTGAGATTTCATTGCCTCTTCAAATGTCATAGAATCAGATTCCGTATTGTAACAATAAGGTATCTTATTGCATATACTTTCACCTTTTCTTTCTACAAGAAATATAATAAAATCTGGTCCAAAATTTTTGACCTTTTTAATCCTCTTACTTCTTCTTAATTCTTGACAAGATTCATCATTATTATCAATTTGTTCCAATGGAATCTCATTCTCATTTGAAGAATGAATCAATTGTTGTGGCTGTAATTGTCTTGATATAGAATTAAATCTATCTTCATCAAAAATAGCATCTTTTGATTCAATAACAGTATTAATTGAAATTGAATCATTTGTTTCAATTACCATGAACCTATATGCCTTGCTATTATGTACATATCCTATAAATATGCATTCAATTCCTCTTTCACCTAACTTTTTATGTTTAGGTGTTGAAACTTTGACAATAGCTCTACAACCCCAAACCTTCAAATAATTGAGGTTTGGTTTTCTTTTCTTCCATTGTTCATAGGGTTTTTTTTAGTTTCCTTATTAGGAACTCTATTCAATATATGGCAACCTGTTAGAACAGCTTCTCCCTAAAAACCTTGTCCAAGACCTTAATATGATAACATTGAATTTACCATTTCAGTCAAGACTCTATTTTTCCTTTCAGCTACACCATTTTGTTGTTGTGTGTAGGGGGATGAAACTTGATGGATAATCCCAGTGAATTCATAATAACTTGGATTATAGTATTCTCCACCTCTATCCGATCTTAAGCACTTGATAAATGATTCACATTGAAGTTCAACTTCAGATTTATAAACTTTAAATTTATCAAGTGCTTCATCTTTTGAATGCAATAAATATACATAACAATATCTAGAACAATCATCAATAAAAGTAACAAAATATTTCTTTCCACCTAATGTAGGAGTGTTATGCATGTTACATAAATCACTATGTATCAAATCAAGCAATTTTGTATTTCTTTTAACCTTAGGGAAATGGTTTCTTGTAATTTTAGTCAACATATATATATATTGTATTTTCCAATATTATTATTAAAAACAGGAATTAAATCAAACTTATATATGTCATTCAATTTCCTATAATTCAAATGACCTAATCTATAACGCCATAAACAAAAAGACTCAACCATATAAGCAGAAATAGTATTTTTATTCTTATTAATAATATTTAGTTTGAACATACTCTCATACATATACCCTTTCCCTACAAAAATTCATCCCTTAGACAAAATAAACTTATCTGCCTCAAAAACACGTTTGAAAGCAAACTTATTTAACGGACTTCCAGACACTAAATTCTTTCTAACTTCTGGTTTATAATGTACATCATTTAAGGTTAAAACCTTTCCAGAAGTGAATTGTAGTTCAATAGACCCTTTGCCTTTGATTGCTGCGGTGGAAGAATTTCCCATGTACAAAACATTGTCATTTTCACATTGTGCGAACTTTGTGAACATGCGTTTGTCTTTGCACACATGTTTGGTTGTTCTGGTATCAATCCACCATGTATTATTATCTTGAGCCATATTAATTTCAGATATCATTGCAATGAACTTTTCGTTATTATCAGCCTTAGAAGATGATTTCTTCTTTAAAAATCGACATTCATTCTTGAAATGTCCCGACTTACCACAATGATAGCATGAGCCATTTTGTTTCTTTTTGAACTTAGGTGCTCTATCAGTCTGTTTGAACTTTCTCTTGAATGATTTAGTAGTCTGTACTTCCTCCATAACATGCACTTTGGCATTTTCAGAATTTAGATTCTGATCTTGCTTTTGATATTCTTCTTCAATATGAAGATGATTTGCCAAAGCCTCAAGAGATATTTCCTCTTTCTTATGTTTTAGACTTCTTTTAAAGTCTTTCCACGATGGAGGAAGTTTGTCTATTATGGAAGATATAACAATCATTTCATCCATTTTCATACCATATTGCTTGAATTGATTTAGCATCTTTTCAATATCACGAAATTGTTCCATAACAGAACGACCATCAACCATTTGATAATTATTGAAACGACTGACAAGAAATTTCTTACTTGTAACATCCTCGGTCATGTATCTTGTCTCCAATTAGTCCTATAATTCTTTAACGGTGACCTCGTTTTTGTAGGTGTCGAACAAACCATCAGATAAACCATTTAATATGTGGCTCATGCACATGTAATCAGCATTGTCCCATTTTTGTCTTTCTCGGGTTGCAGCAACAGATTCGTTTTCAGTCTCGTCAGGTCTTGGAGTATCCAAAACATAAGAAATCCTCAAAGTTGATAATAGGAAGTACATCTTTTTTTGCCATCGTCGAAAATTGCCACCATTAAACCGATCAAGTTTGACAAAATTAGAAGCCAACTCCCTTAGTGTTCAATTCAGTGAGGAAAATCTCGAACACACGAATGGAACTCGAATAGAATAAGAAATAGGATAAGGCTCCAAAGCGTGTATTAAGCCATTATCTTTAAGGTTATATTCACCCCCACATATCTTCGGTGTGCAAACGAGTTTCAAGCAAATTAACCTCGAGGATACAATGAAGCCAATGGCTATTTACGTTTTGCACTAATGAGAATAGTCCACTACACACTGAGCAATATATGACAAGAAACTCAATTTCTATAAAGGATTTCTGCAGTAATACTTTATAGAATAATCTAATAATATTAGAAAACGAAGGAAGGAAAGAAAGAATCTTAGAATTTGATGGTATGATTTCCAAATGAAATCTCATTCCTATTTATAGGAATTTTCATATCTCTTCATAGAGTCATCTTTCATCAATAGGTGTCTTTCTGAATAATAATGTATTTAAAATTATTCATTTAATTATAACTATTCAAATAAAATTATTTAAATAGTTATAATTCTTTTTTAAAAAATCAAATAATATAATCTTTTGATTAATTACACCTATTCATTTATAGTTATTGGAACACTATAAATATTTGAAAATGTTTCAACAATACTGACTCAGGTGAAATTGATCGTTTTGTCAAAGCTCTCGATGATAACTTTTCCTTGAAAGATTTGGTACAACTTAGCTATTTCCTTGGTATTGAGGTTACTCGCACTCAACATGGTGTCTTCTTAAGTCAAAGAAAGTATGTTCTCGACTTACTACAGCGTGCCTCCATGGAAAAGTCAAACTCCTCTCCCACTCCAATGGTGACTTCATGCAAAATGTCTGCTCATGTTGGGACTCCTGTTGAAGACAAGCATCTGTTCAGAAGCGTTGTCGGTGCCTTGCAATATGTGGTCATAACAAGACCTGATATTGCCTTTTCATTCAACAAGGCTTGTAAGTTTATGCATAGGCCTTTGGACACTTATTACAGAGCTGTCAAAAGGATTCTGAGATACCTACGAGAAACGTTGGATTTTGGTTTACATTTTACTCGAACCTCGAGGTTACTTCTTGAAGGTTATTCTGATGCAAGTTGGGCCTCAGATACTGATGATTGCAGGTCGACTTCAGGTTTCTGTGTCTTCCTAGGAGGAAATCCGATTTCTTGGAGTAGTAGAAAACAGTCAGTCATGTCTCATTCCACAGCAGAGGCAGAGTATAGGAGCTTGGCTCAGGTCACTGCTGAAATAGTGTGGATTAAGTCGTTACAATCTGAACTTGGTATTCCAGTTACTTACAAAGCGTTGCTCTGGTGTGATAGCTCAGCTGCCGTTGCTATAGCCAACAACCCTGTGATGCATTCCAAGTTTAAACATGTGGAGTTGGATTTGTTCTTTGTCAGAGAAAGGGTTATAGATGGTTCTTTTCAAGTTGGTCATATATCTGGCCAAAATCAAATTATAGATATATTGACTAAGCCTCTGTCAGTTGGCTTATTTGACAAATTCAGAAACAAGCTTCGAGTTATTTCCAAAGGAGAAGAGAGTGCACCAGAAGGAAGAGATTGATAGGGGCATGTTATGATGTATGTTAGTAACAAAGAAGTTAAGGAGTGTTAGTTAAGAGTTAGTTAGTCTGTTGTTAGCAAATCAAAATGCTACAGACCGATGGAGGGGGTGAATTTCGTTCTCTATCGACTGAACTTGCTCGGCTTGGTATTCAACACCGAGTCATGTGTCCCCACACTTCAGAACAAAATAGGGTTGTTAAGCGACGACATCATCATATAGTTGAAATAGGATTGACTCTGTTGGCTAAGGCTTCTATGCCTTTAGAATACTGGTCTGATGCTTTTTCTCATGCGGTTCATCTAATCAACAGGCTCCCCACTCCTGTTTTGCTATGTAACTTGTTCTCTTGAATAATACACAAGTCATTCTTTCTTTATTCTGAGCATCTTGACACCAATTATCTATATTAGTAGAGTTTTCCAACTGAACAAAACCCTAACATGCATCTCGAACAGAAAATCTACCAGTCGCACTATTCTTCCAAACACATCTATCTTTGCCAAGTTCATCATTTGGTAGAGGATATGCTTCTATATACTTTAAGATCTTCTTATCAAAATACTATCTCAATGAATTCCAATTCCACCAACCATCCGACTAAATCTGCAACTTTAAGCTCTAACAAATCAACCGGGGAATTTTTAACATAGTTACACAACGACCCCAGACATAGAATCCAATTATCAGTAAGAAAATTAACAGTTCGCCCATCTCCAATACTCCAACGTATGTTATCCATAAATGAATTCCAAACTTTAATAGGAGACCGCCAAGTATGAGAGCAATTAGCTCTACTAATAAACAATGTCATGTTCGAAAATGAGAAATATATATATTTATAATTTTGTATGTATTTTTATTGAAAAATGAAAGTTTAAATAAATTTTTTAAATTTTTTTTTAAAATTTAAAATTTGAATTTTTAATCAAGACTAAATTGATATAATGTGTAAAGTTAAGAGTTAAATTTTTCAGATTTTTAAGAATTAGGACTAAATTGATAGAAACTGTAAATATGAGATGACTAAATTTGTTATTATACCAATGAAAAATGCCACATCAAAACTCCATTAATGATATGAGTGATCAAAATATTAAATTTCACTAAAATATAAAATTTTAAAATTTGAGTAATTAAAACCAAAACAACATATGTCTTGAAAGCCGCAATGCCTAGGCTAACTCCTTTAACAACATCGATAAATCTGATTTGAGATCAAAGGTAATGAAAACAACATATTGAACTTGTAACAATGTTTTTTTTATAAATAACACTAATATATTTCTGTGACAATAAAACTACTACAAAGTCCTAAACAGACAAGAGTTTATACAACAAATATTTAGTAACCCTCCAACAATGAGTTCCCAATACATGCATAATGACATTGATATCTGCTTTGCCCTGTCCAGCAACCATTCATGAACCGTCAACAAAAGAAAAAGAAAGCTTGATGATGAAAATGAGACTTTAAGACCCAATATTACTAAGAGGAGCATAGAAGAATGTTTTACGGATTCGAATGTAAGTGTGAAATGCGAATATATGTCTAATATGAGTATATTCATGTTTGGACACGAATATTTTACGAAAAATGAAGAGTCCAAAGTACCTTGTCAAGATGATGATTCCGATTGACTTGCTGATTGCTTTGGTCTGAACTGTCCAGCAGGAGGACCATCTTTTCGTCTCTCATATCTTTTGTTTACAGATTTTGATTCTTTTCTTTGCTTTGGTTGATAAGTAGGGTATTTGCAGGGTATAATTTCCCCATTGATATATTTATCACCTAAAAAATTACACAAAAACCACATTATATTACATGGCCATAATCTAGCTGTCTCGTGAAATCAAAACTTTCTTTGCATGACTGAAGTTAACTAGACCAACCAACCTCCATAATCTTTATTTTTGACATCTATGTAGGAATCAGGCAGCACCCAAAGTACTCCAGGCAATCCTACATCCAAAACAAACAACTTGATGTTAAACTTATGTTCCACGTATTTGGAGGGTTCATGGACCATGTCTGAATATGCATAAGATATTACCCTTGAACTTTTCGGAGGTTTCTTCTGATACAGTACACTGGAAACCTGTATACGTTGTAGTGCTAAAAGCATACATGTTCTTCTTTGCTTCTTCCATGCTGTAATAAAGAGAAAAAAAAGAGATCATATAAGAGATTTCTTCAATACAGTTGCTAGATATACATACAGTCCTAAGACGAAGCTTCTGTCCTATGTAGCCTTAATTTCTAAGGAGGAACTGCTATAATGTTGTCTGAAACTCATTATAACAAGATGAATTGCAAATTATTTTCCTCTTCATTACGCTTTTTAACTTCAGTGGCAACTACTAATTATGATGATTCAGAACATTTATGAGTAATGCATTGTTCAATCTTATTTCTTTCATTCAATTCAAGGCTCCATCTTTGTTCATAATCTTCAAGCTAAAACAATAAGATATATTATTATAATAATAAACCCCTCACCTTAATACAATTAACAAAGGAATTCCCTTTCTATGTTTCAATAAAAAACCAATGGAAACAAACTAGCTACCCCATTATTTAAACATTTCTTGGGAAACAAACAGATACATAAAGGGAAAACAGAACTCTTAAAACCCACAAAAAATCTCATCAAATTTGAGATGTCCCAACAAGAAAGAGATTTCCCAACAAGAAAAAACAAACCCAGGAAATAAAACATAAAACCCAAAGAAGAACTCTTAATTACTTCACAGCCAACAAAAATTCCATATTTTTCAGTTTTTTCAACTTAAAACATGAAACCAGGAAGAAAAAAAGTCTCACCTGCCAAGGACAGTAGCAAGAGTGTTGAGATAAGTCTCAATCATTTGTTCTCTTGTAGGAGCAGGGTCTTTAGGGAATTCCATAACAATGAGCCAATGGTTATAATCACAACCAGGTAACATTATCGTTTCCCTGGTGTCATTGCTGCTGCTTCTCTTAGATGAATAGTCACTGTCAAGTGCTGCAGCTTTGATAACACGACGATGACTAGTCGACGATGAAGGAAGGTGATGAATCAGTGAGTTCTCTCGGATAACAGGGTGTGCAGTGAACTGGAAATTAGTTGGAAGAAAGGGTTTTGAAGGTAGAAGAAGAGAAGAAGGGTTTAACAAAGTCGCCATTGGAAGTATCAGAAGGAGAAGAAGAGATTAGATTGTGATATTTTCTGAGGATGTTTCGATATTTTAAGCATTTGTGATTGGGCTTAGAAATGAAAATTTTGAGTTCTGAGTTGGGCTAAAAGTCCAAAATTGATTCTAGAAATATTCAACATGAGAAACAAAGGTTGAAAGGTCGACATTCATAGCATTAGGATCATCCCATTCAATGGACTCCCACCATTCTCTTGGCTTTACACAGATTCGTTTCAAAAATGGAGGAATTGCAGGTTCCCCATTTTCAAGCTGGGGAAGTAACAAAGGGATCCTTTTTAGTTCAGGACATTCTGTTATTCGAAGATATCGAAGAAAATTTGTGGGAATCATCACACCATTACCACAAATAGTTTCCAGACTTGGTAAGCTGTATAAGGACAGTTCCCTTAGTTTTGGGAGAACAAGTGATGTAGTGTCGGAACCTTTTCTTGTTCCATTGTCGTCTATGATTTTTTCCATTTCATGGCAACCTTCAACCCTCAAATCCTCCAAGTTTTGGAGGCCTTGCAACATTTCAACCGAAAACAACTTCTTCATCCTTGAACATTTTTCCAAGCTAATCATTGTAAGACGAGAAAAGATGACAGGAGATGGAGATTCAACTGTTGGTCCTACTCTTACAAGTTCAATCAAGTTGCATAGTTTTCCAAGAACTAGCCTCTCGATGTTCTTGAATGAGTAGGAAGGCGATGACGACAAATCGATCACGCACTCGATCCCTTGACACTCCCAAATGTGACAAACTGTTACTTCATGGAACAAAGACGTTCCGTCGCTTAAGCATTTGAGATCATCACACTTCTCAACATGAAAATAATCGAGGTCCGTTGGAAGCATTGCAAAGTCTGCTTCTTCTAGATCACAATTAACAAAGTATAAAGTGTTATGCTCCTCAGGTTTCTCAAACATGCCTTCCACCCCAAATAACGAACCATTTCTAGACAAAGACGATCCCACGGAGCAAATATAGCTTTGGGCCCATTTGGTTCCGGTCGTAGAGTTATATTTCTTGAACTCTTCCATGTCAAGAAATATGCATGAAAGAAATTCAAGCTTGCTTAATTTGCCTACTTCTTCTCCTTTTAGCTGTAGCATTGTTGCCAAGTATTGGAGACGAGAAAACATCGGTAGAGTTCCGGTCGGTAGCTCCTTTAAACCCTCTGCTTGTAGAGCAAGATACGTTAGATTTTCTAACGTTTCCATTTGAGGAGGGACCTTATCAATGGTTGTGTTATAAAGATCCAACTTTTTCAGTGCTTTAAGCCCTGCTAAAGAAGGCAGATGTCTTAACTTGTAACAACATCGGAGTACCAGGGAATTAAGATTTCCCAGGTTAGAAATGGAATCGGGCAGATTCGTGATGTTGGTATAGGAAAGATCAAGAACCTTTAGTCCATTCATGTGCTCAAAGAAAGTTCCCGGTATCGTTTTGAAACCGGTTTCTAGAACCCTTCCGAATTCCAGATCACGTTGTTGCAATAACAAGGTTGATAGATTATGACATTTAGGTGAAATGTGAAAAGGGATTTCTACTATTGAATTATTCATCAAGGAAACCTTGTCAAAAGTCCCTGTCGTCCATTCGTGTTCATCCGGTAGTTCCTTCAACTGCAAGCCAGCTTTCACATAGAATCGAGAATGGTCTTTGATCGACAATGCCATGTCCCTTATGACGTCGTGCATCTTAACACTTAACTCATAGCCTAAACTTCGAGTCCGCTCCAACAGGCTATTGTTTTCGAGCTTGTTTAGAATACTATGGCCTCTGTCATACATTGCCTGCCTAGAATTTCCATTAATGAACCCCTCATCGTTCCATTTCTCGATCAGCTCCCTTCTTTTAATAGGAAAATCTTCGAGATACAACGAGCAATATACGAAACAATTCTGGATTTTTGAATCGGCCAAACGGTTATAACTAAACATCAAGCACTCGAAAACTTCATTATCCCATTGTTTCACACTTTTCACTTGTTGACATAACTCATTTAGTGCATTCCTCCACTCATGGATATCATATACCCCTTTCATGCTACCAGCTATTGTAACAATGGCAAGTGGTAAACCTCCACATTTCTCTACAATGGAGTTCACAATTTTTTTCAACTCTGGATCTTGTACAACACTATGCTCAAGCTCGACATGGTTTAAGAATAAATTCATGGACTCTTGTTTTGAAAGAGGTTTCACCTGGACCACCTTGCACCCCATAGATTTGCACACTTCTTTTGATCTGCTAGTAAGCACTACTTTAACCTTCCTCTGCTCATCAGGATCAGGGATTCTGATTTTCGATAAAGAAAACCATTCCCAAACATCATCTAAGATCAACACATAACTTGTTCTTTCCAAAGCATGGTTCAATGTTGTTGCCCGTTCGAGTTCGTCTTCCGGAAGAGAATGCTTGAGACAACGAGCAATGTCTTCTTGTACTTTGGAAACATTCATTTCTTTCGATACAGTAACCCAAATGACTTTATGAAATTGATCTTCCTTCAACAATTGATTGTTGATATGCTTCATGACCGTAGTTTTCCCGATACCGCCCATCCCGCAAACTCCAATCATCCCAACTTTATCATCATCCATCAAGAGCTTCCATATTTGATTGTTTACATCAGTTTCACCTTCTAAATCTGATGTTAACAATGTCACCCCTTTGGCTGGTGGCCTATCAACCGCCACACCATCCAAAAAACAGCCTTGTTGATGAATTTCCTTCACTTCTTCGATCTTCTTCCGAACAAGTTTGCCTAATCGAGCATGTGAGAAGCAAGAAACAACGACCAGCTTCTGCTCGATCTTCTCGATTTCGGCATTCGTTTTCTCTACATTGTCTAGCCATTTCTCTACTTCTTTCTTGACCATTTTCCCGCCACGGATCTCCGATTCGTTTTCCGATTCTATATCTTGCTTTCGAACATTCAAGTCATCCAATCTCAATCTTAGATCATTCATTTTTTCTTCAAGTGTTCGGTAATTATCCAAGTATCTGCATGTAGGAACCCCTATACACTTCAAGAATCCAATTGCTGTTCCTATTAGCTCCATGTATAGAATTAAACACTGCCTGTAATGTAAACAATATAATTTGTTGAATCAAAAGATACAAACTTTCATGATCATTCAGAATGATATGAAACTATGCCATGACTGAGGATAAAAGATGACATGAAACTATCATATATATACAGAGTTTTAGATAGTTTTTACCTGGCGGATTATTGCAGTAAGCTCTGATATTTCTGAAGAACTTGGTTGAACCTGGGATTTAATGAAGGCAAATCTGAAAATGATTATTATGAATGAAAACAACCATGAAAGAGATCAAAGTCAATGATGTTGTTGTTTCAAAGTAAACGAAACTAGAGAGTAAGTTCAAGGCACCTTCCAGCTTGTATATTATTTATTTTTTCATATGATATGGCATCTACATAAGATAAAATAAGTAGTTCAGGAATCTAAACAATAAACAAATATATCATACTTTAAAAGTCAACTAATATTTGATAGATTTGAATGTTATGGTTTTTGACAGCACATAATAACAGGATCTTAGGCTTCAACAACACAAGTAATGGACAGAGAAGTTTTTCTTCTACACATTTCGAAGGATAACTTAGAATTTTGCCCATAGCTTCTATTATGGTTTTTAATACAACTGTTCTTGCCTCGGCTTATCCGTCCAAGTCTAAAGTTGATTCGAAATTTGAGAGAGTTTGAATAAAAATATTAAATCCAAAAAGTAGACTTGAATAAAATGTTAAACCTGTTTAAAATATATATTAAGCTCAAACTTGAATATTTAAAGTCTGAGCTTGACCAGCCCATTAATACCTCTACTCCTTATTACATTTTGCTTTTTCTTGTTTTAAGTAGAAGAAAAATGAATTCCAAATACTAAAAAAATATAAAAACATCTGGCAAAACATATATATATAAATATATATATAGAGAGAGAGAGAGTTGTCTAAGGGTTAGGTAGTTTGTTGAGCTCAACTTAGGTTGAATTTGGATAAAGATTTTCTTGTTTCACACGGTTCAAATTTGATTTAAATAATTTAAAAATATTTTAAAAATTAAATTTAATTGTAAATATATGAAAATATTAATATATATATTTTAAAGATTTTGAACAATTAAACAGGCTTATCGCCCAAGTTGGCCCAAAACGGATCTAGGCTTGAGGTTTTTTTGAACCTGGATTGTGGTTCGATCCATGAATAACTTTAGCTTAAATTTGTGGTTTATATAATTAATTTTAAGCGATATATCCAACGGGTCTAAATTTATCATATCTGTAATTTATTTCACTATTTATATTATAATTTCTTGTAAAAAATGGAGTTAATGTAATTTTGTCTCTGAACTTGGTGATTAGATTCACTTTGGTACATGTACATTTTTTAACACTTTGGTACATAAACTTGACAATTAAATCCATTTTAATTTCTAGACTTGAAAAAAATATCAAAGTTGAGTGGTGCGACACTTAAAGATTATATCACCTCTGTAAATCTACTTTTTTTTTTTATAGATGATGATGTGATATTAAAATTATGTCACATCATTAATTTTTTATATATTTTTTAAGTTTAATTATTAAAATAAATTTAATTGTCAAATTCAAATACCAATAAAAGTGGACTTGGGCAGCCCCTTCAAGACAAGAATAACACTCTTAGCTTTTTATGCGCAAAACTATAAAAAAAAAAACCTGTTGAGAACACAAGACATACCAAACATTGAATAAAAAGTGATGTTGGGAACTCGAGGTCCATTGTGTCGTCCTAAAAAAAACCTGCTTTTTTTCATTGAAAGGGATTTGATTGAATCTGGTAACTCGCCGAGACATAGCAAACTGTTTAAGTTGGCCTGCATGCAGCATGTGAAGAAGCTAAAGTGTCAAGAAGTAGCCCGAGCCATGTATGCAGCTGTAAAGAAAAGAGATCAAACTGTTGTATTATTACCGTGTGAAATATGCATCTTGAAACAGAAAAGGTGGCCATGCAGCTTGAGACCAATAGACAGAAGCAGAAACTTACTGATGTTGTCCGATGTCAACTCATTTTGGTTACCTTAAGTTCATAGTTTGTAACTTAGTTCTTTTAGAACTTGGTAAATATTTTAATGTATTTTAGATGTTGATTGACTGAAAATTCAGCAAAGCAACTTGTGCAAGCTAGTTTAGCAATTTTCAATGTTTTAAGTGGTGTTAGGTAAATGTTTAGGTAGCATTTTGACTTGTAATGATCATCTCATGTTTGATATATGTCATGGCAGTTTGCCAATGTTTTAATTAATGAAAAATTATCATCTTTTTCATTCAATATCCTCTCCATTTCCTTAGCTTATTTTCTTTGCTTTTCAATTCTGTTTCTGTTTTGCTTAAAAACTCCAAACCTGATTCTCAAGGTTTCTTCATTCTTCATCCGGATTTATTACGTTGTTGTTTAAGCTCGAGACTGAAGTCCATACTTCATCCGGATAAAGTGTCCCAAAACACCAACACAAACCTATTTCATCTAATGTTCGCACCATCACAAAAGTAAAGGCTAGATGATTGCCATGTAGTTACATTTGCTGTTTGGGGGGCTAATGTCTTTTGATTGTTGCTCATTTTCTTTGGCAGTCAAGGATAACCGTATTTTACTTTTATGTTACTTTGATTTGAATGTGAGTGTTGAACATGAGTATGTATCAACATGAATATTTTTAGAGAATTCTTGAAGGATCATATCTGAATAACTCTGTTGGACATAGGTTGACAAACATACTTCTCAGAAAAATGAATAGTCACAGCAACATAGCTTTGTTTCTTGAGCATGATAAGCAAAGCTGAAACCCAATGTGAAGGGAAACAAATAGTTTTTTTCTTTTTTGAAATTAAGGGAAAGAAATAATAGTTTTATTAGTTCTATGTTACCTGAATTTGCCCCTCAAAGAAAAATAAGGTGTTCTACAAGTTGCTAATCAGGGGATCCTAGTCCTTACATACCATGAAGGTACCATTGTCTGGTCTTCAAACTCATCCACACATGGTGTTCATAGTCCAGTTGCCCAGCTTCTGGATTCAGGGAATCTTGTTGTGAAAGAAAAACGAATACAATCCTGGAAACTTCTTATGGCAGAGCTTTGATTATCCAGGTGATACATTCCTGCCAGAAATGAAGCTCGGAAGGGACTTAAGAACCGTACTTAACCGATATCTGTCATCCTGAAAAACCCCTAATGACCCATTTCATGGCAATTTCATATTTGAGCTTCAACTTGATGGATTCCCAGAGATCATTACCAAAGAAGGCTCAACCATTCGATACCACCTTGCTCCTTGGAACGGTGTGCAGTTCAGCGGCATAACTTATTTAAAACCGAACAGTATATACACATTTAGATTCGTGTTGAACAAAAGGGAGATATATTACAGCTCCGAACAGTATATAAACATTTAGATTCGTGTTGAACAAAAGGGAGATATATTACAGCTCCAAGCTTCTTAATAGCTCAATTCTCAAGGATTGTGTTTACTGATAATGAACTTTGGCACCTTGTTTGGATTGACAGAAAACAAAGTTGGGAAGCTTATGCAGTGGTACAAATGGATAACTGTGACAATTATGTACTTTGTGGTCCATATGGTATCTGCACCTTTACTTACTACCCTGTATGCAGTTGTTTGAAAGGATTTCAGCCAAAATCTCCAAACCCATGGGTTAGAAAACTTTGGTCAAGTGGATGTGTTGGAAACACTCCATTAATCTGTTCTAATGATGGATTTCTAAAGTACTCCAGGGTGAAATTACCGGATTCTCGACGATCCTGGTTTAGTTACAGTTTGAACCTTGAAGAATGCAAGAAGTACATGTGCAAAAACAACTGCTCCTGTAATGCTTATGATTCAGGGGCAAGATAATTGACAAACTCATTTCAATGTATGAATTTGAACCGGTCAATTCATTACACGATTGTATGTGTGTTTAGAACTGATCATATACGTAATTAAGACACAACTCTTTCACCTAGAACATGCAAATTACATTATTTTACTTTTGAAAATGTTCAAACATAAATCCACCATAGCAGGAAAGTTCTATCTACCTTGAAACATGGATATGGTAAGTTCATTTCCGGTAAATGCTGTTGCCATTTTGATAGCACTAAAATTGTTGAAGGGTTCCCTTTGTATGAAGAAACCAGGTCGTTTAGGTTGAGGCAAAGTTGCTTCTTCATTTGTGAGTTTGAGAAGAACCGACGACATTGGTGGCCTGTCTTCTGGGCATTCTTGAACACACAATAAACCAACATGGATAAACCGAAGCACTTCAGACCTAACACACGTTTCTTCTAGGACTCTGTCCATCACTTCCAAACCACTGTCTTCATTCCAAAGCAACCAGGCCTACAAAGAAAATGGTACAAGATTGAACATACATCTGCGACCATAATTTAAATCGAAGAGAGATTCCATTGTTATGACTTACGTGGCCTAGAAGATTGTGTTGATGATCGGGATGATTGTACCCTCTATTCTTTTTACCACTTACTATCTCTAGCAAAAGCACACCGAAGCTGAAAACATCGGATTTGGCTGAAAATGTTCCATCATTCGCATACTCAGGAGCCATGTAACCACTGCATTAAAGTGTTTTGTATGAAATGAAGTCTTTTTTCTATATAAATGAGGCCTGAGTTAACTAATAGATCAGTAATGGTAGCTTACAATGTTCCAACAACTCTAGTTGTTTTTGTTTCCTCATCATTACCACCAAAAATTCTTGCTAACCCAAAATCTGAAATTTTTGGGATCAAGTTGCTGTCTAGTAAAATATTGCTTGCTTTGAGATCCCTATGAATAATTTGAAGTTTAGAGTCTTGGTGGAGATAGAGTAGCCCTCTTGCTATTCCTAGAACAATATCAACCCTGTTTTTCCATGATAAAAGTGCTCTACTTTTATGATCTGCACAAATAATGCCTTGTGAATCTCGAAATGATGTCTTGAATATTGATATTATAGTAAAGAATAAATGGATGAAAATATCAAACCAAAGATGAAGTAATCCAAGCTTTTGTTGGGCATAAACTCATAGATTAACATCCTTTCATCTCCTTGAATGCAACAACCAAGCAGTCCAACAAGATTCCTATGCTGAAGTTTGGCTATCAAAACTACTTCATTCCTGAATTGCTCCACACCCTGGCATGAATCTTTTGACAGCCTCTTTACTGCTATTTCCTGTCCTGTTGGGAGATTGCCCTGCATAATGTCGAGCAAGATTGGTATAATAATTGCAGACATGGACATGTTTTCAGTTGCATCATGACAAACGAATGCTGCCACAGTCAACTTGTGGTAACATAACATATACCATATCTGGTTACCTTATAAACAGGACCAAAGCCACCCTCTCCAATTACATTGCCAAAAGAGAAATATTTGGTGGCAATTTCTATGGTAGAGAAGTCGAACAAGGGAACTTCTCTTTCATCTTCCTCACCTTCCATTCTTGTTGAATGAAGCACTACATCTGTAATTCAATGTGTTATATCTCTTAAATACCAGAAATCTGTTTGAAGAAAATGAGCAAGCTTGGATGAGTGTCCTTACCTCTTTTCTTTGATTTCTTCCAAATTATGAAGGATATTAGGCCCAAAACAATTGCACTTGAAATGATTGACACGAGGATGATAGCCACTCTGTTCTTTTTCTTTGACTCATTTGTTAATCCTAGAAAAGACGGTGTTAAGAAAATAGTTATTAACCATGCATTTGTTTTGAAAAACAATTATGATGAATATAGACAAGATATTGAATTACTCGATTCCAAATATCTGTCAAACATGAGTACTTCAAGAAAAAATGCATAACACGCATAGCAAGTGTGCATACCTAGACCTGAAGCTGAGAGTCTTACAAAGACATCTTCTCCTCGGTACATGTCTGAAACTTCAGTAATATCAAAGAGGTCACCAAACCACATCAAACAGCTGGTGCGGCCCTCACTTACATTGATATTAGCATAAGCTGTACAAGAGCAGTCCTTCAAGCATTCAGCCTCACATCTGGTAGGGTTCAAGCTCTCATTCAACTGAAATTTCAACAAATCCGGCACTTTAACCCCAACAAGCCTTGTAAAGCCTTCTCCCTTCTGACAGTCCAGTGATGATTCTCTTACACAGTTCTTAGACTCTTGTGATTTTGATATGAACCCTTTTATACACTCACAAGCATCTGCTCTCCTACTGCTGCATATACTGTTAACACCACAGGATCCATAGCTCCCACATTTATCAAATGGAGCTGAGTATAAAACATCCCATTTGCTTCGCTGGTTCAATATAAGACGCTGTACATAACCAGACCGGTTCAACCATAATCGCATGGTAATCGCCTCACTGGCAGCTTCATAAGTATGATATACCTCATTCTCATTAGAGATGACAATTGGTTTGAAGACTAAATTTTGAACTGCAGGAACAGCTCCAAACCCAATTCCATTCCATGGTCCTGTACGGTATATTTTCACCGATCCTCTATCAATGAATAACTGAGGCAACCCATTTTTGTCAAGCCTGTAAGTGAAGTTTCCGGGAGATGGATCGTCGGCGCTTTTCCATGATGTTAAATATCTTTCCTCACCTGTCTTTAAGTTCCATCCAATTTTCATGCCTGGCAAGAGTGTGTCTGATGGGTGATCAAAGCTTTGCCACAAATAGCTTTCTGGCATGCTTTTGTTGTCCTTGAGAACAAGGTTTCCAGTATCCAAGAGCCGTGCCACAGGATTTTGTGCTGTCCCAGACACATTGGATGACCAGATAACACTATTTGTCTGGTTGAAAAGGAAAAGATTTCCAGTGTCACGTAAAGTTAAAACCCCTTTCCGTTCAGCAATGGGGTTGTTCCTGTTTGCAACCCAAACAACAGTTCCAGGGCTGTTCTTGTACCATATTCCCAAGTACCTGTTTCTTGATTTTCCTGGTGAGAAGAAGCCTAGTTCAAAGGTTTCTAATGATGAAATCAGTGTCTCACCATCACTAATAGATCCTTCTACACCTAAAACATCTGCTTCCTCTGACAATTCCAAGTGTGAAAAAACTAGTACTACAAAGCAGATCAAAGTGAATACAGGAGCCGTCCCCATATTAAAACTCCAGTGTCCTCCTAAACAGGTTCTCTCTACTTGTCTACATATATTGCCATTGATTGGCGTGTAGAAAAAGGCTACCATTGACTTTAGAAGTTGAAGCATAGACTCCATGTATCATAATAATTAACATAAAATAATCAAATCGAATTTCCCTTTTTCTTCTTCCAACTTTTAACTTTTAATTACCGGGAAACTTATGAACTTTTTAAAATATATTTAAAAAAAAACTTATTTTAATATTTAACTTAATTATCAAGTTTGTCTTTAAATTTATTAAAATAAATAAAAATATTTTCTTTATTAATAACTTAATTTAAACAAAATATTTTTAGACAAAAAAAACGAGTGAAATATACGAAAATGAAAACACTTATTATTTTATATGTATATTGAACCACACTAGTTAACAACAAATTTAAATATGGTAAATTTTTTTTAAAATAGTTATTTATGTTCAATATTTATACCAACATAAAATCTTAAATATGAAAAAAAACTAAAAAAAATAAAAAATGGACATTCAACCTCTAATCCAACTAACATGGCCACTAAAATTACCGTAGCTTGAAATTATATGAACATTTGACACATGATATTTGTATCTCTCAGAATGTTAAATATATAAGACTTTTGATTCAAAGCAATAATAAATTATAAAGAAAATGATGCTGTTTGCAAGGAATATTCTATCACACGTAGTTTCCTTCTCCCTCAGGCATTTGGAAAATGACGTTTTGACATTACTAGCTATTTACGCGGAATACTTTGTATCAAATATATTTTTTCAAACCTTGATTATCAATGTATTTTTTTTAAGATTAGTATTTGTACGTGTATTTTTTTAAAAAAAATTATAAGATATAGTAATTTACACATAAAATCATATAAATTTCCATTCCATTGGTCAACCTATGTGTATATATATATTTCCTATCAATGGTTCACTATAGTCAAGCAACGGAAATGTAATTTTCAAGTTTGTAATTCTCACCTGACAATTCAAACATGAAATGCAATAAAAGTCGGAGGAAGTAGACAATTGCTAAGTTTATGGCCATTCAAAACAATTTTCCATTTTTTTAATCATTCAAGTCTTTAAAGCTTTAAAAAGGGTCACAAATGGATAGCACACCTGCAATATTAAACACCGTATTTAGAGAAGTGCAAGAGAGGAAGTGGTATCCAAGGGCCCCTTCAACATGAAGTTCGCTTTTTAAACTAAGTTTAAGGTTTTATGATAAGCTATAAAAGAAACATATTTTAATCATATTTTTAATGCGTTTTTGGATGATTAATTATGCAAATTAGTGAATTTGATGCTCCTAATCCTTTAAATTTATGTTTCTATACTTAAGAGAGCATTTGGGAATGTAAGGAGTGAAAAACGAACTGAAATTGGAAAAAAAGAGATGTTTTCAGGATCCACACGGCCTGGGCATTCCCATACGGGCTGGCCAGACGCCCATGTGCCAACCCGTGTCGATTTCGCAACTTGCTTCCCAAATACGCGGAAAAACAAATTTTTAGGCTTTCTGAACATTCTAAAGTCTATAAATACCAATTAGAAGAAGACCTAATGGGGCAATCAAAGAAGATCGAAGAAAACACTCGAAGAACGCCATTGGAATCAACTAGGAAGTGGATCTCCCTCAAGATCGAAGATCTCCGTTTAATTTCTTTTGAAGTTTTATTGAGTTTCTTTATGTCTTGTGGTTATCCTAACTTTGAGATGTTTCTATTCAGGATTATGAACTAAATTCCCTAGATACCTAGGGAAGATGAACCCTATGATGAATCTTATTATTTGATTTTTGTTGTACATAATAAATACTTGATTCTTGTTCTCACTTATTTATGCTTATTTCTTGTTTTAATATTTCCGTGATATTAATTCATATTTAATGTGCTTATTTCAGTGGAGCAAAAGTCTCTGTTTAAGAGTAGATCTAGCAAAATTGAGTGGAATTACATGCAATCCTAGAAATAAGACGACATAAATCTACCAGATTATAGTAAAATCTAATAGGGAATCCATAGATCAAGTTAATTCGACAATAGCGGTTTTAATTAGAAAGAGATTTTAATTAATCAACCCAGAGTCAGTTGTTCTTACTCTCGAAAGAGATATTAACATAATTTAGGGATTTCTACGAATCAAGACGCAAGTGAATAAATCGTTTAATTCAGATTCATAATAATAGATGAAGTCTAGGAGGATTCTTTTCTAGGTATTGTCTATCTCTTTGGTTATCCTCGATTATTTTCCTATTTCATTCTCTATTATGTTCTTAGTTAGATTAGTTTACTAATTTTAGATTAAAAACAATCACTCCAATTTGTTGGCTAAATAATAGAAAAACGATAATTACTAGTACTTTTAGTTCTCGTGGCTATGATATTCCCTACTTACCATAGCTATACTATTGTTCGATAGGTGTGCTTGCCTTAGTCCTCGTGGGCTGGTTTCATCATGTAATGTATTAACACTGTTTTGTATTCGATCATTCTAAACGGTATCACGGCGAAGGATTTTATCCCAGAGAGAGGTTTGCGCCAAGAAGACCCTTTAATCCCTTTTCTGTTTCTTATTTGCAGTGAGGGGCTTTCAACTTTTATGAGGCTTGCATGTGAGGAAGGGAATCTAAGAGGGGTTAGGTTGAGTAGAAGGAGGCTTCGGATTTCTCATCTTCTTTTTGCTGATAATTGTATTTTTTTCGGGGTGGCGATTAATAAGGGTACTGATACCTTTGGAAATATTTTGAAAAAAGTACGAAATCTGTTCAAGTCAATGTGTTAACTATGGAAAGTCGACAGTGTTTTTTAGAGGTCAAATACTTTAGTAAATGTTTGAATTGCCATTTCTAACAGGATGGGGGTCCAACGGTCAAATAATTCTGAAACATATTTGGGTTTGCCAAATATGGTAGGTAGAGGGATGGTAGGTAGAGGGAGACATTTGGCTTTTCAACATTTAAATGACAGTATCAAAATGAAGATTGACAATTGGAGTACTCGTTTTCTATCGCAAGAGGGAAAAGAAGTTTTCATAAAAGCTATGCTACAGGCGATATTGACTTATACGATTGCATGCTTCCTATTGCCAAAATCTATTTATAGGGAGATGGAGAAAATATTGGCAAACTTCTGGTGGGAAAAAGGTCATGGGAGGCTTGGTATTTACTGGTGTGAATAGAAGAAACTTTGCAAGTTGAAAGAGAGTAGTTGTCTCAGTTATCGTTATTTAGCAAAATTCAATTTGGCCCTACTTGCGAAGCAAGGTTGGAGATTACTTGTTAATCCTAATTATCTTTTAGCCCGAAATTTGAAAGCTAAATACCATCCAAATTTTGATTTCTTAAATTCAGAATTAGGAAATATACCTTCATATACTTGGAAAAGTATATAGGCTATGAAAGGTCTTCTATTGTCTGGACTTTGTTAGAGGGTGGGGATTGGCAGAGGCATCAAAATTGAGGATGATGTTTGGGTTCCGGAAGCTAAGGGTATCAAGATAAAACAAACTGTTAGTAGGCTAGATATTATGTGTAACACCCCTAACCTGTATCCGTCGCCGGAGGGGGTAAGGAATATTACCAAATAAGTACGAAAATTCATTTGACAATACTCAGGTAATTTTCAATAGCATACCTTCGAATTCGAATTTCGTTTATACACTATGCAAAGCAATCTTCTCAATTTAAATAGTACCTTAATTCATTCCTAAGTTTAATTCACATCAAAACATTTAAAACATTAATCGATTATCATCCACACATACACATTAATTATGTGAAGCGCATATAATAATTTAACAAGCCATTTTCGCATGGCTATACATATATACATCACCAAAAAGATACGTAATTAACATCAAAAGTCAATCCTATACATGCCATTATCAAGGTTCATTTACAAGAGTACCGAAAGGTTTAGATAGTGTGGATGACTTCGACTTTGGATCTCCCGAGTCCGATAGTTCACGAACAAAATCTATAAAACAGGGAATGAAGGCAAAAAGAGTAAGCATTTCGATGCTTAGTAAGTCTTAAGTAATGAAATCATTTATAACTAAAGCATAGCATTCATAAGGCTCATCATCTTTCTGACTAAATGTAGTCATGATTAAATATACCCCTATTGTTCATACATGTCATCTTAAATTTTTCCTTAAACACGAATTCGTATCATGTAGATAATCTCTTTTTACCCAACTAACCTCATAATTATGCCGAATACATCTAATTCGATTACATGGCTAAATAAATGCAAATACGCAAAAATCACATACTTATGTTACTTCACACTTCAACCCATATACTAAAATGCTCATAGTCAATCTTAACTTAATTTCAATGTATATACGGTGCATACCTGATCATCTTAGGGTTGTAAGCCCATCAATAGAAGTTATTACGACAAGATCGCACATTTCCAACCCAATTGCCTTCGGGATTTAGCCCGGATGTAACAACCAGCACAAATGCCTTCGGGACTTAATCCGAAAATAGCGACCAGCACGAATGCCTTCGGGGCTTAACCCAGAAATAACAACCAACACGAATGCCTTCGAGACTTAACCCGGAAATAGCAACCAGCACGAATGCTTTCGGGACTTAACCCGGATATAATCCTCAATTGTCATGCACAAAATATATTTATATTATAAATCATTAACAATTCATTTACATTATTAGATCACAAACACAACATGATTATCCATCATTCATTTTCGGCTCAACAGCTCATACAAATGACACGATTCCGTTTCGCTACTCTACATGAGTTTCTGTAACCATTCGATTACAAGCCGATGCACTACCCATTTATTTCAATATGTAAATCAAGAGAAACCATCAGGTCACAATTTATTTATTGTGCTATATATATAAATATATAACATTGTTTAATCAAATCATAAGTTAAGTTCCATTACTCAAAGACTTACCTCGGATTTATTTGAACAACTGCGGATAAGCTACTCGATTGCTTTCTCTTTTCCCTTATTCGAAATTGCCCCCTATGCTCTTGAGCTTTAATTCAACAAATTTTAAACTAAACATTAATCGACTATTCAAATATTATTTTCAGAATATAATACATATATATTCGACTTTCACACATACAGATTATAGTAAGCTTATAAGAAAACATTAAGCAACTCCTTAACAAATTTTTATCAATGATTACCCCATAATCACAAATTCACAATAAGCTGTCTTCTTGAGCAACAGTCACTAAATTATTTATAACTGGAGCTACGAAACTCCAAATCAATTTCCGTAAAATTTTCCTAAAAATAGACTCATATATATTTTATCCATAAAATTTTCAGAATTTTTAGTTTGGCCAATCAATACCAGATTTTTCTTAAAATTTCCCTTGTTTCACTGTTTGACTAATCTGACCACTCTTCACTACGAAATAAATTTCTCATTGTACAGAATTCAAAACATGTCCTTGTTTATTTCATTTGAAACTAGACTCATTAAGGAGTCTAAGCATATAAATTTCATCATTTTAATATTTTTATAAGTTTTATAGTGATTTTATAAAAACAGAATAGGGGATCTAGAAGTCATTTTGACTCTGTCCCACATTACTTCAATTATCTCATTATCGGAAATTCTTTTGCTTTTATAGTTTCTTTTATAAGAAACTAGACTCATCAAGATTTAATTACATAATTTATTCAGCTTCTAACTCAACTCCCACAATTTATAGTGATTTTTCCAAAATCACTTTACTGCTGCTGTCCTAAAAAGATTATTGCCAATTCACTCTTTCCCACATTCTTTGTATACATATTATTTAATTATTTATCACCCTAGATATTATTAGCTAAATAGATCAATTGTATATATATACTGCCAAGACCGTACCTAATAATTTTACTTATACATAACATTACTCAAATTTTTCGAAATCATACTAACAAAAATATCATGTGCTATGCCGACCCTTTAGGAAATCAAGCACCTAATTTATCCATTTCAAAACACCTAATCGGCATTTGTTCAAGACATTAAGCAAAGTCTAGGTTCGGCTATTACACATATGAGTATTAGAAATTATAGTTTTTAACAAGATCAACTTCTTTCATCAACAATTTCTTCATCAAAACTTAAAGATAAAAATCAAATTCCTTCATTATCTACCATAACCGAATGTTCAATTCAACCATCCAAATTCAAAGTTTTGGCATGGGCTAAGTAAGTAGCATGATGAGTAACCTAAAACAAACTAGAATTTCAAAAATCTAACTTGATTTACTAACCTTCCTTAGGTTTCAAATGGCTGAATGTTTGCTCCCCTTTTTCTCCCTTTTGGTTCGGCTAAGAAGAACAAAGTTAAGACTTTGTTTTCTTCCCATTCTTTCTATTATTATTTTCATTTTATTCATCTATACTATAAAATATTAAGCCATTAACTAATAATTAATACATATTTTTATCTATCACTTCATCATGGCCGGCCACTACTTGTCAAAAATGGATATTTGACATGCAAACCCATCCTTTTTCTAACATGCATTATTACACCACTTTGAGATTAACCTATCATCTTTTACATTTATTTCACATGAGTCCTATTTAATCTATTTCACATACAAATGATAAAATTAAAACATGAAACTTTCACACGTGCATGTACACATACAGTAAGCATAGTTTTGTGGTCCCGAAACCACTTTCCGACTAGGGCCAAATTAGGGCTGTCACATTATGAGGGTTGCGGATCTAATTGATAGTGATACTAGATCATAGAGAGTTGGACTGGTTCTTAGTACCTTTACTGATAGTGATGCACAGAAGATCTTGCGAATACCTTTGGCCAAATTTCCTCACGTTGATTTTATGGTGTGGAGGGGTGAGTTGATGGGTGAGTTCACGGTGCGCAGCGACTATAAGTTACTTTTACAAGGTAATTTCAATAACCCAAATAATTACAACCCAATTGACAATACAAAATGTTACAAGAAATTTTGGAACCTAGATCTTCCTTTTAAAATAAAAATTACAGTTTGGAAAACTGCTTTCAGTTATTTTCCTACTTTAGTGAATCTTCGAACAAAAAGATTGACTACTAAGGTTGTCTGCCCAAGATGCATGCAAGGGTTGGAAACAAGGGAACACATTTTTCGTGATTGTTTTATTACCAAAGAGACATGGAAAAATTTAGATTATGTCTGGTCACAAGAATTGTTACAATTTGAGTTGATGGATTGGTTTACTTGGGTTTTGTTAAACAGTAGGGTGGATGTTTGCCGAATATTTGTTTGTGCCATTTGGGCTATTTAGACTAGCAGAAGTCAATGGATTAATGAGGGAAGAAAGAAATCTAGAGCAGAGACAGCAAAGTTTATTAAACAGTATATTCATGAATTAGTAGAGCTTAATAGAAAGAATCTTACCTTGAGCCCTGATTTTGATAGATGGAGACATCCGTTGTTAGGTTTCTATAAAATTAATTTTGATGCCACTTTTGATACCAAGGAAGATAGATCCTGCTCAATAGTCATATTCAGAAACTTTAAAGAGATATTTTGGCTTTTAAGACAATGATTCACGAGATTATACCTTCAGTTTTTGTAGCAGAGGCCATTGCTTGTGTACAGGTAGTTATTGTGGGTAGAGATTTGGGGATTATGCATGATGAAATTGAAGGGGATTCTTTGACGGTGATCAAGAAAGCTCAAAATACGGAGAGGGAAAAATCGGCAATAGAACCTTACATTATGTTAAAAATCTAAGTGAGGGTTTTAATGGCTGTAAGTTTTAACATACAAGATGACTAGCAAATGAATCTGCTCATTGTTTGGCAACTAAAAGTTTAAAAGTGGGGAGAAACACGTACCTTGTTAATAGAGTTTTTGGTCAGGAAATCACTGAATTAGAAATTGATCGTGAATGGTGATGAAGATTGTATTTGAGTTAAGTTTCAAAATAGATGTGTGGTTTTGTGAGAAGAAATTTGAAACAATTAGAATTCCATCAAGTTGTCTTCTATTAGAGCTGGTTTGTTGAGGTTCAGATATTTTTAGATTTCTCTAGAAGATGATAGCTCATGAGGTTGGGTTGTTATTGCTTTATTTGTTTTTTATTTTTATTTTGATGCTTCGTTTATGTTTGTTTTCTTTTTTGGTACTATTTTAACCTTTTTGTTTTTGGATTGGGTTTTGTTAGTTTTTTGGACTTTGTTGGATTTATGTTTTTAATACAACCCAGTATTTTTAATTAAAAACTTTATTTTTATGTTTTTGGGTGTGTCATACAAATGAAAGTTCACTTTTATTTATAGAAGGTCTCATGTCTCTTCATAGGGACATAACTATCCAAAATTGATAGTCACCTCTTTAACAATAAACATAATTATTCAATAGATATCTATTTGAATAATTATGACTATTTGTTAATAGTCAAGTGACATGACTGTTATTTACTTATTAACTATTGGAACAGTATAAATATTCTGAAAATGTTCCAACTATAAATGGTTAGAGCTATTGATTCGTTATTATGATGAATGAATAAAGTTTTGTCTCTTTATTGATTTCTTTGTTTTTTGTTCATTTTACCTCATTGTGTTAGAGTTGTGACCTAAATTTCTGTTAAAGAAATAAAATACAGGGACAAAATAGGGGGATCTATGGGGGCGAAGGCCAAGGGCAGGGCTACAACTACTTCTATTTGACATTGATTAGAATAAGGTTACTACACTGCTTTTACTTGACATTAATTAGAATAGGGTTTTTCAACCTATAAATAGATGAAGCCGAAACACCTCTTGTATTATTCGAATTCGACATTAGTGAATTTTCTTCTCCTCTGCCCGTTGTTTTTTCCCGAAAGGGTTTCTACGGAAAATCTATTTGTTCTTTTTTTCTTATTGCTTTGCGATCGTTTTACGCTGCTTATTAAATTGATTCTATTTGATATTGATTAGAATAAGGTTTTTCAGCATATAAATAGGTGTAGCCGAAACTCCTCTTGTATAATTTGAATTTGACAATGGAAAATTTTCTTCTCCTCTGCCCGTGATTTTTTCCCGAAAGGGTTTCCACATAAAATTTATTTGTAATTTTTTCTTATTTTTCTTTTTTATTGCTTTGCGATCATTCTATATTGTCATTATCGACATTTAGCGTTAACACATTTTTTTTAGATTTTTCAGTACGGTATCAAAGCTAGATTTGCTCGTCTTTTAGTGCTAAATTTTGTAATTTTTTATTCATTCTTGCTAGTTCTAAGTGCATCAATGACGATTGTCAGTGATAATCTATCTGATGATGAAATTGTGGTTCTTGCAACAAGAACAACACCTATTGCAAATTCTTAGTCTTCTTCACAGAGTTCTACTGCAATTATGTAAAAAAAAAAGAAATTTCTTTTGATTGATGAAAGTAATTTTATAGCCTATAAACATGTGTTTCTTACACTTAAGACTCATTATCTTCAATCCTTTATTGAAGGTACAACTGCAACTCCTTCTTGAATTATTCTTAATAATGAAAGTAAACAAATCGAGAATCTTGTTTTTGTTATTTTTGAACAACAAGATTATGCTTTGGCATCATTGTTAATGTTGTTATGGTCTTAATACTTCTTTTGAGATTTGCACTAAGTTGAATAAAAAATTTACTGATCAATCACGCACAAAGAAAATACATTATAGATGTATGCTGCATAATAGCAAGAAAAATGACAAGAACATGAGAGATTATTTAGTTGGGATCAAGCATATTTGTGATATTTTGTTTGGATGTGGTCAAGTAATCATTGATAATGAATAGTAGTTGTCGAAACCATTTTTAAATTCAGTTTTCGGAAAATGGGAATCGACTTTAAAAACGAAGATGGGAGTCGCCACCAATCTTTTTAGGTGCGATTGGATCACCTTTAAAACATTTTGTTTTAAAATCATTAGTTTTGGTCTACGAAATCAGAAAATAGGTTCGGGAGCCTGTTATGCACGAGGAAGGGTTAGCACCCTCGTAACGCCCAAAATTTGGTACCTAATTGATTATCAAGTATCTTTAATGTCGGAAATTCAAAAATTTTAAGATATAGTCCTCTTTAAAACATTTTAATTTTGAAAATTGGGGTTCACTCGTATCAAAGTATTGTCACTAAGTTAACCTTTTTTTGGAAATCCCTATCTCGAAACAACAAAACGCTATATCCAATAAGTTAGGACATATTACTTTGAAATTCCAAGATAGTGGCTTGCATTTAGAAAACCTTTAAAACTTAGAAGGGTACTTGATTATTCGAACTCAACGAGAAAAGTCGCAACCCAATAAGTTAGGCACTACTTTTCTCGAAGCTTCCAAACACCGAGCATTGCCTTTTTATTTTTGAAAAGTTTGAAGTCTCGTTTTTAAAACCGATGCATGAAGGAGCATATTAACATAACATACGTGATAACATGTTACAATGATAGGAAAGTAAGAGCATAACAGCATAAATATCATACACTAACCAACATATATAAGAAATAAAACATGACAATTTTTAAATAAGAAAAACATATATAAAATGGAATACATATTAAAGAAGAAATAGGTAAAAATCCCTAAACATATAATTCAACATATATTTAATCATATAAATGATGCATGATATACAATATATCAATGTACATATATATAAAAATATGCATTTGAAAATAAAATATAAAAAGTCTAAGATATTACATAACATATAACAATAATACATTAATACTAAAGTAAAAATAATATTGTATAATAATAAAAAAAACAAAAGTTTTAAAAATATATGTATAATATAAACAAATAATAAAAAATGTGATATTTAATAATAAATTTAAAATATAATATATAATAAAAAATATATTTATAAGAATAATAATTACATAAAAAATATAAAATATATTGGTTTAGTAAAATAATGTATAGAATATAAAATATGTAAAAGAATTTATATTTATAATGAAATAATTATACAATATATATAAATATAAGTTTAAACTAAGTAATTAATGATGAAATCTACGTATTATACAAATTATAATATTATAATATCTTCAAATTGTGTAATGATAGAATATAAAATAGTTATTAACATATAAATAAAAATAAGTATATAATACAAGTTTAAAACCTTTAATGATAATAATATATAGATAAAAATGTATAATAATATAAAAATGACATAATAATATAAAATAATTATAATATATAATATAAAAGTATATATATAAAAAATAATATATATAATTAATAAACATATAATATAATAATAATATATAAATAATAATGTAAAATAATAACAATTTGTGAAAAATAATATATAATAAATAATAATAATATAAATAATATATAATAAAATAATTATAATATATAATATAAAATAAGGTTAAAAATAAAACAAATAACAATATAAAATATATATAATAATAAATATATAGGGTTAGATTTGGAGTTCAATAAAATTACAGGGCGAATTTAAAAGAAATAACACTGAATTAAGGCCCTTATTAAAACGCGCGTAAAACAAGAGGGACTCATTGGGCAAATTGCCCTATTCTCCAAAACGGCAACGTTTCCCAGAATGTAATTTAATAACCGTCGGGACTAAATCGAAACAATTATAAAATATTAGGGCCAAATTAAAAATAAAATAATACGTAATTATAAATTAAAAGAGGCAAAAGGACCGATTGGGTAATTAACCCAATTCTAAAAAACACGCGGATCCTCCTCGGGTAATCGGGTCAACGCGCGGATCCTATGACTTAATACGACACCGTTTTGAGCTTATTGAGTTAAGCAGAAACGATGTCGTTTCAAAGAGGCTATATAAGCCAATTTTGCAGCTTAAAAATCATTTTAACACTGGTCTTAAAAAAAAATGCTCTGCAGAGGGGAAAAGAGAGGTCCCCAGCTTTGGCCTCCGGCCACGGTGTAGTGCTTGCACACGCGCCTCACGCGCCGTCGTACACGATGGTCTAAAGGCTTAAAAACTTCGTCCTTCCACAGGTAATCTCTTTTCCCTTAGATCCTTACTCATACAGGTTAGAACAGTTCATATATGTTCAAAATAAAGCACAAGATATGCGATTTAAATCACCTTTTGAGAGACTGTTGATATTTTTGAATGAATATTTGTGAGTATATTTCTATTTTGTCCAAAAAAAAGTGTCATTTACATTTTTTGATTCAGGCTTTTATAGCCACTATTGTTATTACATAAACTGGAAAGAAATCGAAGATTTCTTTCCATTTCTTGTCTGCTGTATCCACCATATATTTGATTGTGATCTGCTAAAATCTTTTTATTTTAGTTTCCTTTTTGTTCGCAGGTAATCCACGAGAATCTCGCTCAATCACTGATGTTTGCGCGCTGATGGAGCCAATGTCGGATTCAGGCGTTTCTTGCGCGTTGATGGTGGCGCGACGTTGATGGCAGAGTCGAGAAGTCACGGCGTGCTTGGTGGCGATGATTGAGATGAAAGGTCAAGCCGTTTGAAGTGCCCGAAGCTTCTAGAAACTCCTTGCGGCGCGAGAAGAGGGCTAGGGTTTCTAACCCTAGCCGAATGCTTCTAAATATTGGGCCTCTGAGAGTTTGGGCTTCGAGTGTATTTGGGTTAAGGTTATACCTGTAGTGGGTTTAAGGTGTAAACAGGTTAAGGTTGTAAGAGGGTCCACTGGGTAGCTTTAGGCCTGCTGTGTAGTACCCGGGTAAATGGGTCTGAGATGTTTGATTTTGGACCCACTGTTTGGGCTTTGTAACATGGACTTGGACTATTTAATAAATGTATATTCATTTATTTATCCCTTTTATTCTATTTTTAGCCCGGTTAAATTTGAGCTATTACAGCTGCCCCTCTTTGCTCGTTACTGTGTAACAGGAATTGAGCAAAGTCTCAGAAAGACCAAATTTAACCGGTCTTATCAAATCATGGTCTTCAATCTGCTTCTCGTAAACTTATGACTGTCATGTTGGTATCTTCGATCTGCTCTCCGCTGAACATAGAGACGCCAAATTTGCTTCTTCAATTTGTTCCTTGTAAACACAAGGGTACCAAACCATCTTGGATCTGCTTCAGCATAAACATCTGAAGGTGAGATCTGGTATGTATCTGCTCTCCATCAAAGTGAAGAAGCCAGACTTCGATTCGTTCTCTGATAATACAGAGATGCCAAATCATCTTAGATTTGCTTCAGCGTAAACACGTGAAAGCCAAATCAGCTATGTCTTCGATTTGCTCCTTGTAAGCACAAGGATGCCAAATCATCTTGGATCTTGCTTCAGTCTAATCGTCTGAAGGTCAGATCTGTTATGTATCTGCTCTCTATTGAAGTGGAGATGCCAGACTTCGATTTGTTCTCTGACAATACAGAGATGACAAATCATCTTAGATTTGCTTCATTGTAAACACGTGAAAGCCAAATCAGCCATGTCTTCAATTTGCTCCTTGTAGGCACAAGGATGCTAAATCATCTTGGATCTACTTCAGTATAAACATCTAAAGGTGAGATTTGCTATGTATCTGCTCCCCATTGAAGTGGAGATGCCAGACTTCAATTTGTTCTCTGACAATACAGAGATGACAAATCATCTTAGATTTGCTTCATCGTAAACACATGAAAGCCAAATTAGCTATGTCTTTGATTTGTTCCTTGTAAGCACAAGGATGCCCAAATCATCTTGGATCTGCTTCAGTATAAACATCTGAATGCCAGATCTGCTATGTTGTGGCCTGTTACCCTATTGCTTAGGGAGTTAAGGTATGTCGTCTTTGATCTACATAACCTGTAGAATGTATATGCGCTTATGCCTAATGATTAGGATGCTTTGATCGAAGTGAGTCAAATGTTCCTAATTATACATGTTACGATGTAAAATGAATATGACCCTTATCCTAGACGTCACTACTCATTCCTTCATTCATCTTCATTTTTCTCAAAATATTATTCCTGCTCAGCTTGTAGGCCTGTACCATTCTTCAAATACTACGATCCACTAAGGATACCTGTGGGATAATCTTTCCTTAGAATTGAATCTTTGGTTTTGTCCATTTATCCTTTTAGACTGGAAGAAAGAAATTTCTCGAGTTCCTTCATCCTTTACTTACGTGAATTTCTCGAACAATTGTCATGTTTTAGTTTCTTGTGTTATCTAGAAATTTCAGAGTAATGCGCCAAACTTCATTTGTGAACATATTTAGTTCATCTATCATTATCTCAATGCAACATACTTAAAGAATAGTGAAAGACGAATAAATTTTTAAGAATAATTGGATTTGAATGAATTATCAAAAAGATACAAAAGGGAATTAATCTGCTAGCCTATCTTCTAGAAGAAATAAAATCTAAAGATAGCAAACAAGATAGAAGTTAGATCCTCTAGATATCACCGCTTGAGTGCCTATACACCAGCTCCATAAAGTCTTTCTTGAGTTCAACATGTGTTTAAAAGATCCCAAGTACTCTGTTGATGCCCCAGTTTGCAGTATTCTTCGCTCTTTTTTGTATCAAATATAGCAAGATTACCGTATGCCCTTCAATATTTGAGCTGCCCTTTCTAGTTTTCAACTCAAAATCCCTTTGGTCACAAGGCACCCTTTGCGGGTTTTCACCTTGGCCTCTCCATTTTCTTTTCTTTTCTTTTCTTTTTTTTAAAATCTCAAGGCGCCCTTTGCGGGTTTTCACCTTAGATTCTCTTCTTCTTTAGATAAAGTATTTTTAACTGAGTCCGAGTTCACTGGATTGGGTAAACTTTTCCCATCCATTTCCACTAAGATCAATGCACTACCAGAGAAAGCTTTCTTCACGACATACGGCCCTTCCCAATTCAGCATCCATTTTCCTCTAAAATCCTTTTGAATAGGAAGAATCTTTTTCAGTACAAGGTCTCCCTCCTGGAATTCTCTTGGTCGAACTTTCTTGTGATAAGCTCGCATCATTCATTTCTGATACATCTGACCATGTCGAATGGCTTTTAGCCTCTTTTCCTCAATCAAGTTTAACTGGTCATACCAGGATTGAACCCACCCAGCTTCATCTAACTTTACCTCCGTCAAAATTCGAAGAGAAGGTATTTCTACTTCAATAGGTAATACTGCTTCCATCCCATAAACTAGCGAGAATGGAGTTGCCCCAGTAGAGGTTCTGACAGATGTTCGATAGGCTAGGAGTGCAAATGGCAACTTCTCATGCCAATCTCTATAGGTCTCAGTCATCTTCCCCACTATTTTCTTAATATTCTTGTTGGCAGCTTCCACTGCCCCATTTATTTTTGGACGATAGGGAGAAGAATTGTGATGCTTGATCTTGAACTGGTCGCAAACCTCCACTATCGTTTGGTTATTTAAGTTCAATGCATTGTCAGATATGATCTTCTCAGGCATTCCATATTGACAAATGATCTCCTTCTTCAATAATCGACTCACTGCTAACTTAGTAACATTCGCATAAGAGGCGGCATCTACCCACTTTGTAAAGTAGTCAATTACCATGAAGATAAACCGATGTCCATTCGAAGCTTTCGATGATATTGGTCTAATAACATCCATGCCCCACATGGAGAAGGGCCATGGAGAAGTCATAACATGCAAAGGTGAAGGTGGAACATGTTTGTCCCCATAAATTTAACATTTATGGCACTTCTTGGTGTAGTTAATACAGTCTCCTTCCATAGTGGCCCAATAATAGCCAAACCTCATGATTTGCCTTGCCATCGTGAACCCATTTGCATGTGTCCACCTTCATGAACTTCTTCTAAAATTAGCTTAGCTTCCACAACATCGACACATCTCAAAAGTACTTGGTCTTTCCATCTCTTGTACAGGATATGTCCATCTAAAACATAGTCGCAAGCTAACCTCCTCAAAGTTCATTTGTCATTTTCACTGGCCTGTTTAGGGTATTTACGATCTCTCACATATCGTAATATATCTTGATACCAGGGGTTATTGTCATTTCCTTCCTTCTCAATATTACAACAATGAGCTAGAGTCTCGTAAACACCCATTTGAATTGGCTTCATTTCTTCTTCTTTATTCACCTTGATCATTGAGGCCAAGGTTGCTAAAGCATCTGCCATCTGATTTTCGTCTCGTGGGAGATAATTGAAGGTGATGTCATCAAACTCCTCAAGTAACCCTAAAACTACCTTTCGATAACTAATCAATTTAGGGTCCCTTGTCTCCCATTCGCCTCTAAGCTGATAAACTACCAACGCCAAATTTCCATATACTTCTAGGGTTTTTATACCTCGCTCTACAGCTGCTTGAAGTCCCATGATGCATGCTTCATACTCAGCTATATTATTCGTACAATCAAAGTCCAACTTGCATGTAAAAGGGTAATGATCGCCATTCCGAGATACCAAGACTGCCCCAATTCCATTTCCGACTGCATTAGAAGCCTCATCAAAATTGAGCTTCCAAGAAGAATTTTCAGTTATTGCTATACACATCAACTCCTCATTTGGAAAATGAAAGTTCAATGGCTCATAATCCTCTAGAGCCCTACTGGCCAAGAAGTTTACTACCGCACTTCCTTTTATAGCCTTCTGACTTATGTAGACTATATCAAACTCTGAAAGCAAAATTTGCCATCTCGCCATTCTCCCATTTAGAACCGTTGACTCCATCATGTATTTCAACGGATCAAGTTTTGAGATGAGCTAAGTGGTATGGTATAGCATGTACTGTCTTAATCTCTGAGTTGTCCAAATCAACGCACAACACAACTTTTCAATTGGTGAATATCTCATCTCACAGTCAATGAATTTCTTACTGAGATAATAAATTGCCTTTTCCTTTTTTCCTGACTCGTCATGCTGACCAAGCACACATCCCATAGAATTACTGAACACTGACAAGTACAATATTAACGGTTTATCTGGGCTTGGTGGAGATAATACCGGAGCATTCAACAAATACTGCTTGACCTTTTCAAAAGCATTCTAGCATTTCTCATCCCAAGTTCCTTGGTTGTGCTTTCTGAGGAGGCGAAAGATAGGATCGCATTTCTCGGTCAGTTGTGAAATGAACCGAGCGATGTAATTCAACCTTCCTAGGAACCCTCGAACTTCCTTCTGAGTACGTGGCGGAGGTAACTCTCGTATGGCTCTGACCTTGTCTGAGTCGACTTCAATTCCTTTTTCACTGACTATGAAGCCTAATAACTTTCCTAATCTGGCTCCAAAGGTACACTTTACTGGATTGAGCTTCAACTGAAATTTTCTCAACCTCAAGAACAATCTTCTCAAAACCTCAATGTGTTCTTTTTCTGTACACGACTTGGCAATCATATCATCAACATATACCTCAATATCCTTATGCATCATGTCGTGGAACAAGTTCACCATGGCCCTTTGGTACGTTGCCCCTGCGTTTTTTAGTCCAAATGGCATTACTTTGTAGCAAAAGGTGCCCCACAAGGTTATAAAGGTGGTTTTATCCATGTCCTTTGGATGCATCTTTATCTGGTTGTATCCTGAGAAACAATCCATAAAGGAGAATAACAAATATCCCGCTATGTTGTCTACTAAAGTGTCAATGTGTGGTAAAGGAAAATTATCCTTTGGGATTGCTTTGTTCAGGTCTCTGTAATCAACACACATTCGTACCTTCCCATTCTTCTTAGGAATAGGCACAATGTTAGCTACCCATTCGGATTACTTCACTTCTTGCAAGAATCCTGCATCGAATTGCTTGACTTCATCATTTATTTTCAAAATGATATTTGGCCTCATTCTTCACAACTTCTGTTGAACTGGCTTACGATCCTGTCTTATCGGAAGACGATGTACCACAATGTCCATACTCAATCCGGGCATATCCTGATACGACCAGGCAAAGATATCTTTGAACTCTCGAAGCAACTCAACCAGACCATGCCTTGTGTCCTCGCTAATTAGGGTTCTGATTTTCAACTCCTTCCCTTCCTCTAGGGCTATATTCTCTATTGCCTTTTTCTCATGTGGCATGATTTGTTTCTCCTCTCGCTTTACCATTCTTAACAGATCGAGAGATACGTTACAATCTTGAACATCTTCAAAACCCTAAAGTTCCTCTAAACACATGTCTTGCTCGCCAGAGAAATTTGGAGCTGCAGTATCAGCGCTCATATCATTGATATCTAGGGACCTGTGAGGGTATGAAAGAATATACAAAGAATGAATGAATCTAAGAATGATTGTTTATGTACTATGAATAAAGGAATAAGAATTGCCAAAATTTAAAGGAATATTGGTCGATAAAAATAAAACAATACTCGTTTAAATTGATAAAAGTTATGTTTTATTTAAATAATTATAGATGAACATAGGCCTCTTTTCACAAACATAATCTTACTACTCCTAGGCCCTAGAGTAACAAACATGTTTCGAGAATTACTCTGAAAAATTTCTAAAGACTACAGGAAGGTACTCCGCAGTCCAATTATTCAGAGAGCTCCCCGGTTCGTAAGCGCGAATTCCCTCGAGGTTTCCTTGCTCCGATCCCTCATTGTGTACAGCATTAACTTGATGACTTTCCTCTATCAGTAATCCTCCTGACTTAAAGGATTTGGATATAGGTGGGAATGTCATCGGTTCTCACTCCACTTGTCTTCCATTCAAACACGCCTTTCTTCTCGCTTGGCGCTTCTCTATTTCCTGCCTTTTGTGCTTGTGGTCTGGCTTGAAGCCCAAGCCAAAGCGGTCATTCTTCTCAATCAGTTTTGGGATTTGAACCCCTCATTGCAACTATCTTGCTAGCCCTTTTCCTGGTAATGCTCTCTTCCCCATCATCATTTACAGGGCCATCCTCGTGGCTCTAGACATTTAGGGTACCGACATTTCGCTTCCTTCCAAAATGAAGGTGGCATTAATTACTTCTAAAGAGCAGAAAGAACACTCGATAGCCTCTTCATTGGCCTCAACATAATGGGCATTGCTGGTGAATGCTGCTATGATATCCTCCTCCGTATTGATGGTTATTAAGCGTCTATCTGTCATTAACTTTAACTATTTGTGCAATGAGGAGGGCACCGCTCCTGCCGAGTGTATCCATGGTTTCCCCAACAAACAAATATAGGAGGGCTTGATATCCATTACCAGGAAATCAACTTCATACGTATTTGACCCTATCTCCAGAGGGATGTCAATTCGTCCCATTACTTTCCTTTCAGTTCCATCAAAGGCTCTTACCACATTGTGACATGCTTTCATGTGCGAACTGTCAATGGGTAATCTATTTAATATGGACAATGGAAGGATGTTCAAAGCAAACCCATTATCAATGAGTACACTTGGAAGTGTGTACCCTTTGCACTGAGTAGTGATGTGAAGGGCTTTGGTTGACCCTATGCCCCCAGGTGGAATTTCATCATCATTAAAATAGATGAAATTGTCAGCACTAATGTTGTTTACTAACCGGTCTAGCTTGTTAACAGATATGTCATGAGTGACATATGTTTCGTTGAGCACCTTTAACAACGCATCCCGATGCACCTCAGAACTCAAGAGTAAGGCTAACACTGATATATGCGCAGGCTACTTGCGCAACTGCTCGACCACGCCATACTCGCTATGTTTCAGGAACTTTAGAAACTCCTTAGCTTCTTCCTCCTTTACCGGCTTATTGATGGGTACTTCGGTCTCCTTTTCCCTTTCAACCTCGACATCTTTTGTCTTTGCGGGCTCTACTTTGATATTCCCCCCGTCATAACGTTTCCCATTTCACGTATGGGAACCTTCATTTTGCGTGCCCTTGGCCGCGCTGGCTATACTCTTCCCCTCAGGTATTGTTATATTGCAGTCATAGCTCCATGGCACCCTCTTGTCATCCTTATAAGGGAAAGGATTGGGTTTATGGATGACTATTTTGGGCCCAGTTTGTGGCCCCGCCTCATTATTCCCTGGCAAGGAAATAATAATTCTTGGTTGGCTGGTTCTTTGTCATTCATTCTCCAGCACACATATTTGTTTTTCACAAGAACTACCCTCAGAAACCTGTAGTTCTTTATTAACCATAAGACCTTATACCATGGCCTTGAACTCTTCACAGTCTTGGATTATATGACCCACCTCTCCATGGAATTCACAATGGTTCTCTATTCCTCCCCTTCTTTTTCTAGAAGTCAGCATACCTCTCTTCACTATCTCCTTCCATATTACTTTCATAGGTGTCTTCACCTCAGCAATTTCTTCTTTGATTTTTCCTTTATTTGTTTCATTAATGGCATTCACTCCTTGATTGCCATGATCTAGTAACGGATTTTTAGTATTAGGGATACTATCGAATTTCACAACCCCCATTTTGATGAGCCTCTCCACGATCTTTTTGAACCCAGTGCAGTTTTCAATTGAATGCCCCGATATTTTCGCGTAATATTCGCATTTAGCATTTGCATCATACCATTTGGGGTACGGTGGCTGCAGCGGTTTCAAGTGAAATGGAGCAATGGCATGTGCATCATATAAGCTTTGATAAAGTTCACGATATGTCACAAGGATAGGAGTGAATTGCATCATCTCCGAATTCTATCTTGTACCTGATTCCTGTCTTTGAGTACTTTGTTGCTCACCTGTAGCTGCTTTAGGTTGTCCAACTGTGATTGCCCTAGAGTTGAAACTTTTCATGTTATTCACCTCATTGTCTTTTCTCCTTGGGGCCGATCTTTTAGCCATTTCCCCTTCGATTTTACCGGCCCTCACGGCATTCTCAATCATCTCACCCGCCATAACTATATCCGTGAAACTTTTTGTGGTACTTCCAATCATATGAGTGATGAATGGCGCCTTCAAAGTATTAATAAATAACATGGTGGTCTCCTTTTCCAACAAGGGTGGTTGTACTTGCATTGCCACCTCCCTCCATCGTTGTGCATATTGCCTAAAACTTTCATTAGGCTTTTTCTCCATGTTTTGAAGTGTGATCCTATCTGGCGTCATATCAGTCACATGGTTATACTGTTGCATAAAAGCCTGTTCAAGATCTCTTCATGAACCGATTCTTGTACGGCTTAACTGATTGTACCACCTAGCCGCTGCTCCCACTAGGCTGTCCTGAAAACAATGGATCAATAGTTGATCGTTGTTCACATAACCAGTCATTCTCCTACAAAACATTGTTATGTATGCCTCTGGGCATGTAGTCCCGTTGTACTTTTCAAACTCTGGCATCTTAAATTTATGTATGCCTCTGGGCAAGGAGTCCCGTTGTACTTTTCAAACTCTGGAATCTTAAATTTATGAGAAAGCACCAAATCTGGGACCAAACTTAAGTCTTTGGCATCAATCCCATGATGATTGCCAGCGCCTTCCAAAACCTTAAACTTCTCCTCTAACCACCTGCAACAATCTTCCAATTGTTTTGCGGATTCAATGGCCATTCTTTCCTTCTCTATTAAATCCAGATCAGGAGTGATAGGGTTGATCGAGCTATCACCCAAATTATTTCTCAACCCAGATGGGAAATTTACGGGGATTCCAGCATCCACTGGCCTATGTTGAGGCCTGACAGTGACAGATGGCCTTCTAGGAGGTGCCTCTATTTGCAGACTGCACATAAGGCAGAGTAAAACCCGGAGGAGGACCTTCATTCTCCTCTTCAGTAATCGCCATGGGAGCTTTTTCTTTATCAGTGGCTCTCAGCAGTTGAGCCATTTCAGCCATCATGTTCCTCTGAGCCTCTAGCATTTGCTCCCTCATTTCATTCTGCATCTTGGCCAACTGCTCTTGCATTTGATCTTGCATATCTTTTTGTAATAGCTCGAACCTTTGATCCATACTCTTAGTTTTAGTACGAGTGCTGTAAGGATGTGTGATTTCCAGATTTTCTTTTTTACCTTTTGAAGTAAACTTTAACTAATCAGGGTCTTTCTATAACTTTGAATACAAATGATGTGATGAAATGCTATGAGATGCAAATGCATGAATGCAAAAAGGATATCGATTCTGGTTCAACTTCTTTTAGAAAATTTTATTTAGAAAAAGAATATCTTTACATATAAGAGGATTACAAATACGCTTTTGCCCTAAGGCCTAAAGCTTTAACTCTATCTAATAAAAGGGCTAACTCTCGTCCTACATCCGACGATGATGAATACATCAGACTCAATACATCAGCTCAAATTGCCAAGTCTTGCACATACTCAGCGACCTCTCGAATCTGGGCTATGGCCTCACCAATGACATGATCCCTTTCTCTGACCTGTCCTCTAGCCTGGTGTAGCTCTCCCTTCAGATAATCTTCTTGCGCCTTGAGCTGCTCAACCCGGAGTTCACCATCATGCAATGCCACTTCCAAATCCTCAACCTTGCTTTTTAGCTCATTTAACTCGACCACAGAATTATGGTTTTGGTGCCGACGTAGGGATCTTCCAAGCTCAGTTACCTTAGTCTTCAATCCTCTATTCTCTTCCTCTAATGCCAAATTCTACCCCTGCATCTCTTGGAACTTCCTCTCCCAATACTCGGCTCTAGCCTTTTCCTCTTGGACCTATTTTTGCAACTGATCTGAAGATCCTCCTACTTTCACTCTCCTCAAGGATACTTGTGCCCTTTTGTAATGCTCCTTTAGATCATCTCGATCTTCTCTTTTCTTTCCTCTCTTTCTCGACCTCCATCTTTTGAACCTCGACGTCCAAACTCAAGTACATCTTTTCTTCTTCGAGTTTTGCTATCTTCTTTTCGAACTCCAAGTTCTTTCTCTCGAACTCCTGCTTCATAATTTCTAACTCTGAGGGCCTTACTTGCAAATATTCCTCTATCGGTCGAGTTCCTTCCACACTAGGCTCAGGGATGTTATCGTTAACCCTTCTGCCTCTCCATTCAACGTATTCCGGTGTGGTTGCAGGGCTAATAGCTACTCCTTTCAACTGAAAAGTCTTTTTCCAAGCACTAGAAACTTCACTGACCTTCCTCTTGTAATCGGCTCCTCTGTATACGAACTCACTTTGAGCCAACCCCTGAGTCGCTGGTACGAACTGTCTCAATCCATGCTGCCTCAGCACGAGCAAAGGGGCGTAACCAATGGCACCCCAAATTCCTAGTAGGGGGACCCAATCAAAACTGCTGCATCGGTAAAGAACCTCACCAGGAATCATCCACGGAGCCCTCCACTCGACATCTTTCGACTGAAGGTTCTGAAATAGCACTATCCAATTCTCTTCTAGAACATCAACTCTCCTAGTTGAAGCTACTATGTCTTTCAACGGTGAATAATCCTCGAAGAAGACCCGACAAACCACCCTATCTATCAATCAGAAATGACTGTAGAACCAAACCAAAAGTAACTGAGCACACCCTATAAACCTGCCAGCACCAGCTCTCCTACATGCACCTAAAGATCTGAATGTTTCTGCCAAAATTACAGGGACAAAAGTGACCTTTTTACTGAGTCGATGAAAAAGATCCATAATTGCCTCATCCACATATCCCAGAGCCCTAGGGAAAACCATCAATCCATACAAATTAAGGCAAAAACATCTACCTTCTTTGTCTCATCAGGGTGTATCAGAATCAAATATTTTAAAACGTCCCACGAAATGCACTTGCACTCACCCTTTTCCTTAATTCGGGCCGTGGCCCACTGCTCTCTCATCCCCGTAATAATCATCAATTTCTTCCAAAAGGTAGGGAAACAAGAAGCTCGAGAATATATCCTATCGTTCTGAAACCTGGGACAACGAAGCAAGGCAGTGTACTCCTCCACAGTAGGTACCATGCCTACTTCCCCAAAAGTGAAGCAACTGTACGCCGGGTTCCAAAACTGAGCAAGGGCTCGAAATAAGTGCTCGTCTATCTGAACATCAAGCAAGTAAGGTAAGTCTCCGTAATTACCGTAGAATAACTGATTGGTCTCTTTGCCCCACTGATCCTAAATTTCCTTAAGCTCTTGAAGATTATTCTGCGTGACACTAATACGAATGTAATCTGACAACTCCGACACATATCCCTCAACTATACTATCTCTCTTTTCTAGTTGAGTTTGCTCAGACCATCTATGGACGTTGGCGTTGCCTTCCACTCTATCAAGAAGTCCGTTCCCCATAATAAAACTTCCTAACTTAAAAACTGATCATGAACCGATATCTTTTTAAATGCAAAATGACATGCAAACAAAAGAAAAGAGATAGTCAGTATCACATGATATCAATAAATTTCAACGATAACTTATAAGGGTAATATCTAAAGTTTAAACCTAACTAAGTTGGGCTCATACGGTCTTTCGATATGACGTTGGTTCTAAAGTTTGAGGTACCCGAACCAGCAGATTCCTCGATTCTCACCCATTATAGGCTCATTTGAATCGAGTTCGGTTCAGGGAATACATTTCCCTATGGCTACACGGAGATGAAAATCTCACGAAACCATAAGTACGAATGTATTCCGAAAGTGATCCACTATCCTGCACGGAGGCGAAAACCTCACGAAGGCGTAGTTTCTCACTCCCACTTAAGGGTTTGACCACAACGGTCATGCAAATACAATGCGTATCATAATATAGCAACACATGCAATAATACAAACACATGTAATGCAAAGAGGATTAAATTTTAAAATTTTTAATTTCCAACATTAAGACAAGAGGTAATCAATTATACGGCTTGACTCTCTTATTATTCCCCAGCGGAGTCGCCAAACTGTCGAAACCATTTTTAAATCGAGTTTTAGGAAAATGGGAATCGACTTTAAAAACAAAGATGGGAGTCGCCACCAATCTTTTTAGGTGCGATTGGATCACCTTTAAAACATTTTGTTTTAAAATCATTAGTTTTGGTCTACGAAATCAGAAAATAGGTTCGGGAGCCGGTTACGCACGAGGAAGGGTTAGCACCCTCGTAACGCCCAAAATTTGGTACCTAATTGATTATCAAGTATCTTTAATGTCGAAAATTCAAAAATTTTAAGATATAGTCCTCTTTAAAATATTTTAATTTTGAAAATTGGGGTTCACTCGTATCAAAGTATTGTCACTAAGTTAACCTTTTTTTGGAAATCCCTATCCCGAAACAACAAAACGCTATATCCAATAAGTTAGGACATATTACTTTGAAATTCCAAGATAGTGGCTTGCATTTAGAAAACCTTTAAAACTTAGAAGGGTACTTGATTATTCGAACTCAACGAGAAAAGTCGCAACCCAATAAGTTAGGGCACTACTTTTCTCGAAGCTTCCAAACACCGAGCATTGCCTTTTTATTTTTGAAAAGTTTGAAGTCTCGTTTTTAAAACCGATGCATGAAGGAGCATATTAACATAACATACGTGATAACATGTTACAATGATAGGAAAGTAAGAGCATAACAGCATAAATATCATACACTAACCAACATATATAAGAAATAAAACATGACAATTTTTAAATAAGAAAAACATATATAAAATGGAATACATATTAAAGAAGAAATAGGTAAAAATCCCTAAACATATAATTCAACATATATTTAATCATATAAATGATGCATGATATACAATATATCAATGTACATATATATAAAAATATGTATTTGAAAATAAAATATAAAAAGTCTAAGATATTACATAACATATAACAATAATACATTAATACTAAAGTAAAAATAAATATTGTATAATAATAATAAAAACAAAAGTTTTAAAAATATATGTATAATATAAACAAATAATAAAAAATGTGATATTTAATAATAAATTTAAAATATAATATATAATAAAAAATATATTTATAAGAATAATAATTACATAAAAATATAAAATATATTGGTTTAGTAAAATAATGTATAGAATATAAAATATGTAAAAGAATTTATATTTATAATGAAATAATTATACAATATATATATAAATATAAGTTTAAACTAAGTAATTAATGATGAAATCTACGTATTATACAAATTATAATATTATAATATCTTCAAATTGTGTAATGATAGAATATAAAATAGTTATTAACATATAAATAAAAATAAGTATATAATACAAGTTTAAAACCTTTAATGATAATAATATATAGATAAAAATGTATAATAATATAAAAATGACATAATAATATAAAATAATTATAATATATAATATAAAAGTATATATATAAAAAATAATATATATAATTAATAAACATATAATATAATAATAATATATAAATAATAATGTAAAATAATAACAATTTGTGAAAAATAATATATAATAAATAATAATAATATAAATAATATATAATAAAATAATTATAATATATAATATAAAAATAAGGTTAAAAAATAAAACAAATAACAATATAAAATATATATAATAATAAATATATAGGGTTAGATTTGGAGTTCAATAAAATTACAGGGCGAATTTAAAAGAAATAACACTGAATTAAGGCCCTAATTAAAACGCGCGTAAAACAAGAGGGACTCATTGGGCAAATTGCCCTATTCTCCAAAACGGCAAAGTTTCCCAGAATGTAATTTAATAACCGTCGGGACTAAATTGAAACAATTATAAAATATTAGGGCCAAATTAAAAATAAAATAATACGTAATTATAAATTAAAAGAGGCAAAAGGACCGATTGGGTAATTAACCCAATTCTAAAAAACACGCGGATCCTCCTCGGGTAATCGGGTCAACGCGCGGATCCTATGACTTAATACGACACCGTTTTGAGCTTATTGAGTTAAGCAGAAACGATGTCGTTTCGAAGAGGCTATATAAGCCAATTTTGCAGCTTAAAAATCATTTTAACACTGGTCTTAAAAAAAATTGCTCTGCAGAGGGAAAGAGAGAGGTCCCCAGCTCTAGCCTCCGGCCACGGTGCAGTGCTTGCACACGCGCCTCACGCGTCGTCGTACACGGTGGTCTGAAGGTAAACCTTCGTCCTTCCACATGTAATCTCTTTTCCCTTAGATCCTTACTCATACAGGTTAGAACAGTTCATATATGTTCAAAATAAAGCACAAGATATGCGATTTAAATCACCTTTTGAGAGACTGTTAATATTTTTGAATGAATATTTGTGAGTATATTTCTATTTCGTCCAAAAAAAGTGTCCTTTACATTGTTTGATTCAGGCTTTTATAGCCACTACTGTTATTACATAAACTGGAAAGAAATCGAAGATTTCTTTCCATTTCTTGTCTACTGTATCCACCATATCTTTGATTGTGATCTGCTGAAATCTTTTTATTTTAGTTTCCTTTTTTTTCGCAGGTAATCCACGAGAATCTCGCTCAATCACTGATGTTTGCACGCTGATGGAGCCAACGTTGGATTCTGGCGTGTCTTGCGCGTTGATGGTGGCGCGACGTATGATGGTAGAGTCGAGAAGTCACGGCGTGCTTGGTGGCGATGATTGAGATGAAAGGTCATGCCGTTTGAAATGCCCGAAGCTTCTAGAAACTCCTTGCGGCACGAGGAGAGGGCTAGGGTTTCTAACCCTAGCCGAATGCTTCTAAATATTGGGCCTCTGAGAGTTTGGGCTTCGGGTGTATTTGGGTTAAGGTTATACCTGTAGTGGGTTCAAGGTGTAAATAGGTTAAGGTTGTAAGTGGGTCCACTGGGTAGCTTTAGGCCTGCTGGGTAGTATCCGGGTAAATGGGTCTGAGATGTTTGATTTTGGACCCACTATTTGGGCTTTGTAACATGGACTTAGACTGTTTAATAAATGTATATTCATTTATTTATCCCTTTTATTCTGTTTTTATCCAGGTTAAATTTGGGCTATTATAGTAGTATGCTATTCTCAATGATTTATCACCTAATTTTGAGAATATTTTACTCTATGTCGAGTTCCCGAACGTGTATGGACTACAATATCTCGTTCAAATGGAACATTTGGATTGTTTCCTTCAACCTATAGTAGCAACTTGATCTATTGATGGTCTTGTGTAAAGTCTTTGATCAAGATTAGTATTTGTTGCAATGTGTATTGTCAGATAGTTCAAAGAAGGAAAACATTTTAATTTGTTTAGCACTTGAGTATAGGGATTTCCTTCAAAAATTTTCATTATCACTTTTACAATTCTTACATTTAAGTTAGCTTCTTGTATTATTCTCATTCTATTTTGAAGATCATTATCAGTATCATAAAAGTATAGTTGAAAATAACATGGACTATTTACTTTAGGTATTAGTGATGGGAGATCATGATTTATTTGTTCTTGTGCTCGAAATGTGTAAATCCTGTCTTTTGAAGATGGATATTCTTTATCCAAATGAACTCCAAAAGATGTGAATGAGAATAGACTATTATCTGCTCTTATTTACTTTTGAAATGGTAAAATTTTCTCAGATTAAGAAGTAAGCACTTGGAATTTGAATTATCGTTAATTTAACTTTTTCATTGTGACAACAAAAGCTTGATGTCTCATGTTGAAATCTTTTAGCACCACGGTTGCTGCAAGAAGGAACTTTTTCTAACTTATGTTTAAAATTGTATAATATTTCTCCTGTAAAGAAAAAAAAGTTAGATGATAATTAAAATGTTATGAGTTTTCAAAATTTTTTTAAATAGAGATATTTCATATATGGAGTCGATAAAGCTGCACAGAACTAGTTGATTTTTCTTCTTTTTTTGTGTAGTTTGGTTTTCCTCATCCTGTGATATTTCATGTACTTGAATATAATTATACGTTCTATGAATTGTGTACTAAATAAATAAGATAAATATAGAAAATGAAGCTTGATTTGTCGACAATTTTTTCTCTAAAATTATGAATGTGATATAATCGAATGAAGGGTACATATACTTGAAAGTATATGTATTTACAGTTTTAGAGTTGATCCTTTTATATATATTATAAATTATAGATAGTGTTATAGTAAATGTCAATAATGGCAATAAAATGATCGCAAAGTAATAAGAAAAGAAAGATAAAATACACAATTCATTACTGTTGAAAATCGAATAATACAAATGGGGATTCATTTCCATCTATTTAAAAGGTTGAAAAATCTTATTCTAATTAATATCCAATAGAAAAAGTGTAGTTCTATATGAATTCTACTTGTGCGGCATGGTCCGTACTGCGCGAGCTTCGCCCATGCACCCCTCGACCTTTCACCTCACAGATCCCCTTATTTTACTACTATATTTTATTTCTTTAATAAGTGATGGGATCCGGGTCACAAAACTCTAATAGATAAATTATAAATATTAATCATGATATTTATATATGTAAAAATAAACTTAATATATATATGGAGTTCTAACCCCATATCCTCCAACTAACATAATCTTGAAATCATATCAACATTTGACTCATGATATCTCTCTTTAAAGGGAAAATCTGACTTATTCAAAGAAATAATTCTTATTTTATTTATTTATAAACATAAAAGACCTATGATGTTTAACTTCAAAGCGTTTCCAAATTATGAATGATATTAGACCCAAAATAATTGCACTTGAAATGATTGACACCAGTATGATAGCTATTCTGTTCTTTTTCTTTGAATCATGGGTTAATCCTAAAAAACACAGTATTAAGAAACTAGTTATAAATTAGGCATTTGCTTTGAAAAATAGAGAAACATATATGATGAATATAGGCATGACATGAATTACTCTATTCCAAATATATGTCATAAAATAGACGAGAACATGTGTAGCTAGTATTCATACCTAGACCTGAGGCTGACAGTCTCATAAAGACATCTTCTCCTCGGTACATGTTTGAAACTTCTGTAATATCAAAGAGGTCACCAAACCACATCAAACAGCCTGTGTGGCCTTCACTTACATTCACATTAGCAAAAGTTGTACAAGAGCAGTTTTTCAAGCATTCAGCCTCATATCCGATACGGTTCAAGCTCTCATTCAACTCAATTTTCAACAGATCCAGCACTTTAACCCCATTAAGCCTTATAAAGCCTTCTCCCTTTTGACAGTCTAGTGGTGATTATCTTACACAGTTTCTAGACTCTTGTGATCTTTTTTGAGTTTTTAAGTCAAAATAAGGATAAAAAAAACTAAAATTTTGTGTTTGAAAGATGAAAAACAGAAGCAAAAATCGAATGTTGAAGGAGAAAAAAAAAGTTGACTTATCTCATACTTCATTTAGCAAAAATAACATATACATATATGGTTCTATTACATTGAAAGAAAATAAATCTTGCTTGTGAAAGTAACTAAGCTTTAAAATCAACTTAATGATAACTTAAAACCTACTAAAAAGCTGCTAGGTACTTGGCTAACCTTAGCTAATCAAAACGTTGCCATCAAATCAAATACAAGTAACATGTTACAAAAAGTCAAAGACTGCAATACACCATGGACATTCGCATGTTACTACTTTTTTGCTAGGTCACTTGTATGCTGCTGCATGGTAGCCACATTTCAACACTCCTCATTGGCTACAAGGCAGCAGACTCTAACTTCTTTCTTCAAATACTCAAACCTTGTGACAGCTAATGGCTTGGTCAAAATGTCTGCGAATTGAACCTCTGAGTAGCAATGGACCAAGTTGATTTCCTTTGACAACTCTGCCTTCCTTACAAAATGATACTTGATCTTGAAATGCTTAGTCTTACCATGAAACACAGGATTTTTGGCAATTGCAATAGCTGACTGATTGTCAACTTTGATATCTATTGCTTCCACTTGATCAGCATTCAAATCACCTAAAAGTTTCCTAAGCCAAATGGCTTGATTAACAGCAGCACCAACTGCAATATACTCTGCCTCTGCAGTGGATTGAGCTACTGTCTGTTGCTTCTTAGAACTCCAACTAAAAACTCCTGAACCTAAAGTGAAGAAGTAGCTTGATGTGTTTTTCATATCATCAACTGAACCGGCCTAATCACTGTCTAAATAGCCAATCAAATTTAGTTCTTCAGCTCTCTCAAACTTCACGCCATAACCTAAGGTCCCTTTGACATACCTTAAGACTCTTTTAGCAGCCTTGAAATGAGCTACATTGCAGTAATGCATGAACCTCGATAGAAGGCTAATAGCATACATAATGTCTAGCCTTGTTGCTGTTAAATAAATTAGGCAACCAATCAGACTTCTGTAGCTCTTCTCATCCATACGATCATGTTCACTATTGCTTGAGAGTTTTTCTCTTAGTGCTACAGGAGTGTTTGCTGTTTGCATGCAAAATTTACTTAGAATCTTCAATGCAAAAGCTTGCTAGCTTATAAAAACACCATGCTCATTCTGATTCACTTCTATACCAAAGAAGTAGGTCATCAAGCCTAAATTAGTCATCTTGAAAACATCTTGCATCTGTTTCTTGAATTCTTTAATCAGCTCACTCTTGCAACCAGTAACCAATATCATCTATATACAGAGACACAATCAGCAATGTTTCTTTCTTAGCGTTTTTCACATAAATTGTAGGTTCACTAATACTTTTCTCAAACCCCAACTCTGACAAGTATGCATCAATCTTGTCATACAGGCCCTTGGAGCTTGTTTTAGGTCATATAAAGCCTTATTGAGCTTGTAGACTTTGTGCTCTTCACCAAGGACCTTAAATCCATCAGGTTGTTCAACAAAGATTTTTTTCTTGAGAAATCCATTTAAAAAGGCTGATTTAACATCCAGCTGATGCACTTTCCATTGCTTCTGAGCAGCTAAGGCAAGCAATAGCCTTATGGTGTCCAACCTTATAACTGGTGCAAAGGTTTCAAAGAAATCGATACCATATTGTTAACTATACCCCTTTACAACTAGCTTAGCCTTGTGTTTTTTCAGTGACCCATCTTCATTGTTTTTGGTCCTGAACACCCATTTTACTCCAATAACCTTTCTATTTGTTGGTCTATCAACTAGTTCCCATGTTTCATTTTTGTGGATCATTATCAATTTAGCTTCCATAGTTTCTTTCTAACAACTCTCCCTTTCAACCTCATCGAAGCATAAAAGCTCAACAATGGTCATATCACACCTTTCATAGATGTCCACTAAGGTTCTAGTGCCTTTGACAGGTGTATCATCAAAATAATCTTTAGTTTCAGCTTTAATTTCAACCTGCTGCAGATCATGATCATGTTGGTATTTCTTAGACAAGCTTGCATCTATTCCATCCCATTTCCAATAGCTTCCTTCATTGAACTTCACATCCCTGCTCACAACTATCTTCTTAGTAGATGGATTAAAGACCCTGTACCCCTTTTTTACATTGTTGTAGCCAACAAAGACTCTAGGTATAGACCTCTTTTCTAGCTTAGTTCTCTTCTCAGCTGGCACTAATGTATAGCATAAGCAGCTAAACACTTTCATGTGTGAGACATTTGGTTTTTGTCCAAACCAGGCTTCAAAAGGGGTTTTGCCTTTGACTGCATTAGTTGGCAGCTTGTTTAGCAAATACACAGAGGTATTTACTGCTTCAGCCTAAAAGTTGTTAGGCATTTTGGCTTCAAATAAAAGGTACCTGGCCATATCAAGAACAGTCCTGTTCTTCCTCTCACAAACACCATTCTGTTGTGGTGTGTAGATGGTGGTCAATTGATGCTGAATTCTAGCCACATCTAACTTTTGTTTTAGAAAGCTTACCCAACAGAATCTAGTGCAATCATCTATAAACAAAGAAAAGTACTTACTGCCATTCAAAGAGGAGGTCTTCATAGGTCTATAAATGCCTGTATGGACCAGTTGAAGCCTCTCTTGGGCTCTCTAAGCTTTGTTGACAGGAAAAGGTAGTCTGGTCTGCTTGCCAAGCTGACAAACCTCACACACATCATTCTTAGGCTCGATCTTGGACATGTCTTCAACTAAATTCATCTTGTGCAGCAAACCAAGTGACTTATAGTTCACATGCCCAAGCCTTTTATGCCACAAACATGATTCATCAGTTAGAGTTGTATGTGCCTTTACTTCTAATTAATTCACATCCAAAATAAAGGATCTGTCATGCATAGCTACTATCACAAGCACTTGATCAAAAACATCTTTGATCACACAAGTCTTTCTTTTAAAAACAAGGGAGTAACCCTTCTCCAATAACTGACCAACACTAAGTAGATTCTGGTTAATATCAAGTAGAAAGAAAACTTCAGAGATAGTTTTGTTACCTGACTGAGTGCAAATCACATCCTTGCCCTTGCCTTTGGCCTCGATGAACTTACCATTCCCAATTCTGACTTTGGACACAAAACTGGTGTCTAGCTCCCTGAACATGCCTTTATCTGAAGCCATATGATAAGTGCAGCCACTATTTATCAGTCAATTCTTACTGACTTTGCTCGAACTTGCAAAGTAGGAGGCAGTAAAGACTTGCTCCTCTTGAGCTTGGACCTCCTCAGCAGCCTGAGCTTGCATCTGCTGCTGTGGTTTTGTTTTTCCCTTATTCTTGTAAACTTTTTCAATGTGGCCAAGTTGTTTACAGCTTCTACATTGAATGTCAGGCTTGTACCAGTAATATTTTTCCAAATGAGTGGACTTCTAACAGTGAGTTCATGGTGGAAACTTCTTTTTGGCAACATCGTTTTTCCCTTTCTCTTTCTTTTCTAGCCAAGGCTTCTTGCCCTTGTAACTTGAGCTCGAGCTTGAGCTCTCTCTGCTCCTGACCTAAAAGGCTCCCTCAGAATGCTCCTCCATTCTGTTTTCTCTTCTTTTCTCTTATGCATAGAGAGCATTTATCAGCTCTGTCAAGGGTATAGCTGATAGGTCCCTCAAGTCTTCTAAGGAAGAAATTTTTGACTCATACTTATTTGGTAGAATAGTAATGACTTTTTCAATTATCCTCTTGTCACTAAACTCATATCCAAGCAGTCTTATCTTATTGACTGTAGCCATAATCTTGTCAACATACTACTTGATGGGTTCAGACTCCTTCATCCTGAGATTTTCGAAGTCCCTTCTCAAATTTATCAACTGTTGCTGGCTGGTCTTGTCTGACCCTTGAAAATCTTCCTTGAGTCTGTCCCAGGCTTGCTTTGGAGAGTTACAAGCCATTATCCTTGTGAAAATAACATCTGAAACCCCATTTTGAAGGAATGACATAGCCTTATACTTTTTGGCAGTGTCTTTATTATGTTGCCTGATTTGAGTTATGGTCGGGTTAGCTCTTAAAGGTGGTAGCTCTGTGTTAGTTAGAACAACACTCCACAGATCGTGAGCCTGCAGATATGTCTTCATTTTCACAGCCCAAATGTTATAATTTTCAACAGCAAAGACATGTGGTGGTGAAAAACTCATCCTTTTGCAGCAACTAAACAAGCCAACAAAGATAGCTTCTGTTTCTTTTCTTTCAAGCACGATTCACTCAAAGAATCAACACAAACAACTAACACACAGTAAAGGCTCTCAAAGATAACATGCTATTGATACCATTTGTTGAGTTTTTAAGTCAAACTAAGGATCAAAACAACTAAAATTTTGTGTTTGAAAGATGAATTACAGAAGCAAGAATCAGATGTTGAAGAAGAAAAAAAAGTTGACTTATCTCATACTTCATTCAGCAAAAATAACATATACATATATGGTTCCATTGCATTGAAAGAAAATAAATCTTGCTTATGAAAGTAACTAAGCTGTAAAATCAGCTTAATGATAACCTAAAACCTACTAAAAAACTGCTAGGTACTTGGCTAACCTTAGCTAATCAAAAAGTTGCTATCAAATCAAATACAAGTAACATGTTACAAAAAGTCAAATACTGAAATACACCATGGACATTCGCATGTTGCTGCTGTTTTGCTTGGTCACTTGCATGCTGCTGCATGGTGGCCATCTTTCAACATTTTGGTAGGAACCCTTTTATACACTCACAGGCGTCTGCTCTTCTACTGCTACATATATTGTTAACACCACAGGATCCATAGCTCCCACATATATCAAATGGAGCTGAGTATAAAACATCTCATTCATTACTTTTTTTGTTCCCATATAAGACGTTCATAATCGCATGGTAATCGACTTACTGGCAGGTTTATAAGTATGATATACCTCATTCTCATTAGAGATAACAATTGGTTTGAAGACTAAATTGGGAACTACCGGAACACCTCCAAAGCCAATTCCATTCCATGGTCCTATACGGTATATTTTCACTGATCCTCTATCAATGAATAACTGAGGCAATCTATTTTTTTCAAGTCTGTAAGTGAAGCTTCCGAGGGATAGATCGTCCGCACTTGTCCATGATGTTAAATATCTTTCCTCACCCGTCTTTAAGTTCCATCCTATTTTCATGCTTGGCAAGAGTGTGTCTGATGGGTGTTCAAAGCTTTGCCACAAATAGCTTTCTGGCATGCTTTTGTTGTCCTTGAGAACAAGGTTTCCAGTGTCTAAGAGTTGTGCCACAGGATTTCGTGCTGCCCCAGACATATCGGTTAACCAGACCATAGTGTTTGTTTGGTTCAGAAGGAGATTTCCAGTGTCATTTAAAACCCCTTTGCCTTTAGCAATGGGGTTGTTTCTGTTAGCAACCCAAACAACTGCTCCAGGGTTGTTTTTGTACCATATTCCCAAGTACCTGTTTCTTGATTTTCCAGGTGAGAAGAAGCCTAGCTCAAAGGTTTCTAATGATGAAACTAGTGTGTCACTATCACTAATTGATCCTTCTGCACCTATAACATCAGCTTCCTCTGACAATTCCAAGTGTGAAAAAACCAATGTTAAAAAATAAATCCAAGTGAATATAGGAGCCTTCCCCATATTAAAACTCTACTTTTCTTCTAAACAACTTTCTCTTCTTGTCAACGGGCCAGTTCTGCATTGCTTTTCAAAAGCACTTTTTGCTCAAAAAGAAGTTTTGGAAGAAAAGCTGTGTAAAACAAGCTGCTTTGGCTGAAATTTTTATCTTTTCCTGTCCCAAAAGCACTTTTAGTGCTTAATTACTTTTTCACCCCTCCAATAACATAGTACTTCCCCTTTTTCTTCTTGGTACTTAATTACAAATGTGTTAAAATCATTAATTAAAAATAATTTTTTTAAAAATACTAATTACAAATATTTAATAGTTATATTTAAATATTAAAAATATAGTTTATATATTCTAATTAAATTTTATAAATAATTAATATTTATTACTTAAAAATATTTAAAATTTATATTTTATATATTAAAATATTAACAAGAAGTTATAATAATTTTTTTATATTATTACTAAAATATAATAATATTAACTAATTTAAATATTATTTAAATGCATATTTGTTACTTGATAATAACATGTCTAAAATGGACATTTTATTTCTTAAAAGTACTTTTTAACAGCAATGCTAAACACTCAAATTTTAAACTAAACTTTTTAAAAGCACTTCTCAAAAGCACTACACAGCACTTTTCAAAAGCACTTTTCAAAAGTACTACCAAATTAGCCCTACATATATTATAATTGATTTGTAGGGAAAACGTCTTTCTCTCGGAAAATAAGGTCAAATAAGGTAAATTATCCATAATAATTAAAACAAAATAAAGGAAATGGTAGTAAATTTCTCTTTCTTTCCTTTAAAATTCATGAGAAAGGAAATCTATGAACTTCCTAAATATAAAATGAATTTTATAATCTTGCTATATTTTTATTTTTAAATAAAGATTTAACATTTAACTTAATTATCAACTTTATCTTTAAATTTATAAAAAAAATAAAATATTTTCTTTATTAATAATTTAATTTGTATATATTTTAAAATTTATGCAAAAGCCTTAAATTTTTATTTTTAAAATTTTAAATTATTTTTAAATGAAGAAAATGAATAAACACAAAAAGTATAGGAAAATGAAAATATTTATTATTTTTAACTCAATATTAATAATAAAAATATAAGGTATGTTTAGTATTATTTTTAAGAAACATTTTTAGGACAAAAAATACTTTTGAGACAAAAATATTTCTAAACAAATTATATTTTTTTTTGTTAAAAAAAACTTTTTCCAAATTAAAAAGTGGCTCAAAAAAACTTTTTTAAGAAGGTGAAAATTTTAACTTCTCGTCAAAAGTATTTCTAAAAAATATTGATAAACTAAGCCATAGTTTCCTTCTTCCTCATTTCGAGAATGACGTTTTGACATTAATAGCTCTTTGCCAAGAATAATTAGTATCACTTGTATCTTTTTTGAACATAATTTTGTCACATATCAAACCTTGTAGTTATTGTAGGGATTTAAATGGTGAAAGCAGAGTATTAGCATTATTATTTTGTTATCTTAATATTTATAATCCCAATTGACTATGATAATTTGACAGATCAATTATGCATACTAGTCGCTTCATTCATAGCTCTTCCCGCTTTATCATTTTATCCTGTAAAGAATAACTTCTTTATGATCTATTTTACAAGACATAATAATGATCGCTTTTGCTGAACAATACTATTGACGAGTAGGTTTAACAAGAAAAAAAATACAGAAAAAGATGTAGCAGTATAAATGGAGGTCGGTTCATCTTATCAAAGTGAAAAATTAAAGAGTAAGAATGGAAATGGTGAAGGTGATTGTTGAGGAGTAAGCTGATAGAGTGTGGGCATGTGTCCTAGAGAGTCTTTTTTCATTGTCTATTTGTAGGTGAGATTCTGTGTAAGAAAGTGTTAACATGGTGGACTTATAATCAGGTCATTGTTATGGGACACATGGGACAAAGATCTTTAATATAATGAGGATGTCTGTGATGGAACATATCATATCATTCGTTCTGATTCGAAATAAAACAATTGACCGACGTTGGACTTGATGACTAAAAGAATCACACTCTTAATAGAAGGCCAAATGTTTGGAAAAGTGGATGGTTAGCTTCCTTGAATGGTTACCTTCTGCTTACTCGAGTGGTTGAAACGAGGAGTGAGACTTCTGTTTATCTTTCATTATGTGGCTGGTGGAGTGTGTCCCTTAGATGACCTTTTGTTTTGCCATGTGTCCCCATTTGTAGGGGAGGTATAACAAATGCATAAGCAACAAGAATATAATGACTTAGTAAAAAGCTATCAACTAAACCAATTTTTTGTAAGATGTGATTATTGATATGACTTCTGCACAACTCTATATTAAGGTTAGAAAAGAATTCAAAACTGACGGATTCTGACCTAATCTAACTCTATAGGGTTAGTTTTTTTTATTCCTAAAATCAGGTTCAGATTAGGTTAAATTTAAAACTTAATAAGGTCAAGTTTATAATAAACCCGCTCCAAAATATTTACAAAATTCCCTTAATTGTAATTTTTAATTACAGTCTAACCCCTCAATGAAAACTCTCTTAACCCGTTAACCATGACTTTTAATTAGTTTATGTGTTATGTCCATTTGTCTCCATAGTCTAATAATTTTGTTTACTGATCAGAAAAGGGTTGATAATTTTAGTGTTATTTGAGGTGTGGCTTAGGGATTTCCCCTTGTTTCTATAAAGTTTTGCAACTCTCCTTTTACCAAAGCTTGGAGGATGCATGTGTTTTTCTGTAAAATTTTCCACTTCTGATTACTAGAAAGAAATGTTTAGAAGAGGCAAAAAGTCAGGCTCTAATCTTTGTAAATAAATATGCAATTTACATTTTTTTGCACTTTGCCATTATTTCTGCAAATTGTGTGTTGTTTTGTTGGACCATCAATGATGGTTAAAAAAAAGTCAGCAAATGAGTTCCAACATGTAATTATAAATGGTGTATGGAACTAACTATTTTATAATCAAATAAATTTAGTGCATCAAACTAATTGATATTTGTTTGATGTAATAAAATAAGTTTGAATGGGGTTATGTTAAGGTTGGTTTTTTCTATTGGAACTTGAAACAAAGCAGCAAGCAAAAACCAAGAAGCTTGTGCAGCAAACCTCGTGGCTCGTGGAAAAAACAAGAGCAGAAATTGAAAGGAAAACAAGAATAGAACTAAAGCAAAGAAAGAAGGAGCATAAAGATTGAATGAAATCTGATAATTTTCATTAACATGAACAATGGCATATTGCCAATACATAAATCAAGCTTTTGCTTGTCAAAATCAACATGTAGTCAACTAATCTACACCAACTACCACTAAAACATTGGAACTTACAAAACTAAACTTGCACATAAAAGAAAAGCTGGTTAACAGCTCATTCACAATAGAAATACATCAATCTTCTACCTAATGTAGTTCAATATGAACCAAAAAGAGTTACATTGACTAAAATAACAAAATGAACAACAAAACAGACTGCAGCACTTGGCTTGGCAGCTTCTGGTCTTGGCTTGCTCTGCATGATCGGATGACTGGTGCTTGAGTTGCATGGAGTGCCACATTCTAACACTCCTCCTTGGTCTCCATGCTGCTAACTCCAAGTTCTTTCCTTAACTTGATAAACCTTGAAGTACTTAGGCCCTTTGTGAAAATGTCAACAACTTGGTCTTCTGAATTGCAATGAACCAGCTCTATTTCTCGAGCTTGTTCCATCTCCCTTACTACATGCAGCTTAATGCTGAAATGTTTGGTTCTACCATGGAAGACAGGATTCTTTGCAATTGCAACAGCAGACATGTTATCACAATAAATATCTGTTGCTTCTTTTTGATATAGGTTTAGATCAGCAAGGATTTTCCTAAGCCAAATGGCTTGGTTCACTGCTCCAGCAGCAGCCACATACTCAGCTTCTGCTGTTGACTGAGCAACTATTGATTTCTTCTTGGAACTCTAGAAAAACATAGCTGATCCAAGGGTAAAAGCATACCCTGAGGTACTCTTCAAGTCATCTTTTGTTCCAGCCCAGTCACTATTAGTATAACCAATGAGTCTTAGCTCTTTTGCCTTGCTATAATGCATGCCATAGCTCAGGGTACCTTTGATGTACCTGAGGACTCTTTTTGCTGCTCGAAAATGGTCCTCATTGCAACAGTGCATAAATCTTGATAATAGACTCACTGTAAACATTATGTCAGGTCTTGTGGCTGTTAAGTACAGCAAGCATCCAACCAGGCTTCTATAGGTTGTCTCACAAACCTTTTCTGAGTTACTTTGACTTGTTAATCTTTCTCCAACAGAAACTGGAGTGCTTGTTGCTTTGCAATTTTGCATTGAGAACTTATTCAGTATCCTCATGGCAAAAGTTCTTTGACTTAGAAAGAATCCGGCTTGTGATTGTGTCACTTCCATGCCTAAAAAGTAGGTCATCCTTCCAAGATCAGACATCTCAAACATTTGATGCATTTTGGTTTTGAAATCAGCAAGCATGGCTTGATCTCCTCCTGTAACCAATAAGTCATCAACATATACAGACACAATAAGCTGTTTTTTACCACTTTCCTTTTTAACATACAAGGTAGGCTCACTGAGACTTCTTTCGAATCCCAAACCAATCAAATAGCCATCAATCCTGCTGTACCAGGCCCTAGGAGCTTGTTTCAAGCCATACAAGGCTTTTTTTAGCCTGTAGACCATGTCTTCCTTTTGTGGAACTTTAAAACCTTCAGGTTGCTCCACATATATCTCCTCTTCTAGGTAGCCATTGAGAAAAGCTAATTTTACATCGAGCTGATGGATTTTTCACCCCATCTGAGCTGCTATAGCAACTAGCAGCCTGATGGTGTCTAGCCTGGCCACTGGTGCAAATGTCTCCATATAGTCCAGGCCATACTTTTGGCTAAAGCCCTTCACAACTAGCCTGGATTTGAGCTTGTTTAGGCTCCCATCTGCATTCTGCTTGGCTCGATAGACCCATTTTACTCCAATAACCTTCCTCTTGTCTGGTCTAGGAACCAGTTCCCATGTCTGGTTCTGCTCTATCATGGCTATTTCATCAAACATTACCTGCCTCCAGCCTTCATGTGCTTCAGCATCTTCAAAGCAGCCTGGTTCTTCTTGTGAAACATGTGCCCTCTCATAAACATCAGCCAATGTTTTTGTACCATTGACTGGTTCATCATCAACATCCATGTAGCACCCCAAACCCAGCTCAGAAGTTATGGCCGGATCCGCATGCCACATCAAAAACGTTAAAAAAAATTTTCCATTCTAAGTCTAGAAAATCGTACTTGATGTTCAAAAGATTAATTCATTAAGGGTTAAAGTGAATGGAAGCTGTGCACCAGGTAGGAAACCGGAAAAGAGATGGTGAGTCCATCGGACTGTTTAAGTACCAAGCTCCATTCGGATCCAATCCTAGACATGCATACCGCCATTGCCACACCTTAACATCATGGATATTTCTAGGAAACCGATTTGATTAAGTCATTTTTAGGAAAAGTGATTAATTTTGGAAAATACTTTCATTGCGGAAGCTTTGCTTGTTGTCGTGTTATTTTGAAATCAACTGTTGTTTTTGAAAACGCGCCCTAAAGCTATCCAATTTCAACAGTTAAAATAAGTATTACCTATCTTAGTAATACATATTAAAACCATCAAAAATAATTAAGCGGCCTTATTACATTTAAAAACCCAAAACTTCAAACGTAAATAAAATGATGTCCAGTTCACCAGAAGAAAATCAAACTTTCAGAACGGGTGGCCACTACGAATTCCCTCACAGCTCCAAGCCCACTATAGTTGGGGATTTCCTGCGTGGATGAAAATAAAAGGGGTGAGTTTGGGGAAACTCAGTGTGTAAGGAAAACCCATTCAAAGCCCAAGTCAGCTCAAGCCTATTGGGCCTAAGCCCATTCAGGTAACAGTGGTACTGGGCCAGAGCCCTTTTCAGATTACAATAAACTAGGCCTTAGCCCCTTATTCAGATAACAGTATGGCCCATAGGCCCATTTCAAAATACATGCAACATCAATAACATATGCAAGCCCATTTGGGGAGACTACTCAACCCACCAACCATTACACTCCACCCGTACCAGCCATACACTCCATGTGGGGAATAGCTCAACCCACCCAGCCTAACACTCCACAGTTGCAGCCTTGCTGCTCAGTTAACAGTAAATTGAGGCAAAGCCTCCAGTACGTGGACAAGCCACTTTCAGTACTTCCTCCGTCAATATCCCAGTCCCATGCATCAGATAATAACAACATGGCATGCAGTAAATAACAACAGTCAAACATGCATTTAGGTCAATTTAACCCTAGGGGTATTTCGATAATTTATCTCTTAGGGGTAAAACTGTAAATTTTCCACTTTTAAAGGTATTTCAGTAATTTATCTATTTTACGGTTTTTCATGCATATTCCTACTTTTCACGTACTAACAGAATCACTACCGAGGGTTCTTACCGAATTGGGCCCGTTGGCCCATCATTCCAATTTTGGCTCATTAAGCCCAAAAATATCGAGGGCACAGAAATCATGCACTTTGCAGTCCAAACATTGCAGCTTACCAAAAACATTAATCGATTTACCTCACGAGCATTCGCACACTTGCAAATCTACAAAATACCGGTTTTCGATATTTCGGCTTTTTGGGTTTTGCCGATCTAGACTAAGAAAGAGGGTGTTAGTTACACACCTGTTTGCAACGATATGCTGACGAGATCCACACACACGAACTGCCTACAATTGGATTACTAACACGTTAATCTAACTATTCAAACACGAACTACATATTAACCCCTTACAATATTCGGCCAACCACACCTACAGATCATAGTAAGCTTATAAGAAATCAATAAGCAACTCATTAACAAATTTTTGTCAATGTTTACCACATAATTATAATTTCACTGCAAGCTGTCTTCCTGAGCAACAGTCACTAAATTATTTATAACTGGAGCTACGAAACTCCAAATCAAGTTCCGTTAATTTTCCCTGAAAATAGACTCATATATATTCTATCCATAAAATTTTCAGAATTTTTGGTTTAGCCAATCAATACCAGATTTTTCTCAAACATTCCCATGTTTCACTGTTTGACTAATCTGACCACTCTTCATTACGAATAAAATTTCTCATTGTACAGAATTCAAAAAATGTTCTCATTTATTCCATTTGAAACTAGACTCATTAAGCTTTAATTACATAATTTATGCAGCTTCTAACTCATCTCCCACAATTTATGGTGATTTTCCAAAGTCACGTTACTGCTGCTGTCCCAAGCAGATTTATTACCAAATCACCCTTTCACATATAACTTGCATGCATGTTATTTAAACATGTATATCACCAATCAATCATCACATATCTATGAGTTTACTTAAATATAGTCTCCATTTCATCATTTTAAAGCACAACATGTTAGCCGATTTTTCCCCTTAGCATCTAAGGCACATGCATGCTCATTTGTTTGGCTCAACTTCACCTATCTTCCATTTTTCATCAAAAGAACATGAAACAACAACCATTCCCTTCATTTTAATTCATGACCAAATGCTCACAACACAACCAAAAACCAAAATATACTTCAAGAGTTAAGGTAGAATCAAGAAGAACTCATGAACCTCAAAATAGAAACAAGGTACCAAAAACTTACCTTCAATTTTCCTCCTCCTAATGACCGAATACTCAAGAGCTTTCTCCTCTCCTTTCTCTTCTCTAACTTTCAGCTATGATGAACAAAGATGGACAAAACTTTGTTCTTTTCACCCCTTTTTCTTTTAATAAAACTTCATATTTCATCCATTTAATTCTTTAATACAAAAGACATGAAATTCTTATCATGAAACATTTACCTAACCCATTATCATGAAACATTTACCTAACCCATTATCATGGAACATTTACCTAACCTATTATCATGGAACATTTACCTAACCTATTATCAATTTGTATCAATTTGTACCATAAATTATGGATATCAAGTGCACATTTTGTCTACAACAACATGATGGCTGGCCACTTCATGTAAAATGGGAGGTTTGTTATGCAAATCCTCCTATTTTGCACTCATATTTATTTGGTCACTTCAATTTAGCCTATAGCATTTTCAAACATTTTCACATAGGTCCTATTTCATAATTTCACTCACAAATGACAAAATTAAAGCATGAAATTCTGCTAACATTCACAGAATTCCCGAAAATTAGGGCGTTACAATCCATGTCAGGCTCATTTTGTTCAAAATCAAACTGATCTGTCATGAGTTCTTCAGAGGTGGCTTCAGGTTGATTTCTTTCCCAATTCCAATAAGCCTTCTCATCAAACACTACATCCCTGCTTACTTAAACTTTGTTGGCTGAAGGATCCAAGATCCTTTAACCCTTTTTGACTGAGCTGTAGCCTACTAGAATACCTGCTTAAGCTCTTTTATCTAGCTTGCTTCTTTTTACAGCTGGTACTTGAGCATAACACAAACAGCCAAAGACTCTCAAGTGAGCCAGTGATGGCTTGAATCCAAACCACCCTTCAAATGGAGTTTTTTGGTCTAAAGCCTTGGTTGGGAGCCTGTTTTGAAGGTAGACAGCAGTGTTAACTACTTCAGCCCACAAGGTTTTGGGCAGATCTTTCTGAAATAAGAGTCACCTAGCCATATCCATAAGGCTTCTATTTTTTCTTTCACTTACCCTATTCTGCTGAGGTGTATAAACATTGGTCAGTTGATGTCTGATGCCAACATCATTGCACAAAGCTTGGAACTAAGCTGAGATGTACTTAGTTCCATTATCTGACCTAATGGTCTTTATCTTGTAGCCTATTTCTGTTTCCACTACAGCTTTGAACTTCATGAACAATTGAGCAACCTCAGACTTATACTTCAAAAAATAAACCCAACAATATCTGGTATGATCATCAATGAAGAGAATAAAGTACCTGTTGCCACTAAGTGATTCAGTCCTCATGGGGCCACAAACATCAGTGTGCACCAGTTCCAAATTGCTTAATGCTTTTCAGGTTGTGTTTGCAGGAAATGGGAGCCTGGCTTGCTTTCCTATTTGACAAACATCACAAACACCTTCATTCTGGACTGACTTGGTGAAATTTTCAACCATCTCCTTGCTAACCATTCGAGCCATCGATCTAAAGTTGGCATGACCAAGTCTTTGATGCCAAAGCTTGGTATCTTCTGTTGAAGCAATATGGGCTAAGTGTAAGTCACCTGACCAGTCAACTTCAAAGCATTTGTCACTCATGGTGACAGTCATAAGGCTTGATCTATTTGGATCGGTGATTTGGCACTCCTAGCCCTTGAACACAACAGAGTAGCCCCTTTCAAGCAGTTGAGCAATGCTGAGAAGGTTCCTGTTAATCTCAGGTACCAACATCACATTTGTGATGACTTTGTCTCCTGTTGAAGTGCATATTAGCACATCTCCTTTGCCTTCAGCCTTGATGAACTGACCATTCCCTATTTTCACCCTGGTTTTGCAGCTTTTATCCAGGGTTTTGAAGATTGTTGCATCTGGTGACATGTGGTTGGTGCAGCTACTGTCCAGCAACCACCCTTTTGAGCCTTTGCCTTGACCAGCTAAACATGATACAGCAAAGACCTGCTCTTCATGGTCACTACTGTCTTTAGCCACTCGAGCTTCTTCGCCTTTTTGTTGTAGTTGGTTTTGGCCAGGTCTGTCTTTTTCTTTGCAAACCCTTTCAACATGGCCCTTCTTCTTGCAGTGTTGACACACAGCATCTGGCCTGAACCAGCATCTAGCCTCTGGATGACCAGGTTTTTTACAAAATCTGCAGAGTCGATCTCCTCCTCTTGCAGCATCAGGCTTAGGCCTATTTCTCCAGTTCTTCTTGCCTTTATAGGGTGCGGTGCTCGAGGTTACTTTGGCCTTGGCTTGAAAAGCACCTTCCTGGTGCTCTTCCAATCTGCTGGCTCTCCTTTGTTCCTGAGCATAAAGAACATTAATGAGCTCAGTTAGGGAAATGGTTGCCAGATCTCTTGAATCCTCAAAGGATGAGATCTTTGCCTCATATCTTTCAGGCAACGTTGAGAGCACCTTCTCCACAATTCTTGCCTCACTGAACTATTCTCCTAGCAATCTTATGCTGTTGACCACAGCCATTATCCTGTCTGAGTACTGCTTCACTGTCTCTTCTTCCTTCATCTTGAGATTTTCGAAGTCTCTTCTCAAGTTTAGCAACTGTTGCTGCCTTGTTCTTTCAGTGCCTTGGAACTCCTCCTTGAGCTTGTCCCAGGCATGCTTGGGAGTCTCACAGGCCATGATTCTGGTGAAGATAACATCAGAAACACAGTTCTGAATGCATGACATGGCCTTGTGCCTTTTGGTCCTCTCATCTGCATGCTGTCTGATTTGAGCCACTGTTGGATTGGCTCGAAGTGGAGTTGGCTCGACATCAGTGTTAACAACTTTCCACAAATCAAAGGCCTGCAGGTAAGTTCTCATCTTGACAACCCATATGTGGAACCCCTCACCATTAAAGACTGGTGGTGCTGCAGGAGAAAAGCCTGATGAAGCCATTTAATTTACTACAACAGGTCCTCTAAGATGAAAGTTCTTGATACCAATTGTTGGAACTTGAAACAAAGCATCAAGCAAAAACCAAGAAGCTTGTGCAGCAAGCCTCGTGGCTTGTGGAAGAAATAAGAGCAGAAATTGAAAGGAAAACAAGAACAGAACTAAAGCAAAGAAAGAAGGAGCATAAAGATTGAATGAAATCTGATAATTTTCATTAACATGAACAATGGCATATTGCCAATACATAAATCAAGCTTTTGCTTGTCAAAATCAACATGTGGTCTACTAATCTACACCAACTACCACTAAAACATTGGAACTTACAAAACTAAACTTGTACATAAAAGAAAAGCTGGTTAACAGCTTATTCACATTAGAAATACATCAATCTTCTACCTAATGTAGTTCAATATGAACCAAAAAGAGTTACATTGACTAAAATAACAAAATGAACAACAAAACAGATTGCAGCACTTGGCTTGGCAGCTTCTGGTGTTGGCCTGCTCTGCATGATCAGATGACTGGTGCTTGAGCTGCATGGAGTGCCACATTCTAACATTTTCATAAAATTGCAAGTCGGGGGTTGAGGCGGGTTTTTTTCTCTCAATTTTAGGATCAGCATTTGTATATAATCTTAGGTAGCAGGGTAGGCAAAAATCCGACCTCCTTTGCTCTACTGCAATCCCTATTCTATATTCTAACAATTTATAACTATTCAAGAAAGAAGTTTAAAGTTAAAAATGCAATTTGGAATGATTCATTCCGCTAACACCTTCTTAATTGCCTAGTAAGACAATGACACTTGATATGAATAGCCTATTCAGAGGAACCTTGAAGTGTCATATTTATGTTTTAGTTACGTATAGAATCGATCATAAACCGTAAAAGTAGACATGAAAAATATTTAAAAGATACAAATACATAAAAAGTTTCTTTAACAATTTCTGCTTACATATCCAAGAAGATCTTGGTGGTGATTTGGGTGACTAAATCCTGTGCTACTTTTTCCACTCACAATCTCTAAAAAATAACACAAAAAATAAACACATCAGATATGGCAAAATCTTCCATCCATTGCATACTATATAGAGAAAATGAACACTGCAAGAAATTATCAAACGTAAATAGTTTTAAGTTTAAAATCTGTGTTAATTCTGAAGTCTGCATCAACTTACCACGTCCCTAAATTTCTATTCGAATAGTTACATCACTTGGTAAATAACACAGTGATGCTACTTTTGATATACATAATTAAGAGACACAACTCTTTAATCATTAGAGACAACCTATGTACTAAATAAACATAGCAGGAAAGTTCTATCTAGCTTCAAGAATAGATATGGTGACATCAGTTGTCACTGTTGTAGAACTAAAATTGTCATAGGGATTCCTTTGTACGAAGAAACCAGGTGCTTTTGGTCGAGGCAAAGTTGCTTCTTCATTTGTGAGTTTGAGAAGAACAGATGACATTGTTGGTCTGTCTTCAGGGCATTCTTGAACACACAATAACCCAACATGGATAAATCTAAGAACTTCGGACCTAACACATGTTTCTTCTAGGATTGTGTCCATCACTTCCAAACCTCGATCTTCATTCCAAAGCAACCACGCCTACGCAAAAAGAAAAAATGGTTCATGACTGAACATACATTTGTGACCGTAATTTAAATGGAAAAGAGATCCCATTGTTATGACTTACGTGGCCTAGAAGATTGTGGAGATGATCGGGATGACTGTACCCTCTATTCTTTTTACCACTTACTATTTCTAGCAGAAGCACACCGAAGCTGAAAACATCGGATTTGGCTGAAAATGTTCCATCAATTGCATACTCAGGAGCCATATAACCACTGCATTAAAGCATTTTATATGAAATGAGGCCGAAGAATCGAATCTATAAAAGAAGTAATAGAACTTACAATGTTCCGACCACTCGACTTGTTTTTGTTTCCACATCATTGCCACAAAAGATTCTTGCCAACCCAAAATCCGAAATTTTAGGGATCAAGTTGCTATCTAGTAAAATATTACTTGCTTTGAGATCTCTATGAATAATTGGGAGTTTCGAATCTTGGTGGAGATAGAGTAGTCCCCTTGTGATGCCTAGAACAATATCAAACCTGTTTCGCCATGATAGTTGTGCTCTTTTTTTATGATCTGCACAAATAGCACCCTGTGAACCTCAAAATTATGTATTGAATATTTTTTTTATAGTAAAGATAATGTATAAGAAACCAATGCTAACCAAAGATGAAGTAATCTAAGCTTTTGTTAGGCATAAACTCATAGATTAACATCCTTTCATTTCCTTGAATGCAGCAACCAAGCAGTCCAACAAGATTCTTATGCTGAAGTTTGGCTATCAAAACTACTTCATTCCTGAATTGCTCAACACCTTGACCTGAGTCTTTTGACAGCCTCTTTACTGCTATTTCTTGTCCTGTTGGGAGATTTCCCTGCGTTCGTATAATAATTGCATTCAAGGATTTTAAATTGCAGACATAGCATAACATATTCCAGGTTGGTTACCTTGTAAACAGGACCAAAGCCACCCTCTCCAATTACATTGCCAAAAGAGAAATAGTTGGTGGCAATTTCTATGGTAGAGAAGTGGAACAAGGGCACTTCTCTTTCATCTTCCCCACTTTCCAATCTTGTTAAATGAAGCAAATCATCTGTAATTCAATTGAGTTTGATCTCTTAAATATTTCAAATCTATTTGAAGAAAGTGAGCAAGTTTGGATGAGTATTCTTACCTCGTTTCTTCCATTTCTTCCAAATTATGAAGGATATTAGGCCCAAAATAGTTGCACTTGAAATGATTGACACAACTAGGATAGCCATTAGTCTATTCTTTTTCCTCGAATCATGGGTTAATCCTAGAAAAGACAGTATCAAATGCAAAAAAAAAAAAAAAAGAGGAAGAAGAAGAAGAAGAAGTAAAAAAAGATGAACAATATAAGTGGTGCATACCTAGACCTGAAGCTGAAAGTCTTACAAAGACAACTTCATTTCGGTACATGTCTGAAACTTCTGAAATATCAAAGAGGTCACCAAACCACATCACACAACTGGTGCGGCCTTCACTTACATTCATATTAACATAAGCTGTACAAGAACAGTTCTTCAAGCATTCAGCCTCACATTGCTTAAGATTCAAACTCTCATTCAACTGAAAATTTAACAAATCCGGCACTTTAACCCCAACAAGCCTGGTAAAGCCATCTCCCTTTTGACAGTCTAGTGATGATTCTCTTACACAGTTCTTAGACTCTTGTGATTTTGAAATGAACCCTTTTAGACACTTACAGGCATCAGCTCTCCGGCTGCTGCATATACTGTTAGCACCACAGAATCCATAGATCCCACATTTATCAAATGGAGCTGAGTACAAAAATTCCCAATTTTTACTATCATGGGTAAATATAAGACGCTGTAAATAACCAGTATGATTCAACCATAATCGCGTGGTAATCTCCTTGTTGGCAACTTCATAACTAAAAAATATCTCATTCTCATTAGACACGACATTATGTTTGAAGAGGAAGTTGAGATATGCTGGAATAGCTTCAAACCCAAATCCATTCCATGGTCCTGTACGGTACGTTTTCATTGATTCTGTATCAATGACTAACTGAGGTAATCCATTTTTGTCAAGTCTGAAAGTGAAGTTTCCAGGGGATGGATCATCAGCACTTTTCCATGATGTTAAATATCTTTCCTCACCAGTCTTTAAGTTCCATCCTACTTTCATGCCTGGCAAGAGTGTGTCTGATGGATAATCAAAGCTTTGCCACAAATAGCTTCCAGCCGTGCTTTTGTTGTCCTTGAGAACAAGGTTTCCAGTATCTAAAAGCTGTGCCACAGGATTTTGTGCTGTCACAGACATATTGGATGACCAGACGACACTCTTTGTCTGGTTCAAAAGGACAAGATTTCCACTGTCACTTACCGTTAAAACCCCTTTCCCATCAGCAATGGGATTGTTTCTGTTTGCAACCCAAACAACCGTTTCGGGGCAGGTCTTGAACCATATTCCCAAGTACGTGTTTCTTGATTTTCCAGGTGAGAAGAAGCCTAGCTGAAAGGTTTCTAATGATGAAACCAGTGTCTCACCATCACTGATTGATCCTTCTACACCTAAAACATCAACTTCCTCTGACAATTCCAAGTGTGAAAAAACTACTATTAATAAGCAGATCAAAGTGAAAATAGGATCCCGCTCCATGTTAAAACTCCAGTTTTCTTCTAAACAAAGTCCTCTCATTGCCTTCAAAGATTACACCGCCTAACATTGACTTGAAAAATTTTGGTTACTTTTTTTATGGAAAGAGTAAATAGAATGCCTGTTAATGATTTCATTTAGAATTGCCGAAAATCAGCTGTAATGATGAATGTTTATTTATGGCATGATTGTTCATTGCCAAAATATTTTCTTGCTAAAATAGTCATTGTTATTAATTTCCAAAAGATTTTACCTCAACATATCAATATTTATAAAAAATATATAATACTTCCTTTTAAGAAAAATATATAATAACTTGTTATCAAAGTCATGCAAAATTTAGGTCTATTCCATCACACATTTATTTTTTTAACGTCATCATATGGCTACGTACCAACCTTGTTATTTTGTTATCGATTTTCAATGTAATTGATTCTGGCAAAGTATCAACGACCCCTTCTACTATCTATCTCAAACATCGATGCCCTTTGCACATACACGAAAAAGAAAAGAAGACGGTAGTCCAGATTTATACATAAAAAAATTGCCCTTGAATTCAAGGTGAAGTTCATGAAATATTTTTTCATGTTTCCGTCCTGCACTATGGCATCAAATCAAACATTCATAAAACCAAAAGAAAAAGTCGACACCGGGATTATCTTATAGTATATCATCACGGTGTAGTAAATCATGATCCCGAGTGCCATAAAAGGAAATCAAGAACCTCATCAATCATACGATAACATCACCAATAAAAAGTTAAACAATGCGGAGATGAAAGTAGAAAAAGAGAATCCCAGGATCCATTTTAACTGAATCCTTCATCCGAGCTAATCCTGAGCGACTCATAGTCTTCTTTGCTATCTACAACATAAGAAAAGCTAGATAAAGAAAAATATCAGATATAAACAGGTTTGCATGAAAGAATGGAAAATAGAAATGAAGATATTTTCAACAAAAAGATACAAACCTGCTACTGATGGGATAAAGCTGCAATTACCGGACTTGCTAGGCATCTGCCATGAAAGAAGCATCAAATTTACAAGAATTGGTGGTAAGCTCAATAGTTCAGCAACGCAAGCCAATTTCACACAAGAAGCTTCGCTACAACATGTTATGGATTTCATAACAGGCAAACTTATGGCTCTTAATTCAAAATGTTTCTACCAGGTAATGATACAGACAGATCTCTTTCTTGGCATGTCTTCTTATTCTTTCCACTATGCTTGTGAAACAAGCAATAGCCTGAATAAACTGGAGGAAATGGCAATGACCAATTGGTGTATAAAAAAGCTTCCTCCAAACTGCAAGAGCTTTCTTTGAATCTAAGCATATATTTAAGCATCTAATAGTTATCTTTTCAGTCTCAATTTGCTTATGAAATCAGATTAATCCAAATATCTCCACAGCCTACCAACTCTAGCAGATCGAACATCCTACTAGTTATGTTGTAAAGCAACATATATGACAATAAAACCATGTTCTATCCAATATTTAATTGCACACTGAAGCATTTTATCTTCCCATATTCTCCCAGTTGAAATCTACGAAAATATTTGCAGTTCCATGCAAATAGTTTCCAATAGCCATTTTAGCTCCAACCGATCATCCCAATTCCCAACAGTTAGAAATACTCCAACTCCTTCTAGGCATCAACTGCTTTGTTTTACGTGGACAAACAACTGCTTAAACCATCTTTCTACTACAATTTGGTCATTTCACAAGATACTAAAAATTCCATGAGAAGGCCAAACTTGCCAGGCCATGCTGCATCAAGAAACTGGAAATCATATATTCAGACTAGCATTTCCATAGACTTCACAGGTTAACAAACAGTAGCAACTGTTATCCGCATGCCTTTATCATATTTATGCATAACTATCAAGCAGTGATATCTATTAGAAGTTTATAGCTCCTAAGATCTAGCACTCAACAGTACTACATATCATCTTCATTATACCATCACTTCCATTGTACATAACTTGTCCACATATCAATTAGCTCCAAATATTTAACAACACAACATTCACAAGAATGCTCAAGGCAGGGAACACTATGGCCCTCAAGCACTTAGAGAGTTGCTTAATGAACACAGTAACAATTGCCATCACATATCTTTATAATATTTATCAACTGCTCACTCATTATTTTATACCAAGTTAAAAGTGACACCAAACAAATAGTTTTATTGCCCATCACCTATCTACTTTTCAATTAACTCCCAATCAACAGGAAAATTCAAGGGGACAAAACTAATCCCATAGACTAAACAAATCCTCCCATTACTAAAAAATCTAATACTACAAATTAGAATAAACAATATATGAGCTACAAGAAAAAGAAACTAAACCTTTCCCACTATCTGGGATGAGCTATAAATATCATATTCTACTATCGTGCCCTATTATCAGCTAATTTAACAAAAAATGCATTTTGAATCACTAAAAACATAAACATATTAAACCATTCCGAATAAGTGGCCATCTACATAAATATAATATTATGCCAAACTGATACCAAGAAAAGACCAGCATTCACCAACTTAAAATTTTTATCATCCATAACAACAGTAATCTCCGCTAGTTCTCACTATGTGTGGTAACTGGTAAGCCATATCGGCCACATTGTGCTGCTTTGCTCTAATCATCATCTAACACACCAGAAACACATAACCAAGAAAGAAAATGCTAAGATAATTTGAATTAACATCTAAATACCGCCAAGAAGCCAAATTTTCAGCCATATTCTAGGCTAGCATATGGGATAGGCTATATGGATCATATGACACAACTTTTCTACTATATCTTTTCATACTACGAAAACATGTAAGCAGTAAAAACCTGCTAAAGCTATCCAAATTAAGCATTAAAACACATAGAAAGATCCCAAATTTCCAATCAAACTCGAACGAAGAAAAATACCAATAGGATTAACATTTGCCACCTTTTTCCTCCACCCTGGCCTCCTTATCTATCACCACAGGCTGACCATTCCCGCCATCTTTCTCATCAGGATGCCTAACAACAATAACAGGACAAACACAGTGATGCACACAATAATCAGTAACGCTCCCCAACCTCCCATCATTCCCTCTTTTCTCAGCTCCACACCCTCTACTCCCCATTATAACAGCACTCAACCCTAACCTCTCCAGCTCAAGACACAACCTTTCCCTCATATCATGATCTTTCGCAATATGAATCTTGAAGGGAAACCCAGCTTCCTTTAAGGGTTTGGCCAAATCCGCTGCCTTTGAAGCCGTGAAGGCATCGAAGTCGTCCTCCAGTTGCTTCTGGGTCTCTGGCGTTCGTGGGCTTTGTTGGGCCTGGGAAAGTGGGCCCCAATCAGCTCCATAGAGTACATTGGTTGGAGACACGTGGAGGAGGATGACAGCATCGCCTGGTCGGAGGTAGTTTTGAACAGCCCAGCGAACGGCGTAGGCGGACTCTTCGGAGAGATCCACTGCTACGCCAATCTTACGACGAGCTCCGGCGACGGGGCTGGGGGAGGAAGCGGCGGAGGTCGAGTGATGAGGGGAGGTTGGGAGGTGAATCTTGATCGTGGGTAGCTTTCGGTCACTGTTAGAAGAACTCATTTTCCTTCCTTTATTTGGGCTTTCCATTTTTTTTCTTTCCTCAATTTTTTTTTCCTTAAAGAAAATGACACAACTTTTGAGTTTTTTAATGTTCAAGAGTTCGTTAAGAATTTTTATTTTTAATAAATGATAATAATTCTAATTTTATATCGAAATTATTTCAATAAATAAATATTTTTAATTATTTATTAATTAAATAATTAAAATATTCAATTAATTTTGATTTTTTAATATTATAAAAATAGACATGACAAAAACTCCACTAGCAATAATAATCCATATCTAAATCAATTAACCTTTGAGTAAATTGGTTGATTTAATATTCAACATTATCAATTGCTAACCCTATCAAAATTGCAAATTGATAGCTACATTATTAATCACTAAATTATAAGTAAATTTTTGTTTTAGTCATTAAATTAATTACTATTTAGTTACTAAACTATTCAGAAAAATTATTTAAATCATTGGACTAGTAAGTGTTTTTTTTTTTAAAAAAAAGCTTCACTAGTAAGTTCTAAGTGACGATTCGACGATTGATATAGTGCATCAATACTCATCATCGAGTAGAATATACTTTAGGTTCAAGTTGATCTGATGGTCAATATAGGAGATAAAAAAAAAGACTTTGAATTTTAATTTAATGATTCATGATGTCCATCATTATTTCATAAAAATAAAAACTCAACTATAAAAGAGAAAGAGGAAAGAGAGCTTTTTATTAATACATGCAATGTGAATAAAAAAATTAAATAACATTAATTTTAACATTTTAATAATCTAAATAAAAACTTTTGAATAGTTTAATAACTAAATTGTAACATTTTTTTTTAGTTAAGCTACCAAAACAAAAATATACTTCTAATTTAGTAACTAATAATAGAATTTATCCTTAATCTTTATCGAGGAAGTACATTTGGTAATGTTTAATGTTTTCCACACGCGTGTGAAAGGCAGTTAATTGGCGGCGGAGATTTTCAGTTATCTCACAAGTGTGAGATGGTTTTAATCACCTGCGATAATTCCTTCTGAGCTCAATCTTAGAGGAATAAAATTTATATATCTTTTTTTTTTGTCCAATTTCAGTTCCTTAATTGAGTCCTGTGTTCCTTTTGTTTCTCTTTGCAGCTTTCGATCATGGTCTATATTTCTCGCAACGTGTCGAACACCGATCGGGGCCTCAAAATCGGAAGCTTCCTAAAGAACCTAAGCAAATTTGCGGTTGATTCCGCCATTAACGTCTCCCTCAAAGGTTTCACTGGTTCGTTTTCTTTTCTCTTTATCCTCCTATATATTCTCTATAATTTTACATCAATCAGACTTTGTTTTGGTTTAATTTGACCATTTTCGCATAAAATAACAATCATAATTTCTGGGTTTCATTTTTCCAGCAGAGTAGTAATTGGTTACCATGCCTTGTCAATTTGGGTTTATTTCCTGTTCATGGATTTATTCGATTATGTATATTGTCAATATTCATCTTAATTTTAGAGTAAATTATGAAAATAAAGAAGAGAAAGATTTGCTGTTTGTGGATGATTGCAATAATTGCGTTGATTGTGATATTAGGAAATGCCTGTTCCAACCATCAATTTTTTGTTGGCTCTGTGGGGTGAGACATTTTCAGGTGGGAAGAAACTGTATCAGACATTTTTGCATGAAAAGTTAAAAGATGAGCCAAGCAATGTGAAACTAATGAAGAAGGAGGAGGAGACACAATCAACAAAAATGGAAGACACTGCAAACAAAGCTGTAGGAGGAACAGAGCCTGTGAAGAAGAAGAAGAAGATGGTACCTGAAGACTTGAAGGAAATGGAGCTCGAAGATCCTAAGAGGAAAACAATTTTCATTCGATCTCGCCTGTAAAATACTAGGAAAGGTTAATAGGTAAATTGATACTTCAATTATAAATATTTCGAAGATGTACTTTTTTTTATTGTACCTTGTTAATGTTTAAGTTATAATTTGATTAAGGTTTCTATTGCTAGCTTCATTTCTTAGTGGATCTAATTTCTTTGTATTTGGAATTTGAATGAGTCTCAACATATATATCTGTTTGTTAATTGATGCTTGTGGGCAAGTTCTCAAGATTGTTTCCATTTAACCAATCATTTACTTATATATAATACAAAGCAGTAGTCGTGAAAATACAGATATGGTCATGGCATGAACTTCATTGATGATGATGTGGTAATTGCCATGGAGCATGAGGCATGGGCTTAACTTTATAATGTATCACATCATATCATGCATATGCACATAGCTTTATTTGCCACCACATTCAAGGTGAATTGTAGAAGCTAATGTCATGCGGTTAGAACTTTAGTCTCGTTAACCGTGTGGTCTTAGGGAGTTTCTTTGCTTTGATTTTAAGTCAGTCTAATTTTTGCAAAACTGAGAACTCTCGCAGAATTTTTCTAAGGCATCAAATATAAAGTGGAAGCACATACTCGAACTGAAAGAGCAACGAAGAACAGAAAAGCCAAAGGAAAAACAATATTTTTAACTATGAATGGAATTATTACAAATGAAGGAGATATCTCTATTTATAGTTATGTTCCCCTAGAACTAACAATACAGACTGAGTTACATCGATAGACAAGATTAAAACCTATCAATGATCAAGATTAAAGCCTATCTACAATTAAGAATCCATTCCTATCTACAATTAAGAGTCTTAATGGATTTAAACTCTATGCTATCCTTTTAGGATTTGCACTATTATCTTGGTAACTCTAATTTTACTAGAGTGCTTCATTGCGCTACCAAGGCTTCTAGCAGATGAGCTTCTTTATGGGTTCCACGAATTGAGCCAGTTTATGTGAGTCAAATGAGACCCATTTAATAAGTTGACCTCTACGGGGCATTCTGTAAGCCATAGTTATAGGCTTTGATCCGTGACACGTGACACTAGAACCTATTGCAATTCTTAGTTCCACAATCACATGTGTTTTATTTGCCTTAACCTATTGCAAAATTCACAATCATATATCATGTCCATGAGTGTGTTAGAGGCTGCAGATTAAGGTAAGTGATCATTGCACATAGAATCGTTTATGGAGGTCAATTGATTTAATAAGGTTTATTTAACCGACATGAACTGGTTTGATTCATGAAAAATATGGAGAAACTTATCTACTTGAAGCATTGGTGGTATAGTGAAAAAACTCCAGTAAACTTGAGTTACCATGTGAATAATGTAAATCTTAAAGGATGCACCACAAAGATGGACTTTGTGAAGGATTAACTCAGGGGACAGGTGATGGTTACTCTCTACGCTAATATGGAAGAGATGTAATAGACTTTCAATTCCATTGAAAAGCTAATTAAGAGGAATGATGACCTTGAAGATATGATGATGACTTTGAAAAAGGAAATTAAAGCCATGATGACGCCTTTGAATATGAAGATTGAAGAGCTCAAGGGTGAGTTAGTCGTTTACGAAGTTACCGTGGGAAAATGGGGTGTTGGGGTCGATACCCAGGCGTCAGATAGATGTTTCCAAATTGAAAGAGTTTAAGGGAAAAAGATACATGAAAGGTGTGAATAAATTCTTACGGGGGATGGAACAGTACTTCCATGTAATGGACATTGAGGATGATGCCACTAAGGTAAACACTACTCTAATTTATTTTACTAATGTCGCTATTTTATAATGGCGTTGTAGGTCTATAGATGAGAGACAAGTTGGTACCGTAATTGGGACTTGGGTGGAGTTCCAAAATGAGTTTAGGAAGTAATTTTACCTTGTGTATGCTGAGGAAGAAGCTTGGGCTAAGTTGCGTTAGCTTATGCAACAAAGCATAATTCGAGAATATACTCGGGAGTTCACTAAGTTGTTACTCCAAATACTTGATTTGAGTGAGAAAGAGACATTCTACTGGTTCAAGGCTAGATTGAACCCTCGAGTAAAACAAGATTTGCATCAACTAGGGGCCAAAGAGCTTACCAAAGCCATGACCGAGATGTAGTCCTTTGTTGAGCTTAATTTGAGTAAAGACAAGTCTAAATCTTCCGAGCCTAAAGAAAAAGACAATGGTGATGGAGATTAAGAAGGACAAGTTGAGAATGACATCGATAACAATTGTAAGAATAGTGATAATGGGAAACCATTGAATGGGATAGGGAAACCAAACAATCATCCAATGAACAAGAAGAATGTTAAGGAGTCGATATAATGCTTATTATGTTGTGGTTCGCATAAAATGTAGGATTGTTTAGAGCAATCTAAATTGTTTGCAATCAGTAAATAAGAGACAACGAAGCTTATTGAGGATAGAGTATCAAGGTTTGGATAAATTATACTCAATTCTGCGAAAGCGAAAAGGGATCACAAGTGGAAAGGGTTAATGTTTGTAGATATCAACATCGTAGGCCGAAAGAAGAGTGCTACTATTGATACGGGAGCATCTAGTTTGCTCATGTCGGAAAGAGCCGCGGGTAAATTTGGTCTCTCAATTAGCAAAACGATTAAGAGAATTAGGACTATTAATTCCAAAGAGGTCTTTACTATAGGATTAAGAATTTGAGCTATAGATCGGGGATTGGAAAGACAAGAAAGGCTTTGAGGTAATTCATTTAGATGATTACGTCTTTGTTCTTGGCCTAAATTTCCTTGACAAGATTAATGTTGTTTTGGTTCCTTTTTCTGATTGCATATGTATCTTAGATACTTGACAACAACAATGCATTGTGTCGGTAAGTTGAGACATAAGGGGTGGAACCAAGGTATTGTCAAAAATCTAGCTAGTCAAAGATGTTACGTGTGGTAGAAATATTGACTTAATAAATTGGAGTGCTAAGGTATCCCGCTTGGAAATGCTAGAAGTGTGCTAAATTGATGTGAAACCTGTTGAGTTGCCTGTGGGACTACCACCTATGAGAGAGATGGGTTTCGCATCTAATTGTGTAAAGAAGTAATGCAAACTAGGCAGTTAAATCAAGTAGATGCACAAAGTGAGGTACACCTCAAAAACTTTTTTGGTGTTTTTCAATATGACTTACCATGAGTTTGGAAAAGACACATGGGCCTTTTAAGAGTTTTTAAGTGGGTAAGCCGAAAGGCTTACAAACCAAAGTTAATGAAAATAGTCAAGGTTAACCTAATGTTCAACGTGAGCATGCCAAAGCCTATTTGTAAGGATCAAAATGATTTCGATTAAGCCAAGTCACAATGGGGAACTCTTATGAGGATCAAGAGTAGTGACCTCTTATGGTCGAGATGTACAAGAGAAAATATAGTTTGAGTTAAACGACAACAGAGACATCAGCCAAGAAAAATGTTCCGAGGGAGGGAACTATCTGATAGAAAGACTAGTTGGGAATCAACCAAGACATTGAGGCAGTTCTAAAATGAGTTAGAATAGTGTTATTTCAAGGATGCGATGAGGGCATTGTGCACAGAATCTCCCATGGATATAAATTGCTATGAGACTAATTTAACCCACATGAAATGGCCTGATTTGTGGAGCACATGGAGAAGTTCATTTACTTGAAGTATTGATGGCCCAATTAAAACATTCTAGTAAACTAGAGTTACCATGATGAATATTGTAATTTTAAGGGATAAGATTTTATAGTGTTTAAATCCCTTTGGACTCTCATATTGTAGATAGGCATTGAACCTAGCCATTGATGTAATTTAAATTGTACTGTAAAATTTGAGAGAGCTCAACTATAAATAGAATCGTCCCTTTCATTTCTAATCATTCCATTTTACATTCAGTGTAATTCATTCCAGTAATAGAATACTTTGAGACTATTTACTCAAACATTAGATGTGCATTTGCTTTCTTGCAGCTTTTATGTTCGCTCGTAGCTTTTTCGCTTGAGAGTTTGCTTCTGCTTAGTTTCAATGTCTTGGATAATTTCTTTGAGAATTCTCGCCTTTTCAAGAGATAGGCTAACTTACTTGGAATATTTGAAGCAAATGAATCATCCAAAGCTGCACAATTTGTCAGACTAAAATGCTAACTCTGTGACACATACATATTGTTGCAAGATCATGATCATTTGAATAAATTCAATGTAATTGGTTATAAATAGTGCTGAAATTAAAAGTTAAAAAAACAATAAAAACTATTACTTTGAATATGAAACATATTGATCTCAAACTCTTTAAGTTCATTTGACTATTTATTTATTTTTTGTTGTATACTTTTATGACCTTATCTTGCCACCACGACATCAACATTTTAGATAAAGCTAGGTGTTAATATCAGCAAAAGTCGGTTCAAGTCACCAAATCACCTTTGTTCTTCTATCAATGATATATTGATCCGAGATTTCTCTTTATATTGAGTAGTTTGCATCGTCCTATTCTTTGCTTAGACATTTTGAAAGGAGTTTGGCCAAGAGAAATCATTTGTATCTCCCATTCCTCGCAAGAACCGCATTGTTTTTGACCCCTCTTGTTAACAAGAAGATAGAATTTAAACAATGCCTCATGCATGTGCACTTTGTTTGATGCCTGATTTCAAAATACCAACCATCATCATATGATAAATGTTAGCCAACCTCAAGTTGATTGTTGAAACATTTTTTAAAAACAATCCCACATTAACCAAAATTTCTATTATCATTTTATAAGACATTTTTTTCTATTGAAATTTATTTTTTTTAAACGATAAAAATTAAGAGATTATAATTTTATCTTTTCATTGATAATGATACAGTAATCAATTGTGTATTAATTTGATTGATCCTCTTTCTGTTGCGACAATAAAAAAAAGTGTAAATTTAAATATATTTATACTTGCTTTCTATTTGATTTAATACTTTAAAAATTAGAAGCAAAATTGAGCTTTGTATAATAAAAAACAATGACACAGCAAGTGAAAATCAGTGTTTGATACTAACAATATTCTCTGTCAAAATAGAATCCACGTGAAACATGTAAAAGAGAAAAAAGTAAGATGATGGTAGCATAAATGACATCAATAAAGTGAGGCATCAGTCTCTAATATCCAAGGACACCACAAATTTATAATCTTTTGTTGCTTTTTGGTGAAAGCAAAATGTCCACTTGACTTGGGGTCAATATTATTATATATTTTCCTTTGTAAATTAGATAAATAGATGTCATGAAAGAGACAGTAGCAATAATTGCTTTCTTTTTATTTTGTGGAAAATTTGATCCTAAAAGCAAAGTTAGTGCACTCAGTGTAAGGAATTTGGGTTAACCTTACTTTCAAACTAATAATTTAAATAAATATGTGAATTTGAAATTTTATTGTATAAAAAATTTAATTTCGTAATTAATAATATTTTATTTAAATATAATTATAAGTATAAATATATTATATTAATATTATTTAATTTTTAATATTAAAATTAATTATAAATTTATACTTTTAGATCTAATCGGGTCAAAAATAAATATTATTTCATAATTTCTACTTTTTCATCACTAATGTTCACTTTTATTATTTTTATTTAATATTATTTTAATCCACAAAAGACTTGAAATTGGGCTATAAATAGGAGTGGAGAGGGGAGATGAACTCAACCTACTTAGCTATAATCCAAAATGAAGCCACTGTTTCTTTTAGTTTGTGTTCTCTTAGCTTCCTCTTTCTTTATTCCCATTTCCGCCATGCCTATCCAGGACCAGCCCTTGGGTAAGATTCAGCAGCTAGTCTTTTTGTTTATATATAGGACATCCATATATATACATATAATTAACAGTATGCATGGATGGACATAATATATGATCGTTGCAGGTGGTGAACGCAAAGGAAAAGAATGTGGTAGTGGAACAAATTGCATACCAACAAAGGCACCGCCTCGTAAGTGTAAAGGTGCAAGTGCTTACTTCAGGCCTCCCTGAATGTGGTAGAAAATAAAGCTATGGGCCTATGGATGATATGTTATTATGTCTATGGATATGGATGTGGGTGAACAAATAAATAAAGTTTCCCCCATGCTTCATGACCCATGGCAATTACCACATCACCATCATCAATGAAGTTCTTGTAATGATCGTATCAATACTTTCATGACTACTAGTTTGTATGTGTTATGTTTATGTTTGATAAATTATGGAGTGTTTTTATGTTGAAAAATATCAAGTACTACTTTGTTTGTGATAGGTTTATATGTGAAGAAATTATTTCAAAATTGAAAATCACATAAACCATTATTTGTACTTCGTTTCAATTATTATGTTGTAGAAATAAATAACTTGGTCTGCAGTTGCTCAAAACAGTTTGATTTTATCTTCTGCCGGAACAAAAGTTGGATTAAACTAAAAAGTTTGCCTAAAAAACCTAAAATGTATGTGAGTCAAAAGGGACAAATAAAGGGAGAATTTATACACAATATTTGTATACAACTATTTACTAAAGCCTAATTATTATAAACCACTTCTCCCAAATATCTCACAGCATTACATACAATATCTCACTATAAAAATCTAAACAAGGGGTGTCTAACACATCCTTAAAATGGCTAAAGAATAAGTCGATTAATGACCTACCTATTTATAGGCTCTCCTTCAATGTGATGGATAGCTAGAAGATGAATCTTTATTACATATTCTAAAAATTATCTTCATAAATTATCTTAGAAAAATATTTAAATAAATTTCTTTATAAAACAATCTTCCATCAACTTGAAAACTCTTAAAGATAAAGGATAAGGATACTTCTTTCTTTCATCTCCAAGGCTGTCGGTTGAACGAGGATAATTGCTCCATATTCTAGCCTGAAATTATCTCCTCGGTTTAAATCAGATGTAATCAAGGCTCTTTATTGTCAAGAATCCCAACATGAATGAACTTTGACTGAAATATGCACATGCTCTAAAATATGTCTAAACAGTTGATGAGACAAGAAAAGGCATATGCCTGTTCCAAAATTTGTTTGAATGGTCAAAGGTTCTAACATAAAGCTTAAAAATCTACAACAAAATGACATAAAAAAATAACATTGAAATTTGATTTATAATATTTGAAGTTTTGAAGAAGTGGTAAGTATAGTGATATAAGGGCATTAAATTAATTATTAGAAGTTGGAGAATGATGTTGGAGTCTGGCAAATTTGAATTTTTTAGTGAGCTAGAAGGCACCAAAAACTCCTACTTTTGTGTCGTTTTTATGGTTAAAAATTATTCACAATTTTTTTAGGTAGCGCTTGAGAATTAGGATTTTAGAATTAGGATTTGAATTTAAAAAACAATGTAAGTGGAGTAGTAAATTATTTAGAAATGTAACATTTATGATTATTTTTCAAATTTCAGTTTTTGTTAGAAGTCTATTTATTAATGAATTTAAAATCTTAATATTTCTTTTTTTTGAATTTGATAAATCCATGTTTTTCTACTCTTTTTTTTAAATATATATTAGATTGAATCTCAACTAATCTATCTATAATATATCATTTCATTCTTACTAGAGTTGTCCACGGGTCGGGCCATAACAAAATTTTAGGCCCGATTACTAGGCCTTGGCTTGACCTGAAAAATGGGTCTAGATTTTTCCCAAGTCGGCTCGAATAAACATGCTAAAACTCGGACCTAGTCTGTATTAATTTTTTAATTTTATTTTTTATATAAATAAATTTAAAAATATAATACACCAAATACACTAAAAATATTAAAATAAATGTTTTCCAACAAATTGAAAATAAATTAAAAAAAATCTTTATACTTAAGTAACACTAAGATAAATGCAACTTAACAAACAAATGTTTCTTAAATAGTAGAAAAAATAACAATAAAACAAGTGTTATACAATATTCAAACATTAACAACAAAATAATAACATAATAGTGAAATAGTAGTAAAACAGTGGGAAAATAGCAGCAAAAACAGTAGCGTTTTTTTTATTGAAAATTGGGTTGGGTTGGGTCGGGCCAAAAAAACCTTATCTGAAGCTCGACCCGTATTCTAAATTGGCCTTGTTTTTTGTCCAAATCCATTTTTGAGTCTATATTTTTATCTAAACCCTCCCATTTTTCAGTCAGACTTGACTTAGCCCATAAACAACTCAAATTCTTACCATTTACATAATAACTGAAATCTAAATCCAAATTTTCAAATTCTAAGTTTTCAAAAGGAGCATAAATATTTTATTTAGAGGGATTTTTGAACTTTTATTTGGAATACTCCTCAACCATCAAAAGCCCTAAAGAAAATTCTATCTCACAATCTTTTCTTTACTACTAATTACTTCTAAAAATTCTGAAAAATGATTTACTTTTCTTGTGTTTGGATGAATCTGTGTAAAATATTTTCTATTGTTTGACAGATTTCTTGAAAATATTTTCCGGAAAAGCTGTTTTTACATATATTAATAAATTTATATTTTAAATTGTTTTTACATAAATTAAATATATAATAATACATTTTTATTAAGCTAGAATATTAACCATAATAAATTGAAAATAATCAAAGCCTATTCACACTTTTTCGGATAAACGTCAAACACAAATACTTTAAGACGAAAAAGAGAAACCTTTATAACATAGGTTTTCCTTGTATACATAATGGAAGTTTATTAGCTTAATATTGATGACCACAAAAACTTTATTGTTCATCAATTTAATTTTACAGAGAAATTATTTTTTCTCAGACAAAAGTATAATTTGAAGACGTTGAAACTAGGAGCTCAAATCAAAGCTCAAAGCCTTGTATGAATATACAACTAGTGACAAGGAACCAATTAATATCCTAAGAAAGCTGTTCTATATTGGTACAGGCTTCAACTTCATGCCATCTTTATCTGCCATGTATTATGCTGCTTGTTTTGGATTAGTTAAACTAATCAATCCTTTCTAGATTAAACATCACCATATCTTCAAGCCCTAATCGGAAATCACTTTGAGGAAGACATTGGAGACTCTTGATTGCAATATCAGCTTTCTCTTTTGCGAACTCTTGTGCCCTTTGGATTCCCCCGCATTGCTTTACTAGTTCGATTGCTTCGTCAAGGGAACCAGTCTCTCAGAACTCAAATTCAATGATATCTCTAAGTTTTGGCTCCTTTTCAAGCGCAAAAATTACAGGTGCTGTGAGGTTGCCTTTAGCTAGATCACTACTAGCTGGTTTCCCCAGTTGCTCTGCTGATTGTGTAAAATCCAATATGTCATCAACAACTTGGAATGATATGCCAAGATTCTTTCCATATTCATACATTTGACTACAATCAGCTCCACTAAAAATGGTGGCTCCCTTGGTACTAACTGCAATCAATGAAGCTGTTTTGTAATAACTCTTTAGCAAATAGTCCTCAAGTTTGACATCACAAGTTTACATTTTTTCTTTTTCCGTAAAGAAATGGCACAAGTTTACATTTACCGTGAAGCATGTCCAACGTAATCCTTATAACACGTGATTTTATAGCTTGTTTTAGATGGTCCCCAATTTAACTTGCATCACTAACATGAAGTAGGCAGGGGGCATCAAATCTCAAGCAAAAAAATTAACAAAAATGGTTCTAACTAGAGAAACTTCAAAAATAAAAAAAATGGTGACCATTATTATTCGCATGAAGACCTAAGATAACAAATTGCATAATTGATAGCAAGAGTTTCAGTCAAAAGTTCCACACGGTGAACAAATTATCATAAACAAAGCTGGCCTGTTACTCAAAAGCTATTCCCATTTCTTTCTTTCATCTTGAATCCCCAAGTTTCAAGACCCATCTCCATAGTTTCACCCTATTCTAATTTAAGGGAATCAAGTTATCTAAATACAACTGAGATAAAATAAACCAGCCAGCAGAGATGGGTAAGCATGTTACAATGATAGAATATGTTTGCAAATGGGCAGAATTAACTGTTGAAAAAGGATTGATAGATTCAATTCCATCAATGAACATCTTCCACAGAGATATATTTGAAAGTCATCCTCAAAGGAAAAAGCCAAAAGCCAAATACCTAAAGATTAAGTTCTAATCCGAGTCCTCTACACCTTAGGATAGATACAAAAAATACACAGAATTGAGTAGAAACCTAACAAAAGAATGGAATAGCACACACACACAAAAAAAAAACACAACAACAACAACATGGAAACATTTTATCAACCACTCAACAACAATGAAGAGCATCAAAGAATGATCTCATGCTAGAAAATATGATCTACAAAATTGTGAATAAGCTCAACAAAAATAAGAACTCTTAGTAGAGATAACTTTCACATAGAATTTTTTTCATACATATATTTTCCCATATCCAAAACATATATTTCCTTTAAGTTTTCTTCAATAATAAAGCAGAAACAACATGCTCAAACACACAACAATTGCTCGAAACAAGATCTCTTAAGCATAATAAATAAAGGAAAAGTTCATTACAGTATAATTGTACAAACCACTAGAAGAAGAGCCTGATTCACCACTAGATCCACTGGAACTACAACATTTGTTATTTCTATGGGTTAACCCTTTCTCAATTGCTACTGGAGGGTAACTGCTACCAACTATATCTATGACCTCATCAACTTGATCATTACCGAACAAGAAAGAGAAGAAATATTAGTTTTTGCAATGATTTGGTTTACTACTACCTTGCTATCTGTAAATAAATCCAAAAATGCACAGAGGTTGGTAAATTACCTTTACACGGTTGCATTGATGAATTGCTAAAGCCTGACTCATTAAGAAGCTACAAAAACGGAAAAGACAAAGCAATATCATAAATGCCAATGTTGCATTTTGGATAAAAGAAAAAGAAAGGCACCAAAGGATGAGATAGATGCATAAGGATACCTCTATATCACAGGATTCAGCTTTTGCTTGGTTTTTTTGCTTCTTTAGCAAATAGTTATCCAAAAGTTTATGCAATTTGTACAATGTTTCATGACTTAGAGTATTAATATCGATCTCAATCTCATCCTCACCCATTTGACCATCACTAAAACTCTGCTCTTTAAGAAAGTCAACAATGTTTTCAGGCAATTCTCCCAACAAAGACTCTAATTCTGTGCTCAAATTATGTGATAAAGGGTGAGAAGGATGAACGTGAAAGCGGATCGTAAAGTTTGTCAAAGTCGCGGAATTGACTTAGGGCTCTAGACATTCGGAAAGAAACTTGGATTTTTTTACACAACCTGAAACGAAATTAAATCCAAGTTAGATAAAATAATTAAAACAAATAATAAATCAAAGATTAAGAAAGTGAATAAAGAAGATAAATGAAAAGATAGAACATGGCTTGTAGAAGTCCTAAGAAGCCTTGGAAACACGAAGAATCCACAACCCCCTTCAAATAGCTCTAATTTCCCCTCCAAGATAAAAACCTTGGCAAGAAAAAGTTTGAAGATGATCCCCACAATCTAAAAAGATTGTTAAAACTCTTCTAAAAGAAACTCAAGAGAAATTCTTGAAAAGAAAAACTCAGAGAGAATTTATTACTCAAAAGAGAAATAGAATAATAATGAATTGTCTATTTTGTGTACAATGCGAAGGCCTATATATAGGCTGGCTAAATAAATCTAAATAAAACTCCTAAGTATACTAGAACTCTAATTTAATCTAAACAAGAAGTAGTTTTAAATTAAACTTTCTTGTTAAGATAAAATTCCTAAATAACTTAAAATACTTAATAATTATCAAAAATTCGGAATAAAACAATAATAAAATAATAAGAGCTGATAAATAAAATATTGGGCTCATATATAATAAAAATTAAACCTAAAACCCAAGCCCAATATGATTTAAACTCAAATTAAAAGCCCAAAACTCGTAATTCCCATCTCAGAAATTCTGCTCGCGTAGTCTTCACTAAAATGGTCATAAATTGAGCTCCCGAACTCAAAATTGAGTGATTCAAAATGCGTTTCGAAGCTAAGAGATAGATATTCAAACACCATGAAGACATCTCAACCCAGAAATGCTAGGAACCCATCCAAAAATTCGTCAAAAGTATGCTGATTTCCCAAGCCTGAAAATTGGCAATTTTGATGATTAGAATCTAATAAATTTCACCCCATCTGTGCATTTATCATTCTCCATTTCCTCAAAAAGATTCATCCTCGAATCTTGTCTTTGATCAAGTTCTGATTTAATTTGCTTAGCCTTTGACATTGTTGTTGAGCCTTGAAGTAGTGTGAATCCATCACATCCATGGGTCTGAAATTGTGCCTTGAGACCTGCATCATTATGCTTCTCCCAATCGGTCATGATCTGTTTGATGGGCTCTAGCTTGACCATAGCATCTTTTTGGTTAACTTTTTTTTTTAAAGGTAAAACATTATTATTCGTTTCACCTTCTATAAGTGTAGTTGCTGCTGAAGGCAGAGCATCAAGATTTTTCGTTACAGGCAACAAAGAATCAAAGAAACAAAGAAAGGCAACAAATTTCAGGCATAAAATTGATTAAAAGTGTGGACAAGTAAAGAACAACAAGAAAAAAATAGTTTTATGCTATACCTTAAGCCAAGACCCAGCGAAGAATTCATGGTAGATTTGCCTGAGAAAGAGGGAAAGAGAGGAAACAAAACAGAATATGCTGAGAAGAGAAGATATGCGACAGACTTTTACCTGGAAGAGAAAATGAATAACGGAAGAAGGAGAAGGAATGAAGAACGGAAGAAGGAGAAGGAGCCTTACCTGGATGAAGGAGGAACCGAAAAAGGAACCGAAGAAGGAGAAGGAATGAAAAACGGAAGAAGGAATGGCACTGATTTGATTTGCAACCCAAGGGGAAGGGGAAGGGGAAGGGGAAAAGAGAGAAGAAGGCATCATTTTCCGAAAAATGTCTTACCGAATTCAAAAGGGTAAGACATTTTCCCCAAATTGCAGGTTATTTTACCCGTGTTTGGAAAATATTTTTCAAATGTAAAATATTTTCAAGCTTCCAAACACTGTAAAAGTAGGAAAATATTTTCTGGAAAATTATATCCCTGCAAACAAACGCACCCTAAATTTTTTTTCAAGTTTCTTCAATGTTACATCAATAGCAAGAGGAAATCAAAAAACAGCGTTCAAGTCCTTCAAACTCTTCTAAAATAGCATCTTGATCTAAGATCTCCTCATCTCAACCTCTAGTATGGAAAAGCAAATTATAGGGAGCCTCAACAAGTAATGTTATTGAAGCTGTTGAAAGCTCAATTGATCCTCCACTAATTAAAATTGAACCTACTACTTGTCTAAAGGTATTGTTGCTATGAATCCTCAAAAACCTCTAGTACATGACTTTTTTTTTATCTGATTTATTGTTCTACTTCTAAAAAACCATTATTGAAGATTGAAATCTCTTGGATACATGACAAGAGCAACAACAACTAAAGCAGTAGAAGAAGCCTTTGAGCACGTGCACACACAAAAAAGAAAAACAACTGATAAAGGAAAGACTTAATCCATTTCTAATGATGATGTCCCATTATCAGACTTTGTGGCTAATTAGATTGCAAGGAAGAGAACAAAGAGGCCTAATGTCCCCTAACTGCCACATATATATATATATATATAATATTGAAAAGAGTAGGTGCTACTAAGTTATTGAAAGAATGTAGATTGTACTTTTGAACCAAAGAAGTCAAAGTTCCTAAATGTTGTTTGTACAAAAAAGAATGAAAATAATGGTTGAAAAAAAAGGGACTCATTCATGTAAATAATGGTTGATACACAAATTATATGTTTAAAGCAAATTAATTTTTAATAATTTTTAAACTTTATATAATTTATAAAAAAAACCTTGAATTAATCCGAACAAAAGGTTTTCTAAATTTACATTGTACCCGGACAAAAATAAAATTCAAATTCATTTTGGACTTAACTTTTAAATAGGTTTTTATTAATTTTTAAATTCTTTTGAATTTCATCTAATATTTTTATAAATTTTAATAATATTTTACATATTTATAAAATTTTAAAAAAATTAAAACTTTATAAAAAATATTTATAAGTTTTTTTTTAAATAAGCTTTGGAATGAATGAACATGGACAATCATATGTCCAAGTTTTTTCCAGTAAAAAAATTAAGTATTCCTTTTAATTTTTATTTTTTTAAAAATTTGTATTTTGCTAACATAACACAATCTAAAAATTTCATATGTCTCGCACTTAACACCATTATAAAAAAGATACCAAAACTCTTGATGGAATGAAAATTTGGCACTAACTTGCGAAAAAACCATAAATACCAATTTGAGAGAGAAAGTGACAAATTCAATAACTAAATGAGTATTTAAGCTTATTTATATTGAAATCAATTTAGACATGCATTAAATTTCTAATTGTGTTTAAATGATAAAGAAATGAAAAAGAAGACATAAAATTTGAGCAAAAAATAAACATTAATAAAAATAAGTTACAATAATAAATAAAACGAATGATAAATACGTAATATGTTAAATATTTTGTAAGCATATTTAGGGTGTGAAATTCAGTATAGCTGAAATAACAAAAATGAGGATAAAGCATCATTGAGCTCTCATACATTTAATCCTTAATTTGGAAATAATAGATGAATTCCACACTGTTTTACCTCGCATTGTAAGGAACCCCACCCTTCAATGTAGAAATGAAAGGAAGCCACATTGTAAATACGGTTGTTTGATGCCTCAATTTTAACAATCTCCCTAACTTTGAAACCATCATACAAGAGGAACACGTGATCTGACAATCGACTTCCAAATGAAAAGGAGGAAGAACAACTGAAGCAATGATTGTCGCCGTTACAGGATTTTAGATGACATTCACATCTAATGCCAAATCCCCTACCACTATAAGAAGAGTCTGGGAATGAAACAACAGCAGAAGCAACGAAACATGGAAAGTTTATCCAGCTATTATTAGAGCACCACTCTGAAGGCAATTGGATGTTTATGGAAGATCCTAAGCTTTTGAAATCAAACCATTCCGGGATTTCACTTCCAGGGACGCATGTAATAATGCAAGCTCTTTTTTTGCTTTCTGGGGGTGCCTGTTTGATTACAATTATTAGAAACATGATAGATTATTCAGCATATAGCTATCCAGAAGAAGAAGCTGACCTGATGATAATCTTTTAGTAGAGTGACCATATGCTCAAATGGCATCTCCAACTTTGGTGTTTTAGCACTGCTCACAGCTTTCTGAACCAGCTGGAAGCAGTTGGTAAATAGCCAAACCAAGGGTTTACAAAACACTGCTTGCTTCAAAACCTTCTTAATGCTTGACACTTCCTCTAGAAAAGTGCTGTCATCTGCATCTATATCATTCCCCACACCTTTCTCACCCAGTTTGAAGCAGTTCCAAAATTTCAACTGCAAGAATCGATTCGATCCATCCTCACAAAACAGTTCTTGCTCAAAAAGCTTCTTAATGCTTGAGATATCCTTTAATGAAGTACAGTCATATGCATCTAAATATACCAGGCTTGGTGGAAGCTCCGGTAATGATTTCAATCTCTTGCAATTCCTCAAGATTAACTCATGCAAAGGAAATTGTTTGATGGTTGTGGGCAAGTTCTCAAGATTGCTTTCAGATAAATCTAATTTGTGCAATGAGGATAACCCATTGAGATCTTTCTGATTCACTGGTCTGCCTCCATCCGCAGTAAACAAGTTTTTTACGATTAGATTTGAATTACTACAAACAAGGTTTTCACAGTTGTTCAATCTCAAATCCTTAAGACCAATAAGATTATCAATTGAGGATGGTAATTCCTTTAAAACTGTTCTGCTTAAATCAAGTTCATACAGGCTGTCCATGATTTCTGGGAAAATTTCCAATCTTGAGCAACCTTTAAGATTGAATTTCTCTAGAGATTGCAATTTATAAAAACTGTTAGGAAGATAAATAAGGTTTTCACAGTTGTTCAATCTGAAATCCTTAAGACTAATAAGATTGCCAATTGAGGATGGTAATTCTTTCAAAGCCGTTCCAATTAAATCAAGTTCATACAACCTCTCCATGGTGTCCATAATTTCTGGGAAAATCTCCAATCTCGAGCAACCTTTAACATTGAAAATCTCAAGAGATTTCAATTTATAAAAACTGTCAGGAAGGCAAACAAGATTTTCACAGTTGTTCAATCCCAAATATTTAAGACCAATAAGATTGGCAATTGAGGATGGTAATTCCTTCAAAGCTGTCCCGCTTAAATCAAGTTCATACAGCCTCTCCATGGTTTCCATGATTTCTGGGAAAATCTCCAATCTCGAGCAACCTTCAAGACTGAATAACTCAAGAGATTTCAATTTATAAAAGCTATTAGGAAGGCAAATAAGGTTTTGACAGTTGTTCAATCTCAAATCCTTAAGACCAATAAGATTGGTAATTGAAGATGGTAATTCTTTCAAAGCCGTTCCGCTTAAATCAAGTTTATACATCTCCTCCATGGTGTCCAAGATTTCTGGGAAAGTCTCCAATATTGAGCAATTTCCAAGATTGAAATTTTCAAGAGATTCCAATTTATAAAAGCTTTTAGGAAGGCAAACAAGGTCTTCACAGTAGTTCAATCTCAAATCCTCAAGACCAACAAGATTATCAATTGAGGATGGTAAGCCCTTCAAAGCCGTTCCACTTAAATCAAGAACCCTTAACCTCTCCATAGTGTCCATGATTTCAGGGAAAATCTCCAATCTGGAACAACCTTGAAGATCGAAATACTCGAGAGATTTCAGTTTATGAATACTTGAGGGGAGAGATTTAAGCCTCCTGCAACCCCATAGGTAGAATACACGAAGATTAGTTAGACATTCGATGGAGGAAGGAAGTTCTTCAATTGCAATTCCTTCTAAACATAGCTTTGTGACATTCGGTGAAACCTCTCCAATACTAAACAGATTTGAGCAGCCACTAAGATAAAGTTTGGTGAGGGATGTGGCTTTATAAAAGCTAGGCAGAGATCTAAGATTTTTACAGAAACTGAAATTCAAAAGAGTTAGCTTCTCAAGATGTTGAAGGGATGAAGGAAGCTCAATCAAGTTAAAACACCAGCGAAGGTTTATCTTTTCAAGATTTGTAGCACTTGAGAGGTCCGGGATTCTTACAAGATTCTTGGAATGGTGGAGTCTGATGACCTTTAAATTTCCTAAATCCTGCATGCAACAGGACGCGGTGTTTGATAAATTTGTGTACATTGAGATGTGACCAAAAAAATCATGAAAGTGCAACAAAACATTAAACTATCTTCAAAATGGTATGTTAATTTGAGTGGTAGAGCCAACATCGCTCAAATTTTGGTTTAATCTAAAATTAGAATTCCTTTTAAAATTCAAACTCAATTTGAAATAGAAGTTGAAATTATGGTGTTCCCTCGGTAGGCTCATTATTTTTCTAACTTCAAACAATTAAAACGAGTACAATTTCAACTTTAAAGTTGATTATTTATTTTCAAATTCGACTTTAAAATAATAAATACTTATTTTACTCAGTGACTAAAATGTAAATTTTTGAAAATTAAGTTACCAAAATAATTTTTTTTTATAAAAATGATAACTTTTTTAAAATTATATTGTTATATGTAGACATTATGGCATGTTAAACATTGATGATTGTTGTTACATTATCATATTATCCAATCATTAGTAAATAGAGCTATTAACAATCATAATTATGGAGCTTACTAATCAATATTTTCCATTATATTTTTTTTGTTAATTGCTAATTAGAAAAAATAGCTAATAATTTTACTATAGAAGAATTTGCATTTACTAAAAAGTAAAAAGAGTACCTGTTTCCCCTCCCAGAGTTGTTTGACATTGCTATATCTCATATCAAGTTCAACTAGGTACCTTAGATCAAACTTGGTGGGCAAAGATCTCAAAGGGTATCCTTCCCAGTAAAGGTACCTTAGCTCGTTAGGAAATGATAAAAGCCCTTTAAAAAGTAAGATTTTTCCACAAGTATGATAGAATTTGAGAAATCTAAGCCTTTGCATCTTCATAAAGGCTATCGGTTCCAATTCCAACTTTGCAAGTTTGGACATATCAAGTACAATGCCTCTGAGCATTTCCGTTCCCTAAACCCAGGAGCAGTATATGGAGTTAAGATATAGGCAAAAACATGAACTCAAGATAATTATCATATACATGCATGTATAAGTGAAGGAAATGAACAGGGCCCTTACATTGTTTTTTGTTAGCACATCATAACTATCCTCAGGAATCCACAGCCTACTGCGTTTTTCAAGCATTAAAGGTGATTCATTGCATACAATATTCCAACCCATCTGTTGCAATAAATCATGGATTGCTATCTGATTTTGTGAAACAGATATAAGAGATTTATCAATGAGGTTCTCAATTCTTGAATACGCAAAGCCATAACATGAATCCATAATCCATGTTACAATGTCTCGATCCTTCCCTTTAAAGAAACAAGCAATGTCAAGAAACATTTCTTTCTCTTCACATTCTAGTCCATCAAAACTCCATTTCAACAGTTTCTGAATGTCCGGGTTAGGAACTTGCTTTAGTTTCTTTACTTCACTTTCTTGGTAGCTTTTGGTCTTGCCACAAAGAGAGGATCCGATAACTTTAATAGCTAAAGGGTTTCCATTAGCAAAACTTAAAACCATCTGTGATAGCTTCAACTGATGATATTCCATGGGGTTATTGCTTTTGAAGGCATGTTGAGAAAAGAGCTGAATTGATTCATCTTCATCTAATTCCTTCATTTCATAAATGAGATCAATGCCATACTGGATAAGCACTTGTTTATCCCTAGTTGTAACGATGACTCGACTTCCAGGACCGAGTCGATTGTTTCCTCCGAATAAAAACTCGAGTTGGCTTAATTTAGACACATCATCACAAACTACCAAAACCTTCTTCCTAGAAAGCCTATCCTTAAGAAAGCCTGATCCAATTCTGGAAGTTGAGATACATAAATTTTCATCTTCCAATATGGCTGAAAGAAATTTCTGACGCAATTTAAATAATTTTCCTCGTTCTTCATATTCTCTAACATTTGCAAGAAAGAAGTAGCTTTGGAAACCATTTAAAACATGGTGAAAAATGGCTTCGGCGAGTGTAGTTTTCCCTGTACCTCCCATGCCCCAAATACCTAGCTTTCGAAAATCTGGGATTTCGTCTTGAAATAATGACAAAACTTTCTGCATCCGCCTCTCAATTCCAACTAGACCTTCTAAATTAGCATTTGAGGTTCCACAATTCAGTTTGTTCATTATATCTTTGACAATTTTATCTACCAGTATTGAGTCAGGCCTATATATCAAATGAAGAAACAAATTAAGATAGAAATAAAAGGGAAACAGAAGCAAATGAATAAAAATGATCAAGTGAATCAAAATTTAATTCAATTGATTCATAGGGTCACTTAAAAAAAAGACATTCAAATATATATCTAAAATTCAAATTTCACCATTTGCAGCCCTTTTTAAATCCTCAAATTATAACTTTTTTTTCTTGGAAATAAATATATCAATAGACTGGACAATAGATTTTATGCATGAGAGAATCGTATGAAGGTATCGTGAACTTTGAGTTAAAGAACGAAAAAAACGTTGATCTCTATGCCTACAAAATTATGGTCCTTCAATATATGACAAAAATATTTAAAAGAAATCGAGAAGTTAAGTCTTTCATATAAAGTATCTGGATAGCATAAATGAATCACTGCTTGAATCTGTGCTGAATCTCTCTTCTTCCAAATCAATATATGTATAATTTAAAAAATTAAAAAGGATTGAATGTAAACAAAAGGAGATGCAATTACCGAGTGACTTGTGAATCCCAACCGGATAAATTGGCAGCTGCAGTCAAAGCACTTCTCCAGGACTTCACCCTTTCAAGCTCATGCTTAAAATTTTCTTCATGCTTTGCAAATGCATCTGCAAAACTCCCTCTTTGTTTCCGTACATCTGAGGGGTCTACACCGTAAAATACAGGAACAACACATTTGTTGCAGTCCATGATCTTGACCAGCTCGTCTAAGCACCATCTGGAAGAAGCGTAGTCTTTGGAGAAAACAATTACTGAAACCCTTGATCCTTGAATGGCCGTCAACAGTGCCTCGGAAATTTCATCACCTCTTCGAAGCTTTTCGCTGTCTATAAAAGTTTCGATAGTCTTTCGACACAAATCATTGTACAGATGACTTAAGAAACCATCACGAGTATCCTCGCCTCTGAAGCTAAGGAAAACATCATATGTCCTTGCTTTGATCATATCAACAGCAGAAGAAGAAGATGTTGAAGCAAGCATATTGGTGTTCCACCGGATTTGATGAAAGAATATTGGATTACGAGTAAAGCTATTGTTTTTAAAGTCAACTACCCTTACACCAACTGCAAAAGCGTGTGGGACCATAGACATTTGGAAACCATCTACATTTTTAACCCTTCCTCGCGAGTATATTTTTTTATACATTCTAAACATTATATTTATCAAATATTTATATTTTTTATAATGTTTGTTATATACACAATATTTATATAAAAATTTATATTGTATCAAATAAAATTATTATATATAGTTTTCGACTAATCTTAGCTCATGTGATTATGTATATTTGAATTGGTTTGAAATAAAAATTGATCTTTTATCTAAAAATCAAATTATATAAATATATATTAATATTTTAAGAAAATAATTTTAAATAAATGATAAACTCGAATTATCGAATGAGACCATGCCAAATGAATATAACTTTTTTAAGATAATGGTTCAATCTAGCCTATGGGATATCTATTTTATTGCCATTGAAATTTACGAGTCTTTTCCTCTATTTTAGTAGCAACAAAATATCATATGATTAACTATATGAATACACAAATATTTCAAATTTTAATTAATATAAATATTCATGTATCAATTTATTAAAATTTAAGTAAGTTGTGATATGATTAATAATTTGAGTCAAATAAATATGTAAATATATATTTATATAAATTTTTAATTAAAATAGTAAAGTTGAAAGTTTAAAATCATAATGTTTAGTTCATCGTGTATGAGATCTTTATTGATTTTATATAAAAAAAATGAATTGAAAAGATTAAAATACTTTTTTTTATGGAAGATAAAAACGCTTTCATAATAATATCACGTAGATTATATAAATAATAATTTCTATTTATTTTTCAAATAAATTTATGTTTGATCTGTTGAGACAAGTTTTGAGAAAAGGGACTCAACCAGATGCAAAATTTACCTTATTTGTTGGCAAAGGGTAAAAATTATGTGACTTTGAAAGTCCACAAAAAAATTTACTGTAATTAAAGTTTTATTATAAGATCATAACCAAACCCTAATAAAAAGTATACAATTTAAATAAGACTATTACCGGATAATTTTAAGCAAACTTTGAGAGAAAAGATAAAAATATTATCAAAAATTTATTGATTTTAAAAGTTCAAAACTCGAAACTATAATTCAACGTCACACATTAAATATTTTTTAGTCTACTCACTACCATTAAAAAAATCAGCTTCAACGGATACTAAACAGACCTCAGCTGATAGGAGAAAATACAAAGGATGGTTTGTGTAAAAAATAAAAAATGCAGTTTTCTCTCCCCACTTTTTTCTCTTTAATTAACTTGAAGCACGGACACTTTCACACTTCAAAAAAAATAGCTGCCCCCACTACATATAAATATGTAGCATTGTGAGACCTTTGGCCCATGCCCAACAAGATTCTCTAAGGATTTTCCTTCTGCAACGTAGGCTATAGTCTGGGGTAAGAGGAAATGAATTGCGGTTGCTAGGATTCCAACTCTAAATCTGTTAAATTGAACCTCTAGGTGTGATTAGATGAATCAAAACGTTAAGCCTTGGTGATGTAGGTCATTTCTTAAGTGTAATATGCCCAAATTTAACTTGACTAGTTTAATCGGTCAATCCAATTTAATTAAATAAATCATTAAAAATTTGGGTCAATCTATTTTTGCTTAATTCAATGACCGTCTCCGATTTCCAATTCAATTGGCCGATCAAATCTGATTCAAACAACCTTAACAATATGTTTAAATGGTTTTGAGATAAAATAAATTTGACTTTGAGTTAATTACCCAATTTTTATTTTTTAATACAACTATTTTTATTTAAATTAAAGACATAATATCTTTTTTGACCCTCCAACTTTACAAAAAAAATATTTTAACCCTCAATTTTTTTTGTCTCTTTTAGTTTTTAAACTTGTGTTGTGTGTTAGATTATCTCAAAATGGATGAAGAAGTTAACGTATGTTAACTTTGTTGACATGACATCTACATGGATTACCATATGTATGTCACATTAATAATTACTTTTTAAAAATTTTAAAAATTCAAAAAATATAAAAATTATTTTTAAAAAATAAAATTATTAAAAAAGTATAGAAATTATAAGAAAATAATTTTAATATTTTTAAAATTTTAAAAATTAAATTAATTGCTTATCATACACGTGGATGCCACATTAGCAAAGTTAACAGACGTTAATTTTTTTTATCTATTTTGGGGTTATTTAACAAAGACCACAAGTTTAATGGCTAAAAGACAAGTTAAACTATGGGCTAAAATGACTTTTTTGTAAAATTAGAGAACCAAGTAAATCATTGAGTCTAAGTTAAATTACATAAATAATATTTTTTACATTTTAATATTAAATAAATAATGAACTCAGAATTTCTGAGTCGGAACGGGTTGATAATAAACAATGGCTGTAATAGCCCAAATCTGCCCGAGCCTTAAAAAATAAAAAATAATAAATAAATATTTAAACAGTCCATTTACAACAGACCGTAGGCCCAAAATTAGAATTTCCCAGTAGACCCATTTACACCCTACCCCTGAACCCAGGACTTAATCGGCCCAATTGGCCCAATCTATCTTCGGCTTCAGGGAACCCTAGTTAGGGTTTGCGCCGCAATCAGACCAAGAGTCACGCCCCTCCGACTCGTGTCCGTTCGTCGATCCAGCTACACTCCATCAGCGCCGCAAGCCAGTGCGCAGTTACTGACTGGTCTGTCGTCACCATCGTCAAGCCTCCATCACCGCCAGATTTTTCGGCGTTACCTGCAAAAGAAGGAAAGAAACAGCAGCAAACGAACAAAATAGATATGGAAAGAAATAAAATATTTCTTTCCCAAAATGTAATAGAAACAGTGGCTATAAAAGCCCCTTTTGTAACCTATAAAAGATACGAATATGGAGGCAGAAAAAAAGCAAATACAAGCAGTTTTTTTTAAGAGGTGAATCTTCTATTTTATTTTTATTTTTCATATTCAAAGCATATACATACACAAACAACTTGATAAATAGTTTTAAAGTGTGAAAAAGGGTTTTACCTTTCATCTTGTGTCAGAAATCGAGGTCTCTAACCTCTGAAGGTCGTGTACGACGGCGAAAAGGGCGGCGCGTGGGCACGTAAAGCGCGTGAACCGCCCGATGACGGAGGCTTGGCCAGAGCTCCGAGGGCCCCTTTTCCTTCCTCTTTCAGAGGACTTTCTAAATTTTTTTTAAAACACGAATCAAAATGAAACTTTAGAGGTTTTTTTTGTATTTATAAGCCTCCTGAACGACATCGTGTTGGGGTGATCGTTTAGTGACCGAAACGGCATCGTTTCAAGGCCTCAAGATCC